>NW_006408556.1:19513274-19531350 GCF_000296735.1 Chrysochloris asiatica
TTTGTTGCTGTTAAGTTCCATCAAGTCAGTTCCAACTCATAGAGACCCAGTATAGGTCTCTATACTACCCAGTATAGGGTTTCCGAGTTGCTGCTGGTGAGGTTGAACTGCTGACTTTGCAGTTCATTGTTGTTAAGTGCTGTTCAATCAGTTTCAATTCAGAGTGACCTTTTATAGAGTTTCCAAGAAACAGCTGGTGGGTTTGAACTGGATCATGTGGTTAGCAGTCCAGTTCTTATACTACAGTACCACATTTCTCTCTCTCTCGCACACACACACACACACACACGCACACGCACATGCACACACACACACGAGAGTGAGTAAAAAATTATCCAAAATCTGACTGTAGAATTTATGTTAATCAATCTTTAGAAAAGAGAAATACATCATTTTTCTACATAATGCCCTTGCTTTTCAATACACATCATCCATTTGTCAACAAGCTTTCACATTCCCTTATTTAAAAGTGTTTTAGGCTGAGCTGTGAGCCACGAATGCACTGTTGTCTTCACTTCTTCATCAAAGGTGAATCTTCATCCTTGAAGGGCTGCTTTCAAGGGACCAAACAGGTGAAAGTCCAATAGAGCAAGATCAAGACTATAGGGAGCATGCTTGAACACCTCAAAATGAAGTTTTTGCAGAGTGTCAACAGTGTGGGCAGAGGTGTGTGGATGAGCATTGTTGTGCAAGATGACAGCACCCTTGGATAGCAGTCCTCTGCTTTTAATCCAAAATCCAGGCTTCAGCTCTTCAGTGAGCATCTCACTGTAACAAGCACTGTTGAACTTTTTCCTGGTAGTGTTCCAACAGTGGCCCTTGAGAATCCCAAAAATCTGTAAGCATCAATTTTCCATCTAATGGTTGACTTTTGAACTTTTTCTTGATTGTTGATTGAGAATGTTTCCATTCCATCCTCTGCCATTTACTCTTAGGCTCACAGTGATGAATCCATGTCTCATCAATGAATTAAAAAAAAAAAAAAAAAACTTTTACCTTCCTTCGGGTATGGATCCAAATATTTTGTGGGGAGAGCATAAACAAAAGCTGTCCAAATGCTTTTGTTTATGCTCTCCTATGAGTTGTTTCGGTACCCATCTCACATAAACTATTCAAAACGCAATCGTGTCATGTAGTATTTCGTAGGCAGAGCCATGGCTGATTTGCTGAATAGCCCACTGTCACTCATCTATTTGACAGAGTCATTTCACGTTTATGCTCAATGTTGTCATCAGCTGTGGACATGGATGGGCATTTTAATATAACCAGAGTGTGCATGGTTTTTGACTCGCCTGGTATATATTAAAGGAAGAAGTTCTGGTGTGGCGTTGTAGGATAAGCACTGGACGGCAAGATCAGTTTGAACCACAATATTAGTGGTTCAAACTCAACAGTTGCCCTTTGGAAACCCTATACAGGGTGGCTATGAGGTGGAACTTACTGACTCAATGGCACTTAACAACAATAACCCATCCAAGGGGACAATGAGCATACAGGTTCCTTTCTTTTTCATTCATCCTTTCAGTCCTCCCTTGTTCATGGTGATTTTGGATTATTATATCCGAAGAATCTAGTCCTACTATCTACCATGGAGAAAACAAACTCCTTCAGGATCGGTTTTAGCCTTAGAGTTGTGGTGCTCAGATACAGAGATCTCACATTCACAGCCCTTGCCATGAAAACTCAGATTCAACTGCTATAAAATAAGAACTTGCTCAGAAGCCATCACTGTAAAGCCCTCTAACGGGGTAAACTCTTGACTTAAGTGTTTGCTCTGGGCAACACATGACTTCCTGCTTTGCAAACAAAGTTTCAAATGGCTGATTTTTTAAATTCCAAAGGACCCTACAAGTATCACCACATTTTGACCACTTAACCAGCTGCAATCAAGTCAACTCTGGTTCGTAATGACTCACGTGTGTCGCAGTAGAACAGTGCTTCATTGGGTTTCCAGTGGCTGAATTTGGGGAAGTAGTTAACCAGGTCTTTCTTTTGAGGCATTTCTGGGTGTACTGAAACCCTCCACATTCAGTTAGCAGCTGCTGTGTTCACTGTTAGCCCTAGCTAACAACTCCTGGTATGGTGCCATAGCATAAACACTTGACCTCAAGGTCTGTTCGAACTGTAAGGCCAGTGGTTCAAACTCACCGGTCACTCCTCAGAAACCCTATATTAGGGTCACTACGAGTCAGAACCAACTCGACAGCTCTTAATAACAACATAACAACAAGGACTCCTTTGACCATTTAGAGACCGGAATATCTGAAATATCAGGTTGAATTTTCTTAGCTATTTTAAAGCTAAAGAACAGAATAGAAAAGAACATAAGTGAATCTTCCTCCCAGAAATTTTCAAATTTTAGTTGTTGTTGTTGTTGTTATGTGCCATGGAGTCGGTTCAGACTTATAGTGACCCTACACATGGTTTCCGAGGCTGTAAATATTTACTGGAACAGACCACCTCATCTTTCTGCTGCAGAAGCGCTGGTAGTTTCGAACTGCTGACCTTGAGGCTCGCAGCCCAATTTGTAACCACTACGCTACCAGAGCTCAAATTTTAGTGGGGTAGAAGAATTTTAGTGAGGCCCCTATAGGTAGAAACTGACCCATGGCACTTAATAACAATGACAACAATCACTTACTAGCTAAGTGAATTTGGGTATATTACTTAGCATTTGGGTGTCTGCTTTTCTTATGTGCAAAATGGAGATTGTTAAGTGCCATTGAGTCAGTTCTGACTCATAGCAGCCCTGTATAGGGTTTCCAAGGAGTGGCTGGAAGTTTGAACTGCCAACCTTGTGGTTCAAACCAACCTTGCAGTCTAATACTTATCCTGCAGTGCCACACCAGGACTCCAAAATGGTGCAATTATTTCATAGAGCTTGTGAATGTATTAGATAAGGTAATACTCATGAAGTGCTTGCAATAAAACTGGCAGAATTTAAGACCTCAATGCTAACTACAAAAAAAAAGCCCAAAGGCCTGATGATGCTTCTGCAGTTGAAATTATCCACATTCATCGCCACTTTTATTTTATTCATATTTTCGCTTTCCATTTCCAAATCTGCTTATTTTATTCTCTAGGCTGATAGTAAGAAGCGCTAGTAGTGTAGTGGTTACGAGTCGGGCTGCTAACCTCAAGGTTAGCAGTTTGAAACTACCAGCAATTCCGTGGGAGAAAGATGAGGCGTTCTGTTCCTGTAAAGATTTACAGCCTCAGAAACCCTATACAGGATTGCTATGAGTTGTAACTGACTCCATGGCACACCACCACCATCACCACCACCACCAGGCTTTCTCTTACTTTTGTCTGTTGTTGTTAAGTGCCATCGAGTTGGTGCCGATTCACAGTGACCTTATGCACAGCAGACCATAACATTGTTCCATCCTGGGCCAACCTCACAATTGTTGCCACACTTGAGCCCCATGGATGCTGCCACTTGGCCAATCCATCCCACTGGGGGTCTTCCTCTTCTTCTCTGACCCTCCACCTTACCAAACATGATATCCTTCTCTAGTGACTGGTCCTTCCTGATAATATGTCCAAAGTGTGAGAGATGAAGTTTGGCCATCTTGGCCTCCAAGGAGCACTCTGGATGCACTTCTTCCAACAGATCTGTTTGTTCTATGGGCTGCCCATGGCACTTTCAATATTCTCCTCCAACACCATCACTCAAAAGCATCAATTCTTCTATGGTCTTCCTTATTTACTGTCCAACTTTCACATGCATATGAGATTATTGAAAATACCATGGTTTGGGTCAGCTGCACCTTAGTCCTCAAGCTGACATCTTTGCTTTTCAACACTTTAAAAAGGTCTTGTGCAGCAAATTTGCCTAATGCAATATGTCATTTGATTTCTTGACTGCTGTTTCTGTAAGTGTTGATAGTTGATCCAAGAAGAATGAAGTCCTTGACAACTTCAATCTTTTCTCCATTAATAAGAATGTTGTTTATTGGTCCAGTGGTGAGGATTTTTGTTTTCTTTACATTCAGATGTAATCCAAACCTAAGGCTGTGCTCTTTGGTCTTCATCAGTAAGAATTTTAAGTCCTCTTCACTTTCAGCAAGCAAGGTTGTATCATCTGCATATCACAGGTTGTTAATGAGTCTTCCTTCAATCCAAGAGGCCACGTTTTTCTTCATATAACCCAGTTCCTCAGATTATTTGCTCAGCATACAGATTGAATAAGTATGGTGAAAGAATACAACCCTGTTGCACACCTTTCTTAATCTTAAACCATCCAGTATTCCCATGTGCTGTTCAAACAACTGCCTCTTGGTCCAGGTACAGATTCATTCCTCATGAGCACAATTAAGTGTTCTGAATACTCATACTTGCAGTATTGTCCATAGCTTGTCATGATCCACACAATCAAAAGTCTTTGTGTAGTCAATAAAGCATAGGTAAACATCCTTCTGGTATTCTCTGCTTTCAGCCAAGATCCATCGCACATCAGCAATGATAACCGTTATTCCACAGCCTCTTCTGAATCCGGCTTGAACCTCTGGAAGTGCTCTGTCAATGTATGCTTGCAGCCGTTTCTGTATTACCTTTAGTAAAACTTTACTCACATGGGATATCAAAGTAGACTTTTGTAGACTACTCCACAATTATGATTCCATGGTTGTAATCATTAGACGTATGCCCAGGTGTGTGTGTGTGTGTGTGTGTGTGTGTGTGTGTGTGTGTAAAAGTGTTGTGATGTAGTTTAGTGTTTGTGCTACAAAGCAAAATGGAGGGGGGGGGAATCAGAGAATTAGAAGTAGCTTTTAGCCAATTCCTTAGTTTAAGGTCTTAATTTTTGAAGGATAATTCATGACAAGAAATAAAACCCTTGTGTTCCTTAAAGTGTTCATTTATGAAACTATTGACTTAATGTGGGACTCAGGTACCAAAGAGGAAAATAAAACAAAAAACTGGGTTAAGTAATTTACATCAGCTGTGTAACAAACAAACAAAAGGAAGAGTTACCTGGTGCTGTAAGTAGAACTGAACTAACACCGTGTAGAACAAGTTTTACCAAGAGCCACTAAGCTTCAATATCTAAACACATGTCCAGCTATGCTAGCAGTGTGGTCACAACTTACTTTCTAAAAACCTTATTCTTCCTTCTACCAAAAAACAAAACAAAACAAAAAAACCCTGCTACATATTCATTCACTGTGTACAAAACAAAACAAATGTTGAATACCAATTTTGTCCAGAATACTGTCTTAGGTGCTATAAAAAAAGAATCATTTGTGAACTCACAGTTTATTGTCACTGTTGATGCTGGTGATGCTACAATCTCTTACTGAGAGCCATCTCCACCATAGAATCTGTGCATAGTACACAGACTTTATGCACAGCATCATTTAATTCTTGTAACGATCTATGAACTCCTGAAGTACTTAAATTTTAGGAAAAGAAATCTCAGAAAGGTTAGATAACTTGCTAAGCCTCATTTTAAAACTTCATTGATTAAAGGTTAAACAAATTGAAGAAATGAAGATAAAATATGAACCTCTTGCCCAACTCTTGTCATTTTACTGTATTGTGTCCTAAATAAACTGTTGAGATATAAACAAATGAAAATTTAAATGCATAATTGTACAAAGATGACACAAAGCAGTATTGGATTCTCTCCCAAATGTGTGGCCCAAAAAAGGAATCCATATTCAGCAAGGTGGATGTCTTTGACAGGACGAGTTCAGATGGCAAAACCTTCATTTGCCCAGAGGAACATACATAGTGATTCTGTAAACCACCAGTATAGAAAGCAGAGACTTTTCTAAATCCAAACTGGTAGATATATTTAAAATATTGCTATTTATTAAGAACCAACTCGATGGCACGTAACAACAAATGCATAATTCGGAGTGCTGGTGTGGCACTGTAAGATAAGCACGGAACCTCAAGGTCGGCTTGAACTATACGGTTGGCCATTCAGTTTCACCAGCTGCTCCTCATAAACCCTAAACAAGGTTGCTATGAGTCAGAACCAACTTGACAGCACTTAACAGCAATATGCATGATTTAATGTACATCAGACTTTGGAAGAATCATCTAGGAGGATAGTTAAATACAGGATGCTTCAGAAACTTTTCTTCTACCCCTCCATGCAACTTCCATCCATCTCACCTTCCATTAGGTGGAGCCCAAGAATCTGCATTTTAACAAGTACCACAATCAGTTTGTCTACTGGCGGTCTCTGGACCATGCTTGGGCAAACCATGCTTTGCATCTCCAGCTTTTAGATGTCATTTATTGTCTTAGTCTATTAATATATACATTATTACTAAAACTGAAAATATAGATTGTAAAGATGTGTGTTTAAAATCAAATAGCAGCTTACATATTTTCCCATCACAGTACGATAAAGGATGCACCGAACTTTGATGAGTTGAGCCTCTGGCTTTGTCCTCAAAGACCCATTCCCTGAATGGTGCAAATGGTTAAATGGACTCAGCTTCCAGCCAAAAAGGTTTGAGGTAAGAATGCACCTAGAGGTGCTTCAATAGAAAGGCCTGGTGATATACTTACGGAATATCAGCCATTGAAAACACTATGGAGTACAGTTCTACTCAGATACTCATGGTATCACTGTTGAGTCGGGGTTGTCGCAAAGGTGACTGGTTACCCTGCGCACAACCAACAGGAAGTTAGGTGGGTTCTGTACTGACTCTGTTCAGTCTCCCTCTCCAGTGATCATCACAACTCGCCTTTGGACAACTTGGCCAATCAATTGCTATAGACAAGTCAGTGTAAACAAGGTCTGCAGATGTTGCCATGGACAGTCTATGTAACCCCATCATCCATGGTGAAGTGGTCACCTTGACAAAATATCAGTTCACCACACGCCCCTGATGGTGTATGAAAATACTGTCATTCATGACATATTCACAATGGCTACTTGGGTGGGAATTTAAGTGCAGCGTGAACTCTATGCTACCATTCACGTCTCCTTCTATGCAGGGATAGAAAACTCAAACAAAGAGTGTTGACAAATGTGTTAATGATATCAATTTTGAGGGGAGGTCAACTTGAGTGGTTGAATATTTGAAAAATATATTCACATAAAAAGTTACTAATACTTCTATCCCAAGTAGGATATACATATTATTTTAACTCAAGGATTGTTGTTGTTATGTGCCATGGAGTTGATTCTGACTCATAGTAACCCTGTACAGGGTTTCCGAGGCTGTAAATCTTTGTGGGAGCAAAAAGCCTCATCTTTCTTCCACGGAATGGCTGGTAATTTCAAACTGCTGACAGTGAGATTAGCAGCCCGATTCATAACCACTACGAAATTGCCCTAAATATCTGTTATTTGTTAAATGGCTTTTTGCATTTCTAATTCTTTAATCAAACATTTATTGAAAATCTAATGTGCCAGAGACTGTGTGCTAGGAGTGAATAAGACACCATCCCTACCTCCCAAGAAAGAAACGCAGATGAACTATGACTGAGAGATTTAAAAAGCACCATAACAGAAGTTTTGGGGTGGGGAGAAGTACAATGAGGACATCTAAAAAGAAGGTCAGTTTTTCACAAGGATGGGGCCATATGTATAAAATAGACGGCGCTGAAGCAGTATGGTGACAGTGTCAGTAGGTGAGTTTTGGAGGATCAATAGTTTGTTTGACAGGGAAGGGAAGAAAGAGAACCCTAGAAGTAGGGGATGAACTGAGCAGAAAACTAAAAAGATGATGAAGAGAAGATGTTCCAGGTCATGGCCACTGGGAAACTGAGGAAACAGAGGCATGAAAGTTATCTGCATAGAAAACTGAGAAGGTGCAATTGGAGAAATAGGAGGGAATCTAGATGTCCCAGAGGCAGGCGGCAAAACTGAAAAAGAGCATAATTGTCAGTGTAAAATGCTACTAAAGATGAAGTGAGGTGTTTTGGGGACACAGAGATCATAGTGAATCTTGGTAAGAGCATTCACTACAGCACTGGGCACAACAGGGAGGCAGAACAGCATGGTTTCCAGGGGAAATGGTTAGTGATGAGATGAATACATGAATATCCACAATTCTTTCAACAAGTTTGACCAGGAAGGGAAACGAAAAATGGGAATAAGGAGTAGCTAGAAGGGACCAAGGAGTCCATAGAAGAGCTGGTGCATGTTCTTTTAAGAGGAGAAGGGCTATGCATAATTAGAAACTAGTGGGGAATGTCCAATAAGAGGAGAGTATAGTGAGGTCATCAGATGGACAGGAGGGGACAACAGCAGAGTTCTGACTACAAAGGAAAGGCCACCTCTTCCCTGGGGACAGGAGGGCAGAACAGGAGGGGGAGCACTAAAGCAGACACTTCTGAGGAGCCGATAGCGAGAGGCCAAGGAAATTTGTTTTCTCTGTAAAGGCAAAGTTATCTCATAAGGGTGAGGTATGAATGTGCATGTGTGCACACATTCCTTTGGCTGTATGGCAGTCAGAGATTGAAGGAAAATAAAGATGTGTGGGGATACCTGTCCAGTTGCAGCTTGGGTGAGGACCCATGTCCCTCTTCTGCTGTCTCCTGGTCCTGGATCATACAGTCACCTGGCGTCTTTGCACTCTAACTCACAGTGCATGAGACTGTGCATCAGTATTTATGTATAAATAACTAGTGTGCTCCTGAATTATCTTGCACACTGAACTTCTGCTTTCTCTCAATGCTCAGTAGAGTTCAGTCATGTGGAATATGCTCTATAAATTACTCTTGCTTGACAGAAAGCTCTTTCGATTCGTCATACTCCTGCTTTGGTCAATAAGCAGACTCCAAAGGGGAAATGAGTCTATAATTGTAGGAGAGACCTGCCCTGGGGAGAGGGAACTGAAATCGGGCCAGCACATTTGGTAGGAACACATATTATAATAAAACCACTGTTGTGGAGATGATTCTGACTCATAGAGACCTTATAGGATAAAGTAGAACAGCTCCTTAGGGTT
Source organism: Chrysochloris asiatica (assembly GCF_000296735.1). Taxonomy (NCBI): domain Eukaryota; kingdom Metazoa; phylum Chordata; class Mammalia; order Afrosoricida; family Chrysochloridae; genus Chrysochloris; species Chrysochloris asiatica. Next base: position 19,522,193 of record NW_006408556.1, read on the forward strand.
TCTGAGACTATAAATCTTTATGGGAGCAGATTGGCTAGTGAGTTTGAACCACCAACCTTTTGATTAGCTGCCTGACCCTTAACCCACTCCATACCAAGGCTCCTTGTAATAAGGAAAGGAGGAAATGTACCTGGTCTATACAGAGATTGGGTGAATGTTATGGCACTGAATGAAAAGCTTTTAAAATGCCATGCATTTCATGTTGTATTACCTATCGTCTCTTCATTGAAAAACACACACACACACACACGCACACATACACACATGAGTGTGTGAATCTGAACATATACATAACCCAAGCCTGAAAATATTTTTGCTTCTTAGAAGACTGAACATTTGTTTTTTTCCTGCAATGGGGAGATGCAGGAGCCATGGCCAGGAGAAAGGGTTAAGTAAGGATCTCTAGCAATGCTTCATCTTATTCTTTGAGGAGGAACAAAGAGAGGAAGCACAGCCTTTGTGGAAGGAAATTCCCAGGCCCCACTTCGGACATTCACAACCTGCCCTGTGAACCCCTGAGGGGTGTCTGGTAATAAACACTTGTAAGCAAAACAATCCCAAAGGCGTTTTTTACTAACATTCTCATATTTTCACCAAAGGGCAAGAAGGCCTCTTCCTGCATCTGTGGACCTAGAGGGGGCCTGGATGTCCACCTGCTGGCAGAGCCCCGCAATCCTGTGACTGCTCAGGGCTGGCGTTTGTCCTTGCGGGTCTCCCTAGCCCCCTGGGTCTTTGATTGTGCAGAGAATCTGGATGAGAGACAGGCAACTGGATTGCATATCGCAGACCCAGCACAGAACATGTATGGACTGATGTGTGCAGACCAGATATCCTCCACTTCCGACTTGACCCCTCAGATGCAACCTTGAGCATTTGCAACCTGAGCAACAAGGCAGTTTCCTCCCCCACGGGCAATGAGAGCTTGACAAAGTCATGAAAAGTTCTACTATGCAATATAAAAATTCAGTAGCAAACTGGGTTTCTTCTCCAGTAGTGGAAAAAACAAAAACCTGGAGATTTACGATAAAAATTTTTACAAAGATTTACTGCAAGGACTCCAAGCTTTGTAGAACCAAAATGCAAAATCTTAAGCAAAAGTCAGCCTGTTTATAAATACTCTAACTTATATGGTTCTGTAGGACAAAGCACTGGACCACAAGGTCTGTTTGAGCCACAAAGTTGACAGTTCAAACTTACCAGCCACTCCTTAGATGAGTTGGAACTGACTTGACAGCACTAAAAACAATTTACTCGAAAAACTACTTGATGGAGTTAAATAGGTGGTATGCTCTCCTGCACTGATTTTGTAGATGTGGGTTCAGAAACTAGACTAGGACAATAGCAAAGTTTTGGGTGCTTCAGGTGTCTGATACCTATTTTCATATATGTGTATGTCTGTGTGTTGGGCTGCATTCATTTGCATTATACTTTTCCTTAAAGCAGGGCTGGGGAACATGCAGCCTGTGATCTGTATAAGGCCCACAAAATCATTTGATCTGGACCTGCCAAGGCAACCACAGTTCCAGCCATCACATTTTTGTTGTTGTTGTTAAGTGCTGTCAAGTTGATTCCAACTCATAGCGACCCTGTATAGCATTTCTGAGGAGCACCTGGTGAGTTTGGATCATCAACATTGTGGTATAAATTGATCTTGCGGTCCAGTGCATTATCCTACTGAGCCACACCAGAACTCCAACATCACATTGTTGTTATTGTTGTTGTTAAGTACAGTGGAGGTGGAGTTGGTTCCGACATATAGTGTCCCTGCACAGGGTTTCCAAGGCTGTATATCTTTATGGGAGCAGAAAGCCTCATGTTAGGGGTGTGTTAATTAAATGTTTGACCAAATACAGCAGGCTAATTTTTAAGTTGATAATATTATATGGCCTGAGAATGATGTTATAAATTTTGGCAGAAAAAGATGTTCCTCACTTCTACCTTAAAGTGATATCTCTAACAAGCCCTTTAAAATTTCAAGGAATCCCTGGAGGGTGCAAATAGTTAACACACTCAGTTGCTAACCAAAAGGTTGGTGTTTTGAGTCCACCAGGAGGCATCTCATAAGAAAGGACTGGCAATGTATTTCCCTGAAATCAGCCATTGAAAATCCCAGGGAGTAAAATTCTGCTCTTGTCATGAGTCGGAATCAGCTAAATGGTAGCTAGTTTTTACTGGTTTATTCATACAAACCAAGTGGGGATGTTAGCTACCACCTGCTTTTCAGGATTGAAACTAGAATCCACTTCAAGAATTGGATCCTTCAAATAGAAAGCTGAGCCTTTACTTTTGAAATGCCATCACTGGTTTCTGGGATATTTTTAGATGAAGTAATTTTACACGTTAACTCATTTGCATCTTCCTGGGGCACCCTCCATCTTGACCCCTACACCCTGGACCATGGAGACCGAGGTGACAACAGGTTCCAGATTTCACTCTAGGCGGGGTTACCAGGAGCTCTCCGCTTGGGCCTCCCTCTGCCCTTTGTACTGTAACAATGTGCGGAAACTCAGCCTTGTTAGAGGAAATTCCCAGGGCCAGAGTTTGGATATTAGACAGTTGCTTTGCTATGCTGGGCAGGTCTATGTGCACCTAAAAATAAACATGCTGGTCTGCAAAGGTTTCTATGATTTTGTCCTGTAGACTTGATTATATTTCAAAGGGATTTAAAAAATAAAAAAATAAAAAAAGTTTTGTTTGATTTTTAAAAAGCAAGTCTATGTAAACTCAGATAATAAAATATATCATTACATGGTTTTGATGTGACAAAATGTAGTATTTGCTGTTTATTTTTGCTGAAAGGATTACTTTTTTTTTACCTAAGGATTTCGAACCAAGATCAAAGAAAACTAAGGATGCTGCATACACATCTGCAACAAAACAAAATATGTGAGGGCCCCAAATGGGAGCTGAGTCCATTCTTTGGAGCCCCTGAAAGATAAAGTATTAGCAGAGAATCCCAGGCATCCGGAAGCAGTCAATGACAGGTGTAGGGCCCTTCTGAGAGCCAATCCTCTTTCCCTCTATATGTCTCTAGTTGTTAGATGGAAGAGAGGATATGATTTAGGAACGCTGGTGGTACAGTAGTTAAGCACTTGGCTGCTAACCAAAAGGTTTGTAGTTTGAACCCACCAACCACTCCATAGCAGAAGGATGTGGAATCCTGCTTCCATATAGATTTATGACCTTGAAAACCTATGGATCAGTTATATTCTGACCTTGGGTCACTATAAGTCAAAATTAATTCAACATCAACCATTTTGATTTGGTTTTATGGGTTATTTAACAGAAACAGAAAGATATGTGGAAGGCAATGGTTGATGAATTTGAATAAGAACAGACAGAAAGCTCTAGCCAGCTCATAAATCAAATGTCACACTCATAGTCTCTGCAATTTAGATGATGTGAGAAGGATTTCTATTCTACTTTTTTATTATATTTCTGAATGGCTAGGAGAACATATTGATATTGCGGTGTTCCCACTTTACAGGCCCAGCATAGATCTCTGAGTGTTGCTGCTACTTAGATGACTATCATTTGGCTCAAACATGTACCCAAATGTGGCAATTTCCCATCAAATCACAATGTATTTGCAGCACAAGAAACGACCCACCATCTACTTAAAGAGTAACCCAAGAAGAGTGGTTTGGAATCAACATTCCCCTTCTCATTGTTCTTACTTCTTTTTTACTTTTTCCTGCAAGTCCAACCTCACTCTATTGTTGCAGAGGCAGTATTTTTAAATCATTGCAGCAAAAAGTCAGCTATGACCACTCTTCAGTGTGATAATTTTTTTTGCAGATCTTCTTTCAGTGATTTGTACAGAGTCACTGACATCATGAGACCTGAGCGGGAAAGAGCCTAAGAGGTCATCTCTAGGACTTGACCCGATGCAGGCAACGCTTTGAGAACACCCTGACCACTGGTCTTCCAGAGTGATGGATCACTGCCCGGGACAGGGTGTTCACCACACCACAGGCTACATAACCCATTTTTAGACAATTCTGATGCTGGGTAAATCCTTCCGCACATTGAGCCGAAAACTGTTACTTTATAATTTCCACTCACTGGTGTTCAGTTGGCCTTCTCTTTTTCCACATAGAAAAACAAAAAACCAAAAATCACAAAACACATTGCTATTGAGCCCATTTTGATGCATTGCATTTCTTCATGCTAGAGTTTGGAAGAGCCATTTCTTTTCCACTTTTTTTTTTTTTAATTAAAACAAACAAACAAACAAACAAACAAACACCGTACTAATAGAGTAGAATTGCTCAATAGGGTTTTCTTGGCCGTAGATTTTATGGAAGCAGATCACTAGCCTTTTTCTCACAGTACCACTGAACTAGCTAATCTTTGGGTTAGTTGGTAAGTACCATCTATTCATTTCCAACTCAGAGCTACCCTGTAGAGGTATTTGAGGAACATCTGATGGGTTAAAACCAGAAACCTTGTGGTTAGCAGTCCAGTACTTATCCTATAAGGACCAGGTGACTAGTCAGGGGCAAACCATTGGCTATACCCATGGTCCTACTTCCTCTATAGAGCAACCTTTAAATATTTGAAAGCAGCCTTTACATGCAGCAAGATTTCCTTCTTACTTCCAATACCCCCTGCTTCCTTCAGCTTTCCTGTAAATGACAAGTCTCGCATTGTCACCATCTTTTAAAATCTAGCAGATCTCTTGAGAAAACATACTAAGCAATTTCACTTTCTCTACAACTTTGTATTCTAGATATTATCCACATTTTCAGATATAAAACTAAGACTTGACAAGATGGAATACTGATTCAAGTAAGTGACAAATGTTGTTTTTTGTTGTTGTGAAGTGCCGTCGAGTCGGTTCTGACCCATAGTGGTCCTGCTTAGGATTTCCAAGGAGCGACTGGTAAGCTTGAACCACCGAGCTGGTAGTTCAAACTCCTTCTGAGAAGAAGTGACAAATAGGGGATTCAAAATCAGGTTTCTTTCTAACCTCTGAGTAACTGACTTAAAAAGAATGTTGAATGGATTCAGCCGGGTATGGTGCTGCAGAATAATGCATTGGACCACAAGGTCGGTGTGAACTGCAAGGTCAGCAGTTCAAACTCACCAGCAGCTCATTGGAAACCCAACACAGGGCCGCTATGGGTCGGAACCTACCATGGCACTTAACAACAACAATCTTGAACAGAGCAGAGCTCTGTAGCAGGCCCCTAGAGACTTCTTATCCAGGTTAAGAGCCCTTTTGTGTTCAACCAACCTGTGCTTATTAATGTTAATGGACTCCAATAACAACAATGCTAATTTAAGAGGCTAGGATGTAACCAGCAGAAAACACTTCAGCTGTAGAAAGGCAACTGTAGGTGAGGTGGGCATGCAGGAAGAAAGAGGAAAAGAGACATGTGAGCAGTAGGAAGCATAGAGGAACCCAGGAGGCCCGGGAGTGCTCTTATTTGGAAGTTACAGATGATGGAGAAGATGAGTGTGGTCAGAGGAAGAGAGGTCCCCTGGCAATGGCCTGGTGTTTGTGTCTTGGAAACCCAATATTTTTGTCAGGTGCTATTGAGTGGACCCCTTATACATGGCAACCCGTGCATAATAGCATCAGGTTGTTGTGATCCAGAGAATTTTCATTGGCTGATTTTTCAGAAATAGATCTCCAGACCTTTTGTTCAAATCTGTCTTTGTCTAAAATTTCACTGAAACCAGTTCAGCAACAAAACAACACTCAAGCTTCCATTGACGGATGGGCGGTGGCTAACCGTGAGGTATCTTGGCCAGGAATTGAACGCAGGACTCCTGCATGGCAGGAGAGGATTCTACCACTGAGCCCCTAAAGAACAAATGGAAAGTTTTCATGTTTTTTGCTTTTGCTCTTTATCTCTCAGTTGTCCATGCACCCCTTATAAGTGCAGAGCTTGGGGCAAATGATATTGTGACCTGCCTCAACATTTGTGTCCAGGTGAAATCTAAAGACATAAATATTTAGAAGAAAGAGGACATGGCCCACATGCAGTCAGAAAGGGGGTCTTTGCAGCTTTGCCACACTGAGGCTCAGTGTAAGGAACTGGTTCTATGTTCTATAAGCTTCTGGGGTTTTCCTGCATCTCTTGGTCAAGCTATTGTCTTCTCTCCTTGTAACTGATTTCTCAAAGCAGAGATGTCTGAGGATGCTGCTGCCTTTCTCCTGACTTCCTTACTTCACGCCAGGTTTAAGCCAACAACTAAAACCAATTGGATTCTTCTAAGCTGCAGATTAGGTGCCACTGACACATCGTGCTCTATGGAAGGTGCCAAGGAACACTGGTGTCAATAACTGAGAACAAGGACATCATCATGAAAGCACTCATTTAAGACCTCTTTGCCAGTTGAATAGAGGATTACAGACTATTGCCCTTCAAATAATTATTTAGTATGTAAGAATGTGACTGCTCCCCAGACAGTATCTCCACTGTATACTTTGTGAAAACATGGCACCTTGTCTTCCCTGTGAATTTCAGTCTTGTTCTCCAGTTAAGAAAATCAAAGTTCATAGAAGATGTGAACCTCCCCCAGGTCATGTTGCAAATGAGTTTCAGGGTCAGGACTAAGAGTCCCAAAGGACTGTCCAGCTGATTTCTACTAAACCGCTTTGCTTTTAAACATCCAATGCCTTTATTTGGATGTGCCAACACTTACTAAGGGTCAGACTTCTTTTAATTTTCCCTTAATGCTTTTGAAGGGAGAGGTAGGGTAGCGAGTGATAAAAAGTAAGTTCTCAACATGGAGATAGGACTAAAATCTCTGTCATTTATTGATGTATCGTTAGCAGTGCAGCACAGCGCCTGAAAGGTACATGTTGTTCAAAACACATTTACTGAAAAACAAGTAAATTTCTGAGTTTGGGTGATGGAGACTGAGAGACAGTCATCAGGAAACATCTAATAGAAGAGGCTTTCACAGAGACATACAAGAGTAGATTCTGGAAGTCCAGGCATATAGCTGTTGCTATTCTTTGGTGCCATCAAGTCAGTTCTGACTTACAGTGATCCAACGTAACAAAGTAGAATGGCCCAACCTGGTTATCTAGGCTGTAATCTTTAAGGAAACATCACCAGATCCTTCTCCCACAGAGTGGATGGTGATTTCAAACCAGTAACCTTTGGGTTGACAGCTAAATGTGAAACCACAAGACACTCAAAATGAGGGTGAGTCAAAAATTATCTACACTCTGGCTGTAGAATTTATTTTAATCAACCTTTAGAAAAGACAAATATATCATTTTTTTTTTTACATAATCTCCTTGATTTCAATACATTTTGTCCATCTGTCAACAAGCTTTTGAAGTATTCACTTATTTAAAAAAAATACTTTTGTTTCCTAAGCTGAGCTGTGAGGCACGAATGCATCGCTATCTTCATTTCTTAATCAGAGGTGAATCTTTGCCCTGAAAGGGCTGCTTTCAGGAAACCAAACAGGTGAAAGTCCAATGGTGTAAGATCAGGACTATAGGGAGGATGTTTTAACACCTCAGAATAAAGTTTTTGCAGGGTGTCAACACTGTGGGCAGAGGTGCATGGATGTGCATTGTCATGCAAGATCACAATGCCCTTGGATAACAGTCTTTTGCATTTAATCCTAAATTTAGGCTTCAGCTCTTCTGTGAGCATCTCACTGTAACGAGCGCTGTTGATTGTTGAACATTTTTCCTGACAGTGTTCCAACTCTGGCCCTTGAGAATCCCAGAAAACTGTAAGCATCAATTTTCCAGCTGAGAGTTGACTTTTGAACTTTTTCTTGGTCTGTGATTGAGGATGTTTCCATTCCACACTCTGCTGTTCACTCTCAGGCTCGTAGCGATGAATCCAGGTCTCATCACCAGTAATGATTTTTTTGAAGGAACTTTTACCATCCCTCAGGTATCAGTCCAAATTTTGTTTGCAGATGTCCAAACACTTCTGTTTATGCTCTTCTGGAGTTGTTTTGGTACCCATCTCACACAAACTTTTTGAAACCTATGTCTGTTGTGGATTATTACATAGGCAGACTCATACTGATTTGCAAATGGTTTGCCACATAATCCGTTGTCACTTGTCTATTTGACAGAATCATTTCATGTGCACACTCAATGTTGTCATCAGCCGGGTGTTTTAATATAAACGGAGTGTGGATAATTTTTGATTCACCCTCGAAAATGAATCCAGCAAAGTTTCAGGAAAGAGAATTTGGGAAAATGTTCCAGGGATTGGCAGTCTCCTTGTTATCTGGCAGGAAAACCTCAAGTTTGACTATAGAGCTGGAACTGGTACTTATGGTAAGTTTTTCATCTATACAGCCATTTATGAATGAATGAAATATACACTGACCGAGCCCCAGCTCCGTGCCAGTCATACCAAATATTCTGGATTCATAAATAATAAACCAGTAACATACAAAGTGCAGTATTTTCCTCCAAAATAAAGCTCAGAAGATAGGGAGAGACTGGAAGAAAGGAAGAATGAATACAGCAAATCCAGACAGGAAGTGGAACAAGAGTGGTTATGTTAAAAGGACTGCAACTAAGGGTACAAAAGAAAATGTCTATAAATTGTGGAACAGAAAACTTACATGGTCTGTAAACTTTCACCCAAATCACAATTTAAAAGAAAAGACCAATAATTTCTTAAGGATAAAAATAAACACATCACTCTCCATTCAATGTGACAAGTTCCATGACAGAAGCATTTCAGAGCAGCACCAAGTCACAGACTTGAAGGAGGTGGGCCTGGAAGAGGGGAAAGGAAGGGCAACAAGTCCGAAAGAAGCGTGTAACAGGGAAGGGAAATGAGTGAAGGGATGCCAAGCCGCAGGGACAGCACACAGACACATTGGTAGACATTAGAGGTGGACAGAAAGGTAAAGACCAGACCTTGAAGGTCTTCTCTGCCCTCCATAAGCCGGCGCTTCTCAAACCTTAATGTGCATCTACATCACCCAGAGACCTAGTTAAAACCTGGTTCAGTAAGTCTGGGAAGGGGATCAAGAATTTGGTGATGTTACTGGTCTAGAGAATTTAAGTAGCAAGACTGAAGTAATGGGTGCTGTTGAAATATTTTCTTTGGGGACTGACATTTTCAGAATTACATTTTCCCAAGCACCCTGTGGGAGAAATGGAGGAAGGGATGAAGGGAGATTGTGCTGAGGAAAAAAATCTATAAGTG
>NW_006408556.1:19531450-19547273 GCF_000296735.1 Chrysochloris asiatica
AACATCAAAATAAAGAAAACCAGGAAAAAACAATAAGTGCTCAACAAACCAAAAGCCACTGCCATCAAGCTGGTTCCTAATTATTTACAGCCTATGAAACCCTACACAGCATGGAAAAAAAATAAATACGCTGTATAGGGTTTTATAGGCTGTAAATTTTCCCAGGAGTAGAAAGTTTCATCTTTCTTCCATGTAGTGGCTGGTGGGTTCGAACAGCTGACCTTGTGGTTAGCAGTCCAAATGCTCAAATGCTGTTATTGTTGTTAAGTGCTGTTGAGTCAGTTCCAACTTGTAGCGACACTTTATAGGGATTCTGAGGCTGTAAATCTTTGAGGAGCAGAAAGTCTCATCGTTTTCCTTAGATGTGACTGGTGGGTTCAAACTGCTGACCTTGTGCTTAATAAATAGGTATAAGTTGGTGGAGGTTCCATGAAATCAATATAAAATATTTCTCTTGGAGCAAAGGCTTGTTGTAAACAAACTGAACCAACAGGATCATAAGAGGCAAAAAAGAAAAGCAACAACAGAGAAATATATGGTTTTATTTGTATAAATGTCGACCCCTCTCCTGGTCTCAATTCACACACAGCACATTATCTTGAGGCCAGTCAGTGGCTGACAAGAGCATCCTGGAATGGACACCTCCTTTTAAACAGTTGCCAGAGAATAGTACTTAAGGTTAGTCTCTCAACTGCCACTTGGTACACCTTGTCACTATTTGCATTTAATTTCAGCGAAACAAAGGGCTAGCAACCATTTCATAGAAAGTCTTGAGGAAAACAACAACTATAACAACATGGAAGCCAATCAGATCCCTGAACAAAGTGCTTGTTATTTTATTTAAAGGTCACAAGTACCCTAAACTAGAAAGTTCTGTTACAAAATTCCATCAACTCTAGTACATTTTTACCTGAAATGAAAAACGAAAAACCAAAGCAAACAACAACAAGCCTCGTGGGAGGGGTCGATATTACCCAAAGAAAGTGTAGCTTTCCTTAACGTAGAAGCCAAAAATAATAATACTTGTCATAAGATTTACCCTCCTTCAAGAGCAAGAACTGACTTCATGTCCTATGTGTCATGTCAGCTGGCATTCTTTATCCAAAGATGTACAAGACTCAAGACACGCAAATGTCAACTCCCCTCTCAGCATCTTTCCTCACAGTTTTCTAAGTCAGCAAATCCAAATAGCAATGTAGAAATGCCAACTAGACCTATTTACCTACTTCAGAGTAGCTTCATTCACATTCGACAAGACAAAACAAAAGAAGGCAAACACCCACCTTTGTCCTCTCTGGTCTGCAGGCTCCTGAAATTCAACCCTTTACTGAAAATCTTCCCCAAAATCCTCTTGGGCAAGGTGGTGGATCTTATTTTGTGTGAATCCCATTCAGGGACATCACTGTGAAAGGTGGGTTTCACCAAACCTGACTTTAGATCTTAGAGAGCAGAGAAGGAGACCTGCCTTCCTTTCTGTGATGCAGGAAAAGACTGAGAGAGACTGTGTGTGCTGGAGGTGGGGGCGGAGGCTGGGGAAGTAAAGTGATATGGGAACCCTCATAAATACAAGATCCTCTCCACATGATTTCCTGTATGTGGTGCCTGATGCCGCTCTCCAGATTCCCTAGAGGAAATAAGAAATTTAAACTTGTCCTTTGGTTTCTGGAAAGGAAAAAAATAAATATGCTGTGAACCATGAAAACCAGAAGGAACAGAGCAATAGTCTGGGAGCTAATGGATCTGCTTGCTTACCTTCTACCAAGCACTTTCTTCCTGAAGTTTCTCCAAGTGTTTGACTCTGTAAAAGTCAAGAATGTCCTCGTCCACTTCCACTGAGCTGAAGCATGTTCTGGCTGCAGTCCAGATGTCCTGCTCCAGAGCAGCAGGTGAGAGGCAGGTCAGAACAAGTTCCACAGATGCCCGAGCTCTGGCCTAGTGAAAAACCCTCTCTGCTCTATCTTTGGATAAACTGGAGACATTCTGTTTCTAATCTTGACACAACTCCTAAAGTCCTCAGACCACCTCCCCCAACAGTTTAAGGAATTATCTGAAGGCTGTGATTCCCTCTGGTAGGAGCTCTGGGGGTACAATGGTTAAGCGTTTTGTTGCTAACTGAAAAGTCTGAGGTTCTAACCCATCAGCGGTTCTGTAAGAGAAAGGACCTGGATAACTGGTCCCATAAAGATTGTTGTTGTTTTTGAGTACCCTTGGGTTGGTTCTGATTCATAGCAGCCCTTACAGTGTTTCCCAGGAGTGGCTGGTGGGTTTGAACCACTCAATTTGCGGTTAGCATTCCAGTGCTTGTCCTGCAGAGCCATACCGGGACTTCCAAAAGATTACAATCTTGAAACCTCATGGGACAGTCCCACTCTTTCCTGTAGGCTTTCTATGAGTCAGAATCAACTCAGTGTTACACAACAACAACATGAAGACTAGCCTGTGCTATTTGTTAAGAACTCTGCTGATAAAAGAAAGGTTGGAGGTTTGGGTTTACCCAGCAGGTGCCTCAAAAAAAATGACCCGATGCTCTATTTCCAAGAGACCACAGCTGTTGAAACTCCTATAGAACACAGTTCTCCTCTGGCACACATGTGTCATCATGAGTAGGAATGGACTCAACAGAAACTGGAGGAGAGGTTAAATACCCAGCAGGGGTCAAACAGAATAGTCATGGATATATATATTCCTCAGAACTAGGACCTAGCAAGATATGATTTGTGTGACTTTAGTAGGAGTTGTTGCTAAGTGCCATTGAATTAGCACCAACCTTGTGGTTCAAATTGACCTTGTGGTCCAGTGCTTATCCTACAGGCCACATCAGCATTTATGAATTATAGCTATCACTTGTTGGAAAAGGAAAAATATACAGCCTCTAGAAGAAAATATACGGTTGTTGTTATGGTTTGTCTGGTAGGCTAAGTAAATCCATTTCACAGACAATATTTGTTGTGTATGTATGTCATTTACTATTTATTACGATGCTGTGATTTATCACTGTCTCTTCTCCTCTGTTCTAACAGAGACAATATTCTGTGTAGGTGATGTCCACAAGAATGAAGAATAAAGTTAGAAAGGATGAAGGAAAATGGGAAACTGTTGGAGGTGAGGAGAGAAAAGGAGAGAGAGAGAAGCATGCTGAATGGGAGATTAGAGAAAAAAGGAAAAAGGAGGGATGTCGGAGGAAAAATGGGCAAAGAGTTTAAGAAGGGAGAGATGGGAAGAAACAGAATCGAACAAACATTAGAAAGCAATGGAGTATGGGATGGAAAGCCACTACTTCATTTTGAAGCAGGGCTCCAAAAACAAGCTCTTTGTTCCTACCTGACTTCCCTTATGCTTACCAATGGCTTGATCCTGTTCTTTCTAAAAGTTCAAAGGCAGAAGGAGCAATGATAGATACCACAATGCTGCTGTTACAATACAGAAATTAACCTCAGTGTTTGGCTTGGAGTCTGAAGTATTTTAAAAGGCACTTTAGAAAGCAATTTGGAAGTATCTAGGATAATGAAAATTTCCATTTCTGGTCACTGTATGTATTCTAAAGACATTCTAGCCTATGTATACAAGGAGAAAGCACAAAAGTATTTAAACGTAGCACTGCTAACTATAGTGTAGAATCAAAAGAAATATATGCAACAGTAGGAAAATGGAAAGCAAAACTAGTTTTAGTATATTAATATGAATTAGATCTATCAGCATGAAAACAAAATGAAAAAAAGAAAAGAGTTAAAAAAGGCAGTTTCAAGGAAATACACATATTGACATATAATGACATATGTTTGTAAATACATGCTTATTTAGGAAAATAGAAAAAAACATGGACTGAAATGTTACATACCAAATTGTTTAAATTGGTAGTCCCAGGAGAGGGTAAGTAGGGACTAGGATTGCTGTTGCTGAGTGCTGCTGAGTTGGTGCCAACTCATAGTGCCCCTGTATAGAGTTTCCGAAGAGTGACTGGCGGGTTTGGACTGCAGACTTGTGTTTCTCAATCCAGTGCTGATCCTACAGAGCCACACAAGAAGTCCTAGAAAATATAATTAAACAGGGAATACATAGGTTTTTCACTTTTTTCTATATCTCTAATATGAAAAGGAGTCCTGGTGTGGCACTGTGGATAAATGCGCTAGACTACAAAGTCAGTTTGATCTGCAAGGTTGGTGGTTGAAGCTCACTAACCATTCCTTGGAAACAATATACAGGGTCACTACAGGTTGGAACCAACTCAAGGGCACTTAACAACAATATGAAAAGAGTCACTGGACTGCTAACCTCAAGGTCAGTGGTTCAAACCCACCAGCCACTTCTGAGAAACTCTACAGGGTATCTATGAGTCAGAACCAACTCAACAGCACTTAACAACAACACATATGAAAACAGCAGATAAGGTAGCAATACATTAATTCTGAAAGACATGTAATATGGTGTTGTTGAGTCAGTTTCGACTCATAGCCATCCTGTATATATAGGGCATCCAAGGAACTATCCCTACAGAACCATTCCAGGATACTAGACAAATAAATATTTGCATTTCCCTTTGATTAAAATCATTAAAATATATTTAAAAATAGAGATGCACATTGATGGCTGGAGACAATGAGAGCTGAGGGGTATCATCAAGAGTATCATGCAGCAGAGAAGCTAAAGGGCATTTAAAAAAAAGGTAAGAAAGAAAAGGCCAAAATGGATGTCAGAAGAAATTCCGAAATGTATATTAGAGGTGAATCACAGATTAAACACATCTCCCCTGCTATTTATACCCACACTAGTTGTATATATATATATATATATATATATATATATATATATATATAAATGTTAAAGAAAGGATGCTTGTTGTTATTGTTAGGTGCCACCAAGTCAGCTCCAACTCTTCTCCTATGCACAACACAGCAAAACACTGCCAGTCCTGTCCATCCTCACAATTATTGTTGCACTTGAGATCATTGTTACTGCCACTGTCAATTCATCTCATTGGGGGGTGGGGGGGGGAGGTCTTCCTCTTTTTTGCTGACCCTTCACTTTACCAGGCATGATGTTCTTCTCCAGGGACTGGTTTCTCCTGACAACATGCACAAAGTACAAAAAACTAAGTCTTAACCATCCTGGTTTCTAAGAAACATTCTGATGTACTTCTTCCAAAACAGATTTGTTTGTTTTTCTGGCAGTTAAAGATATTTTTAATATTCTTCTCCAACACCATAACTCAAATGCATCAGTTCTTCCAAGGTCTTCCTTATTATTCACTGTTCAACTTTCACATACATATAAGGCTATTAAAAATAGTGGCTCCAGTCAGGCTCACCTTAATCTTCAAACTGATACCTTTGCTCTTGAAAATGTTTAAGAGGTCTTGTGCAGCAGATTTGACTAACACAATACATTGTTTGATTGCTTGACTACTGCTTCCATGAGTGTTGATTTTGGATCCAAGCATAATGAAGTCTTTAACAACTTCAGTCTTATTTCCATTTATTATGGTGTTATTTATTAGTCCCATTGTGTGGATTGTAATTTTCTTTACATTAAGGTACATTCCATACTGAAAGCTGTAGTCTTTGATCTTCAGCAGTAAGTATTTTAAGTCCTCTTTACTTCCAGCAAACAAGGTTGCATCATCTGCATATCTTTCATTGTTAATGAGTCTTCCACTAATCCTAATGCCACATTCTTCTTCATAGAATTCAGGTTCTCAGATTATTTTTTTCAGCATACGGATTGAATAAGTATGGTGAAAAGATACAACCCTCGCATATACATTTCATGATTTTAATCCCTTTGTTCCAATCAAATGATTGTCTCTTGATCTAAGTACAGCTTCCTCATGAGCACAATTAAGTGATTTGGGAATACCCATTCTTTTCTATATTATCCATAGCTTGTCATGATCCACACAGTTGAAAGCCTTTGCATAGTCAATAAAGGACAGGTAAACATCTTTTTTAAATTCTTTGCTTTCAGCCAGGCTCCATTTGATGTCAGCAATGATATCCTTCATAACACATTCTCATCTGAATCCAGCTTAAACCTCTGGCAGTTCTTCATCAATGTGCTGTGGCAGCCGTTTTTGAATTATCTTCAGCAAAATATTACTTGCATGTAATATTAATGTTCAATGATTTCTACATTCTGTTTGGTAACCTCTTTTTAGAATGGGCACAAATATGGATCTTTTCCAAATCAGTTGGCCAAGCTGTCTTTAACATTTCTTGGCGTAGATGAATAAGTGCCTCCAGTGCTCCATCAGTTTGTTGAAATAATTCAATTTGTATTACATCTGTTCCCGGAACCTTGTTCTTTGCCAATGCCATCAGTGTAGCATGGACTTCTTCCTTGAGTGCCATCAGTTCTTGATCATATGCTACCTCTTGAAATAGTTGAACATTGACCATTTCCTTTTTGGTGCCGTGATTCTGTGTATACTTTCCATCTTCTTTTGAGGCATTCTGCATCATTCAATGTTTTGCCCATAGAATTCTATAAAGTTTCAAGTCAAAGTTTGGATTTTCTTTCTTGATTTCTTTCAGCTTGAGAAATTCTGAGCGTGTTCTTCCCTTTGGTTTTCTAGCTTTAGGTCTTTGCATGTTTTATTATATCACTTGACTTTGTCTTCTTGAGCTGCCCTTTGAAATGTTCTGGTCAGCTCATTTGCCGTATTTCTTCCATTTGCTTTAACAAAGGGACTCTAGAGGAGACCTTAATCGTCCTCAGTCCTTGATGACATGTACAATTCTGGCTCTGCCTCACATTGGCTCAGTTCTTCTGTTTGAAATGAAGCCTATGTCCTTAGAGTACCTTTCAGATGTAAAAATAGTGCTTATTTTCCAGGGCATCCTGCCTACAGGGAGCCTACAGTCACTGGCATCTCTGCACCCTATACCCACACCTATAGATCATGGAAATGAAAAAGCCAAGCCAGGTACCATTGAGAAGATTCCAGTTCCTGGCAACCCCATGTGTGTCCAAATAGAACTGTGCACCATAGGGTTTGCAATGACTGAGTTTTCAGAATCAGATTTCTAGGTAAAGACCTGGCATCTGAGGTGACTTTTAGTGGGCTTGAACCTCTAACCTTTTAGTTAGCAGACAAAAAATCCATTTCCATTTGTCTACCTAGGAACTCCGATGGTTCACTAGGAATGTTTAAAATCTCAGTGAATCCATCATAATTTCCAAAGGACAACATGCTTTTAAAAATAAAAAGGGAGTTTGGAAAATAAATCATTTTATTTTGATGATATGAGAGGAACTTGTTTTTAATACTAAACTTAGACATTCTACATCAGAGCCCAAGTGTTTGCTTGGTTTGGTTGATTTGGTTTTCCAAGTTTTAGCAACAAACTAAAATTGATTATGAATACACTGGAAAAAAATTATTTACTGCTTTTCTGTAGTTGAAGGAATGGAAAAGGAAGCTGTGGGTTTGTGTGAAATGTCCTAAATTTCTCTAGCCTCTGACTTTCATGTTAGACAAGCAACAGTCATTGTATCCTTCTACTCCTAGCCTTGCCATTCAAACTCTCAGATAAGGAGGTGAATAAGCAAATCGACATCATGCTTCTTTAAAGATGAAAACCAAAAAACCAAAATTTTTGCTGTTTAGCTAGTTCTGACTCATGATGACATTCACGTGACCCAGTAGAACTGCTCCATAGGGTTTTCTTGACTGTCGCCTTTACACACAGATTGCCAGAACTTTCTTCCATTGTGCCACTGGGTGATCTTGAACTGCCAACCTTCAGATTAGTTATTGTGGTGGTTAAGTGCCATCTAGTCAGTTCTGACTCATAACGACCCTGTATAGGGTTTCCAAGCAGCAGCTGATGGGTTTGAACCATCAACCTTGAGATTAGAAGTCCAGCGCTGATTCTACAGTGCCACAAAAAGAGTCCTCAGATTAGTTGTTGTTATTGTCGTTAAGTGCTGCCGAGTTAGTTCTGAAGCATAGCAACCTAGTACAGGTTTCCAAGGAGTGGCTAGTGAGTTCGAACCGTTGACCTTGTGGTTCAAACTAACCTTGATGTCCTGAGCTTATTCTGCATTGCTACAGCAGGACTCTCAAGTGAAAATATTTTGTACTACCAAGAGACCTTTTTTTTAAAGATAAGCCTGAGGGAAATCTTCCCACTGCCTAGGAGACATGACTGTAATAATGGTGTGGTCTCCTGGTTAGATAGATCTTGTAGGGTCTTTCTACCCTAAACTGCTCCCCCATGAGACATTTCCACGGCAGCCCCAACATGTACAATACTAAACCATAATCAAACAACTGATTGCTGTCAAATCAATTTCCATTCATAGCAAAGGTATATGTGTTCTCATTAAGTGCCTTCAAGTCAGTTCCAAGAGTCCTGGTGTGGTGCTGTGGGATAAAGCATTTCACCATAAGGGTAATTTGAACCACAAGGTTGGTGGCTCAAACTCACCAGCCGTTCCTAGGAAACCCTAGACAGGGTTGCTATGAGTCGAAACTAACTTGACGACACTTAACAACAACAAAGTCAGTCCTGACTCATAGTGACCCTGTCTAGAGTTTCCAAGCAACAGCTGGTAAGTTTAAACTGCCAGCCTTGCTGTTAGAGTCCAGTGCTTATCCTACAGGGTCATAGCTGTCTCCAGAGCTCCTGCCTCCAGATCCCTGCCACCATCCTGTGACTCCTCTACTGTGCACACACACTACCAATCAAGAGGTTGCATTCCGTAGTAGTCATTCAAAGCCCCTTGTATCCTCCCAGCTACCTTTCCAGCTTAATTCCTTAATTCCAGCTTCTTTGTACTTAATCTGGACTCCAGCACAAAATGCATCTACTCCCATCCTCCCAACAAGCCCTTCTGCAATGATGTGAGACATTCATTTGAGTCCAGTTCCTCTACCAAGTCTTCTCTAATAAACAACGCCAGAAATAATAGCTTACGTTATAAACATCCTCAAGCACACTTTGTCTAGTTCACTTAGGCAGCCCCAAGTACTAAGTACCAGGACTACCAAAGTATGAGATTACTAGATATGCTCAGTAAACACTGAACATCTTAGGCTATGTTGTGTGGTTTTCTCTGTACCCCTACCCCACCATCTACTTTATTTGTTGTTGCTACTGTTGCTGTTGTTGTTAAGTGCCATCAAGTCAATTCTGACTCATAACAACCCTGTGTAAGGTTTCCTAGGAGCTACTGGTGAGTTTGAACTGTCAACATTTGGTTTAAACTGACCTTGAGGTTGAGTGCTTATCCTATGGTGCCACACCAGGACTCTATCATTGTTGTTGTGAAGTGCTGTTGAGTTGGTTCCAACCCATAGCGACCCTGTATAGGATTTTCAAGGAGCAGCTGTTGAGCTTGAACCTCCAACCTTGCGGTTCAAACGGCTTTGCAGTCTGGCGCATTAACCCACAGCGCCACAGCAGGACTCCAGGACTCTATTATGCCATTAGAAAAACAGCGAGACTAAACCTCCCATGTGTTTCCCCCGATGAGGATCACACAGATCGAAGTCACTGGTTTTTATCACCTTTGAGATGGTCCTAGAGTTAATGCTTAAGTTTACTCCCAGAAAATGACTTTCCTGCTCTTTGCCTTAATACACTGGCATTACTTGTCATGGAAGCTAGTCATTTTCTCAGCTATTCGTTCCTTAAACCAAATGAAGTTTATTTTTTAAATGCTTACTATTTCTTTCTGAGAATCATGAAGAATTTTCATTTTAGCATGACTTGTACCTAATCATCTACAGCTACCTTAGAAAGAAAACCTGCCAACAACGCAATAAATTCAACAGTTCTGTTAGAAGGCAGTAAAGGAGCTCTGGTAGTGTAGTGGTTACAAATCAGGCTGAGAACCCTAAAGTCAGCAGTTCGAAATTACCAGTTGTTCTGCAGGAGAAAGATGAGGCTTTCTGCTCCCATAAAGATTTACAGGCTTGGAAACCCTGTACAGGGTCACTATGAGTCAGAATCAACTCCACAGCACATCACAATGACTACAATGGCTCACTGGTAGAGTTCTTGCTTTCCATGAAGGAAGACTCAGCTTTGACTCTCACTTTCTATCAAGCCCAATCACCATCTCTCTATCAGGGGAGGTTTGCATGCTGCTGGGTTGCTGAATGGTGGTGTTTTCAGACTAACATGGAGTGGGAAGAAAGTGGCAATCTGTTTCTCAAAAAAAACCCTATGGATCATAAAGGTCTGTTCAGCAATCAAACATGGGTATGGCCCAGGATTAACTTTTAATTTCATTGTGCATGAGGTTGTCACCATAAATCAGAGGCCAACTCAGTGGTGGTGTAATTGTTAGCTGATGTCTAATCCATTCCAACTCATAGTGACTTTTTGAACAACAGGACAGAATGGAAACAGTGTCTGGTCCTGCGCCATCCTCACAACTGCTGTTATGTTGGATCCCATTGTTGTTTTCATGGTGCCAACCTATCACATTGGTGTCTTCCTCTTTTTCACTGACACTCCACTTTTCCAAGCATGATATTTTTCTTCAGGAACTGTTCCCTCCCGACAACATGTCTAAAGTACAAAGCACGAAGTCTTTAGCCATCCTAACTTCTAAAGGCCATTCTGGCTATATTTCTTCCAAGACATATTTGTGTGTTCTTCTGACAGTCCATGATATTTTCAATAATCTTCTCTAACACCATACTCAAATGCATCAATTCTTCTATTGTCTTCCCTATTCGTCATTTAAGTTTCATGTGTATATGAGGCAATTGAAAATAACCATGGCTTGGGTCAGGTGCACCTTAGTCCTCAAAATCACATTTTTTTTCTTGGACACTTTAAGGAATCTTTTGCAGCAGATTTGCCTAATGCAATACATGGTTTGATTTCTTGATTGCTGCTTCCATGAGCACTGATTGTAGATCCCAGCAAAATTAAATCATTGACAACTTCAATACTTTTTCCATTTATCATGATGTTACTTATTGGTCCATTTGTGAGGATTTTTGTTTTCTTTACACTGAGGTGCAGACCATACTGAAGTCTTCGATCTTCATCCGTAAAGTTTTCAAGTCCTCTTCGCTTCCAGCTAGCAAGCTTGTATCATCTGTATATCACGTGCTGTGAATGAGTCTTCCGCCAATCCTGATGTCATGTTCTTCTTCATGTAATCCAGTTTCTGAGGTTATGTGCTCAGCATACAGATTGAATAACTCAATGGTAGCCTGCCACAGCAGCACATTTCAAACCCTGGGCTAGGTTGTGTGCCCAGCACGAGGCATACAGAGATGAATAAAACAACTTTCAGCCCCAGGCAGCTGACAATCTAAACAATTAAACAAATTCTTCCATAAATCCTTAGGTCTAGAAACAACTTGGTCTCATTGAGAATTTGAACACAACTTTGATGTAATTTTAAAAGAATTGCTACCTGGATGTGCAGTGGGTTAAGCACTGGAAGGCTAACCCAAAGTTTGGCCGTTCAAACCTACCAGTTTCTGAGGGAGAAAGATGAAACTGTCTACTCCTGTAAACTTGAAACTTCAGACACTTCACAGAGCAGTTCTACTCTGACCTAGAGGGTTGCTATGAATGCCAATGGACTTGACTGATAGTAGTAGCTTTAGTTTGGGCTTGATTTGATTCTCTCAACTGCCCTCTCCATATCCTGTATCAAATAAAAATGCAGAATTAAAGGTAGTTTAAAAGTCATGAAAAGTTCTGTTCCAAGACATCAATGTGGATATACGGAATACATTTTTAGCCAAAACTGGAGTTCTATGACAGCAACAATTAGTGCTGTCCTTTTTGAGCACTTATTATGTCCTGGGTACCATGTTGTATTGAATTGTATTTTTTCATTCAATTCTGATAACTCTGAAAAGTGGCTTTAAGTATTTCCATGTTTGATAGAGAACTTAAGTTCAGAGAGGTTATGAAACCCGCTCAAAGTAACTTAGCTATGTTTCAAGAATAGACATTTAAAGTGGCACTTTGTCTCTCAAGGTAAATATTCCTGGATAAATGAAAAGGTGGATGATTAAATACATGAAGCAGTGAATTTCTAAAACAATCCAAACTACCTGTCTAATTGTTCCTATGTAAATAAAAATTAGCACAGAAAAAAATCATTATGATCTTAGTTATTAAACTATGCAGAGAATCAACTGTTAGACAACAAAGATTTTTGTATTGAAGTTTAGAAAGTACTGGTCAAGTACAGGGAGTTGCTATTGTGATTGTTACTTGCGTGTATGTGTGCAGAGAAGAACTGTACCCAAGGACCATGATGTTTCTGATGCAACTCTTCAGTCTTGTCTTCCAAGGATCCTCTGGGTGGGTTCAAACCACCAACCTTTAGCCTGGTAGTCAAGTGTTTAATTGTTTGTTCCACCCATGACTCCCTTTAGGGGATAGAGAGATGTTTTGTGGAAATCATTCTATGTACTTAAAATGTGATTCTAATTTCATTATTTAAAAAAAAATTTTTTTGACTTCACTTTTTCTTTATACCAATACTTTTAATTCTCACTTCTTTTATTTCTTAACACCATGGAGTCCCTTTTAAGGACAAACTGTTAATGTACCTGCTGTGTGTGGTTTCCTTATTATTTTAGAAAATATTTTTAACCTTTTATGAATGAAATGGCCAAACTTAGATTTTTTTTTGAGGGGCGGGGGGTAAGTTTTTTTTTTAATAGTTCATAGTAAATAAACAACAGCACATTCCAAATAACCAAACAACATAAGTGACACATGCTCAAAATGAGTTTTATTTTCTGTGGAAGACCACAATTTCCTCTTTATTTAAAGCAAAACCTAAATTTCTGAACAAGTGTTGCTCTTTATTTATTTAAAGTGAATTCATCCATTCACTGCTGTTTCACTTAATGATGCTATGAACCTGATAACTTATCTAATTTGAATCTAATGGTGTTAACAGTATTCAGTCGGCATTGTCATGCTCTGGATTGCATGCAACCTAGGGAGGGTTGCATGACCATGCCTGAAATTGGTTTCCTCAATTCTCTATTAGAAAACAGCTGCTATATAGTCTTTGAATTGTTCTGTAAGAAGAAGGATTGTGGTTGGATAGAATTGATGCTGGAGATCCTGTGATAGAATTAGGCAAGACCAACCACTTATTCAATGCAAATACCTTTTTCAACAACATAAATAGAATAAAATAATAAATAGAATGCCATTTTCAGTGACAAGTTGAAGCATTGACATAGTATGACACAAAGAATTATTCTTAATTTTGGTCCAAAATTCTGGCTCATGTATTTTTTCTTCAGCAATCACTTGGCACAATTTTAAACAAATTTTCAAACCAGTTAAAACTGTAAGTTGTTTTTTCAACTTCTCATAAATGTTAAGCCTTGTACCTTTAAAAAACAGATGAAAATCCAAGACATTCATAAACTTTGACTTCCTTGTTTTCTTTATCCAGTTGCTTGCAATCGTTTGGATGATAAATATAGTTATTCAATGTGACTTTTGTCTCTGGTATGATCTAGTTGAACTGAAATATATATACACTTAAAATATTTATATATTAAATTTTCTTGTTTTATTACCCATTAAGCATTCCTTTTTAAAATTCTTCATCCTAGATGGTGATCAAATTTCATCATTTTTATCTGTCTTACACGTTAGGCCAGTTTAACATCAAATTTCAAAGTCATTTCTACTCAACTTAGAAATTTTCCATTGTTTTTTGTAAACATTGTACTGTTATTGCTGTAAAAAGCATCATTACACTTAGATAAATATCTGGCACATTATTATTCTTTTAAGAACATCACCCCAATGTACCATGTCAGTGACTTTCTGTTTACTCAGCCTCCCGACTCAGCACTCATAATTGCAGTTTGCCTTTTTCTTTTCATAAATGACCTTTCATATTCTCTTATTAAAGAGCCTAAGAGTTCCCAGTCACAAATATCTACACTGGTCAACACTGGTCTGGAAAATAGGTTGTAAAATATGCAGCAGGAGTAACAAAATATTATGTGTTTGAATTTGGAACATAAAGCCCAGCTAGTTAAAGGGTAGAGGCTAATACCCCAAAACTTTCACACAAAGATGCCAAGAAAATTTTTTTAAATTAGTGGTCACCTTAAATTGGGTGCATTAGGGTCCAGTTCAATATTTGTATTCATAAAAAATACATGTTTGGAAGTCAAAGTTAAAGTCACTTTATTGTACCATTAAAATTATCAAGGAGGTCTGGGTAAACATTATAAGCTTTTTCAGTGGTGGCTCTATTTATTGGCAAAGACAAAATGTTTTCTGTCTAAAATATATTGCTTGATATACTGGAATTCCAGTCTATTCTTAAAGAGTTAATTAAGTTCTTCCAACCCCCCATCGCTATGAGTCGAAACAAACTCCATAGCACTTAACAACAACAAGTAATAACATAGAATCCTGGTGTAGTGCTGTAGGATAAGCACTGGCCACCAAGGTAAGTTTGAACAGCAAGGTCGGCTGTTCAAATCCACCAGCCGCTCCTTGGAAACCTTATACAAGGTCATGATGAGTTGGAACTGACTTGATGGCACTTAACAACAACAGAAAGGAATAGCATGGCCACCATTCCTACATCATTGTACCGTAGTGCTTTATGTGTTGCTGTGATGCTAGAAGCCATGCCACCAGTATTTTAAATACCAACAGGGTCACCCATGGTGGACAGGCTTCAGTGGAGCTTCCAGAGTAAGATAGATCAGGAAGAAGAAGAGGCAGACCACATTTGATGTGTTAGCCACTGAAACATTATGAATGGCAGCAGACTGCTATCTGATATAGTACCAGAAGATGATTCCCTAAGGTTAGAAGGCACTCAAACATGACTAGGTAAGAGCTACCTCATCAAAGTAGTAGTTGAGCTGTCGAGTCAGTTTCAACTCATGTTGCTGTTGTTGTTGTTAGGTGACATCGAGTCAGTACTGACTCATAGCGACCTTATGCACAGCAGAACGAAACACTGCCTGATCCTGGGCCAACCTCACTATCGTTGCCACGCTTGAGCCCATTGATGCTACCACTTTGCCAATCCATCTTGCTGGGGGGTCTTCCTCTTTTTCTCTGACTCTCCACCTTACCAAACCTGATATCCTTCTCCAGCGACTTATGAGAGACAGTTTGGCCATCCTGGCCAAAGAGCAGTCTAGCTGCATTTCTTCCAACACAGATCTGTTGGTTCTGTTGGTAGTCCATGGCACTTTCAATATTCTCCTCCAACACCATAATTCAAAAGCATCAATTCTTCTACAATCTTCCTTATTCACTGTCCAACTTTCGTATGTATATGAGGCTATTGAAAATACCATAGCTTGGGTCAGGCACACCATAGTCTTCAAGCTGACATATTTCCTCTTCAACACTTTATAAAGGTCTTGTGCAGCAGATTTACCTAATGCAATATATTGTTTGATTTCTTGATTGGTGCTTCCATGAGTGTTGATAGTTGATCCAAGTATAATGAAGTCCTTGACAGTGTCAATCTTTTCTTCGTTGGTAAGAATTTTGTTTATTGGTCCAGTGGTGAGAATTTTTGTTTACACTGAGATGCAATCCATACTCAAGTCTGTCCTCTTTGATCTTCATCAGTAAATATTTTAACTCCTCTTCACTTTCAGCAAGCAAGGTTGTATCATCTGCATATTGCAGGTTGTTAATGTGTGTTCCTCCAATCCTGATGCCACATTTTTCTTCATATAACCAGCTTCTTTATATTTGTTACAGAGTTCCGACACCATCTCATGAGTCCTCTTGGCCCGGTATTCTGTGTTGTTGTTGACCGAGCTCCTCACTACACGTCTACCCGATCTGCCATCTTGAAGGTGTCAAGCAAACAAAAATCCTCA
>NW_006408556.1:19551538-19553307 GCF_000296735.1 Chrysochloris asiatica
TTCCGAGGGTGTAAATCTTTACGGGAGTAGAAAGCCTCATCTTTCTCCCGCGGAGCAGCTGGTAGTTTCGAACCGCTGACCTTAAGGTTCGCAGCCCGAAAAGTTCAGTAAAAAGATAATAAAGAAAGAAAAGACCAGAGTGGATTTCAGACAAACTCTGAAATTTGTCCTTGAACATAGAGAAACAAATGCAATGAGAAGAAATGATGACGTTATAGAGTTGAACAGAAAATGTCAAAGGGCAGTCCGAGAAGACAAAGTAATGTATAGTTTAAAAACAAAAGTTGTACAAAGATCTGGAGTTAAAAAACCAAAAAGGAAGAACACACTCAGTGTTTCTTAAGCTGAAAGAACTGAAGGGGGGAAAAAAAATCAAATCTTGAGTTGCAATATTGAAAGATTTTATGGGCAAATATTGAATGACCCATTGTCATGGATTGAATTGTGTCCCCCTAGAATGAATATGTGTCATATTGACTGGGCTAGAGTTACAGTAGTTTGACAGTTATGTTTGATCTGATGTGATAAGCCAATAAGAGAATTTAGTGTGCGATACGCCACACTTGGACTCCTGTTGAAGGATTAGCATTGGACTGCAAACCACGAGGTTGAAAGTTCAAACCCACCAGGTACTTCCCAGAAATCCTCTACACGGTTGCTACGAATCAGAACTAACTCAGTGGCACTTAACAACAGCAAACACTTAATTCCACCAATGCCCTGAACTTATGTAAAGGAATTTGCCTGGTGTGTGGCCTGCAGCACATTTATTTTAGAAAAAGTGAGCTGAGAAGAGCTGGCTCCCACCACCAAGCCAGAAGAGCCAGGAGTGGAGTATGTCCTTTGGACCTGGAGTTCCTGCATTGTGAAGTTCCTAGATTCTGAGGAATACTGGTGCCAAGATGCATGGAAGTCTCCAAGAAACACAGAGCTTATAGGTGCTGAAAGGAGACCAGTACTTTTCTCCAGAGAAGGTACTCTGAATTTAGACTTCTATCATCTTAAGTTGTAAGAATATAAGTTCTTGTTTGTTAAAGATGTTTGTTCTGGTATAGCAGCACATGTCGGTGGTATTTCTGTTATAGCAGCGCTAGATAATGAAGACACACACAAGAAGCACCAAAAGAAAATGGAAGGAATACACAGTCACTGTACCAAAAAGAATTTCTCAATATTCAGTCATTCCAAGTGGTACCATATGATCAAGAAGCTTCACTGAATGCACTGGCAAAAACAAGACTTCAGGAAATGATGGAGTTCATGTTGAAATACTTCAATAAACTACTGCAGCACTGGAGGGGCTCACTTATCTGTGTCAAGAAACTTGGAAGACCACTACCTAGCCAACTAGAGGAGATCCGTATTTGTGTCCATTCCAAAGAAAGGTGGCTCAACAGAATGCACAAATAATCAAACAATGTCATTAATGCCACATGCAAGAGAAATTTTGCTGATGAACATTAAAAAAGGTCAGGGAGCTGGCCGAACTTCAAGACAGATTCAGAAAAGGACATGAAACAAGGGATATTACTGCTGACATCAAACAGAACTTGACTGAAGGCAGAGAATACCTGAAAGATGCTTGCTTTATCAACTTGCAAAGGCATTTGATCGTGTGGATCATAACAAATATAGATAACATTGCAAAGAATGGATATTCCAGAACACTTAATTGTGCTCATGAGAAAACTGTACATTGGCCAAGTGGCAGCCATTCAAACAGAACAAGAGGACACTGAGCGGTTTAAAGTCAGGAAAGGTGGGTACCA
>NW_006408556.1:19553637-19618372 GCF_000296735.1 Chrysochloris asiatica
AAATCTTCTGCTACAGGCCTCTTTAAAGTGTTAAAGAACAAAGATGTCTATTGGAGGACTAAGATACCTGACCCAAGCCAGGTTATTTTCAATTCCCTCATATGCATCTGAAAGCTGGAAAATGAATAAGAAAGACTATAGAAGAATCTGCATTTGAATTATGATATAGGAGAAGAATATTGAAAGTACCATGGACTGCCAAAAGAACAAACAAATCTGTCTTGGAAGGAGTACAGCCAGAATGTTCCTTAGAAGAAATTATGGCAAAAGTTTGTTTCTTATTTTTTAGACATATTTTCAGGAGACATCAGTCCCTGAAGAAGGACATCATGCTAAATAAAATGAAGAGTCAGAGAAAAAGAGGAAGAACCCCAACAAGATGGCAGTACCAATGGGCTCAAGCATGACAATGATTGTGAGGATGAACCAGGATTGAACAGTGTTTTATTCTGTTGTGCATAGAGTCATTATGAGTCAGAACTGACTCCATGGCACCTAACAACAATAAGCTAATAGTATGGTCATGCCTTCAGTTCCTTGGGTTGGACAGTTACTGCAGTGTTCCAGTAAGCCATTCCTGTCTTTTAGCTCGTGATAGATGTTGGTCCTGACAGTCCTGACAGTCTTACCTCACCAATGTCTCTTCATTCTGACCACTGCTTTACTGTCTACTTCTCTAGTTCAGGTCGTCATTACTTCATACCTAGCCTTGGAATTGGGCTTCCAAATTCATCTCCCTTCTCCCAGACTCTTCTGCTTCAGTTCAACCACTCACTGGTACCATATTCAATCTCCAGAAACTCGGTTTAATTTTCTCTCCTTCAACTCATTCTTCAAATTCAAACTCTGTTAGTTCCTCTTGCATGAAGCTTTTCCTGATTCTTTCAGCCAGTGGGCTTCTCCCTTTGAATCTCCTAGTCTCCTCTGGGAAGAGCATTCTTCTTCCTTTGTTTTTTGCTGATTGCTTCTTTTGCCTCCTTTACTAGACTATCAGAGTTTTGAGATCAAGGTCTCTTGCTCTGTATTCTTTGTTTCCCTGTATCTCTCACATAATACCATGTACACAAACAATGCCACTAAGAATTTGCTGAATTAAACAGGAATTATGACTTTTATGGAGTCCTGGTGTGATGTTGTGGGTTAATGAGCCAGACAGCAAAGCCGTTTGAACTGCAAGGTCGGCTGTTCAAGCTCACCAGCTGCTCCTTGAAAACTCTATACAGGGTCGCTATAGGTTGGAACTGACTGGACAGCACTTCACAAAAACAACAACATGACTCTCATAGATGAGTCCATTTTAAAATCCATTCTGATTTTATTTTTCATTATTTTTTTTTCCTTTTGTTTAGAGTATCAAGAAACCTATGTTTCTAGCAGAACTTGCCCTGAGGAATTGAAGCCAATTTTCCTTAGCATCTCCCCATTGTATGGGTGATGATTAAAATTCCTGATTTATGGGGCAAACTCTTTCTAGTCTAATGCATGAGAACAGTTGTGTTAGGATTTTGCAAAAAGCAGAAGAGACTTGAATTATCTGTCCTTCAGCAATACAAAAAGAAAAAAACACAAATATTAAATTATTACTTATTTGCACTAACGGGATTTCTCAGTTCTGCAAATCTAAGGGTATTGGTAATATAACAGCTGATACCTTATAATTCTATCTCCTTTACAACTTTCCTACTATTTTTATATACTATGATGCCTGAATATCTGTTAGTCAATCAAGTTAGGGATTATTAAGCTAATTTTCAGATGGCAAAATAGACCAAAAATTGGAAAATGAGAATTCCATCCATCCACTCATCCATTCAACTAGCATTTTTTGATTGGCTATACTCTAGATATCATTCTTTAAATTAACCCATAAAATATACTCAGAAATTTCTAAAGATTCACTGTTTTAGCACAAATAATAATGATAATAAGACCCTGGACTTCAGAAATCCTAGATATTATTGAGACGTAGTGTAATACATGGGTTACTTCTTAAACTTACCAAGTCTACTCAATTGCTGTTGTTGTTAAGTGCTGTCATGTCAGTTTGGACTCAGAGCCACCCAAAATAGGGTTTCCAAGGAGCAGCTGGTGAATTTGAACAACTAACCTTGAGGATCAAGCCAACCTTGAGGTTGAGTGCTTATCCTACAGCGCCATACCACAGAGGTTGAAACTTGGGAAACATATTTATTTTCAAATTTTCTGTTTGAAATATCTCAACAGAAACCACAGCATAAAAGAAGAAATCTTTTCCCTTAGCATAGTTGTTCTTGTTTGTTTCAATGAGAATAGTCTAAGATATTTTGGCTGCTCAGTGTGCCTATATCCATGCTGGGAGACACTGTCCTCTGGAAGGAGTAAGGAAAGAGTAAAATGGGACCCTGGGAAAAGTGGAAGTAATTCCTTTCCCTGAAGTTAATCTCCTTGCAAAGCCATAAATATGACACATTGTTAATGGAGGATAATTAATTCACTCCTTTTAAATATCATTCTTATTTCTCCAAGATAAATATTTTCCACAATTGTTATTATTTTCCCCCAACAATACAGATACCTTCAGATAAAATGGGAACCACATAGGGAAACTGAGAAGGTCCTGGCTCAAGAAAGTAAGGATTTTGAGATTTTGAGCTTTATCAGGGCAATTCACATTAAAAGCAAATGGTACATTTGTTTCTTTGTTCCTATTCCTCCGAAACATTAAGGCAAATATTTACCCAGCCCATCAGGAGATATGGCTGTGAACAACACAAAATTGATTTTTCTTCTACACATCAATCTCTAAAAGAAAAGAAAGAGTGCATTATAAAAAAGTAGATTACAAAGTATATTTGGGGCTTTGTAGATATTAGAATGGAAGCTTTTTTTTTTACTTTTTCCCTACACAACATTATTCATTTGAGGGAAAGACGCTTTCAAGCTGTATGGTATATAATTTTAAATATTCTATGGAAAATCCTAAGGCTCTGTAGTCGGTTATTATCTTGTGAAATTTACACATAACTTCACCACACAAAGTTCTGACACAATACAAAATATTTGCAGAAACAACACTATAAATCACCTGTATGTGGCAGTGGATCAAAGCAAGAACACTCTACCCCTGAACTGTTCCTCAATTCCTGACCTCCTCAGGACTCCCAGGATTCATTAAATCACACTTTGAAAACCACTGACTTCAGCTAGGCCAGCCTTCAGACATTCATCTCCTGGGTCTCTCTGCCAACTGGTTGTTGCAGTGCACATAAACAAGGAATGGCAGTTGTGAGAAATATTTAGGAGAGAAAAACAGAGTTGCTACTGGGCTGTTTGGAAGAAAGTCTGATGAAGAGGAAGAGTTGAGGACAATACTCAAAATGAGTAAGGGGTTAGATGAGATGGATGATAAAATCCTCTTCTGAAGACAGGGATTGAAAGAAGATCCTGTTTGGTGATTAAGAACAACAAAAAAAGCAATGATACCTGTATTCATTACCAAGACTTCCTCCATAGGGAGGAGCAGGTAGAAGATACTAACAAGATCTGGAAACAAGGAGAGATCTTTGACCTTCCCAGTCAGATTGTAGAAGGCTCTCTACACCTCACAGTTCACTGCACCGCTTCTTGTGTGGGTCCTCTGCTTAGCCCACACAAGATGTATGCTCATAGCATATTTAACTATTAAACTATTCAGCAGCAGCAGCAGAATATAATGTAAATGGCTTTGGGGATGCTGATAGCCACATGAGTCAATCAGCAGAGACTGTCTAGTAAGTCAGAGATAGATAGGAACACCTAGATCTGAGCAGGAGGAGCTTTGCCTCAACCTCAAGCTTTAGATGTGCTCATCCCTGAGCGTGTCTTGCACAAGGGACCTCATGTCTAGTGGCATGAGCATCCCAGTCAGCACATCTAAACTCTACTCAGATTCCCTAAAAACAATCATTCTATTCCATCCCTTGGTCCTAGGGGTGCATACACCAATAGTACAGTCAATTCCAGGGAAAAAAGCTCACAAAGGTCTTGAAATCCAGGTCTGGATCCTTAGCAAGGAGTTCCAGGGTCCTTTGTTGCTAGACAGTATGGCTCCTGGATTCTGGGTGGACTCGTCCCTTTGACCCTCTGAGGAGAGGTGTGACTAAGGAGCATCTTTCTCTGTACTGTCCCTTTCTGGCATAGAACTCCGAGGAGTCTGAAAGTTTCCTGATTTGAACCTGGCCTTCCAGGCTACCATGAAAGTCTACTAGTCAAGGAAGAAGAATGCGGTGTGTTTTACTTACCAGTCTGTTTGATTTATAATTTTTAAATATATGTTGTTGTTGTTAACTAGTGTTGTTGTTGTTGCTAAGTGCCATCAAGTTGGTTCTGACACATAACAACCCTGTATAGGGTTTCCAAGGATCAACTGGTGGGTGGTGGGTTTGAACTGCCAACATTGTGGTTTGCAGTCTAGTGTTGATCCTACAGCACCACACCAGGACTCCTTTAAATATATAGACATATGGTATGTGTGTTTCTGTTTGTCTTCTTGATCCAATTTCCACAAATATTAAGGGTAGAGCCTATAGAACTGAGACTTAACTTGGCTCTTTTCTCTCCGATGCAGTGAGTGTTTTTAGCATGATCTCTTCCCACACAGTCCCTAAAGACAAGTCACTTTCGTACTTTATTTGCTATCAACTAGAACACAGACATCATTTCTGTCAATTTGTCACACTGTGGTGGCTTGCGATATGCTGTGATTCTGGAAGCTATACCACAGTATTTAAAATACCAGCAGGGTCATCACCCATAGTGAATAGGTTTCAGCTGAGCTTCCAGACTAAAATAGATTAGGAAGGAGAGACAGACTACTTCCAAATATTTAGTCACTGAAAATCTTAAGAATACCAGTCGGATGACAGATAATTGTTGTTATTGTTGTTAAGTGTTGTCAAGTTGGTTCGGACTCATAGTGACCCTGTATAGGGTTTCTGAGGACCATTTGGTAGGTTTGAAATGCTGACTTTGTGTTCACAGACCAATGCTGATCCTATAGTAACACACAAGAAGTCAAATTACAGTTACAGCCTAGGAATCTCTATGAGTTAGTACTACTTCAGTGTGCGGGGTCGCTATGAGTCCAAATTGACATGATGGCACACAACAACAACATTCTTTTACCAGCCTAGAGGCAATGGCATGGTAGACCCTCTTGAGAATGAGGAAAGCATCAATCCTTATCTTCCTGTTGGCCTAATTCAAAACAGATCAACTAGAGCAGAGATGTAAGTCCTTCACGGAAAGCATGAGTGATTTTATCTATTGTTGTTGTTGTAAACTACAGCTGAGTTAACTATCTGACTCATGGAGACTCTATTCACAAGGAAGGAAGTGCTTAATGGGTGGTTGTGGATCAAACCCATATGATCCAGAGGGTTTTCATGAACTGGATTTGAAGCACAGTTCTCTAGGCCATGCTCCTTATGGTTCTGTTTATATAGAGAGGTAAAGAAAATACAATAACAGGTCCAGTTCTAAAATCTCACTGTAAGGGTTGAATCCTCTACTGCTTGGTGAAAAGTCAAAGTGAACCTTCGTACACTCAGCCTTTATAAGCCCAGGGATACAGCTGCTGGAACTTGAACTGAAGGCATCAGTAGAATATTATACTCATATTTACCAGCATGTGTTCCTTTTGATGCTTCAGAGTGAACCTCTTGGAAACAAGCTGCTGCAGAGAAAGCAAGTATTATTGAACCTGCTAGAACTAATTTTCAAGAAGTAGGGTAAAGCAAAACTGCTTTCAGAAGAGTGCTATAGCTAATAATTGAGTGTTTCCAAAGGAGGTTAGAATAGATTGGACAATCAGCACTAGGCAATAAGAACTACATCTCCCTTTTAGGATGAGTCACACACAGTTGCAAACACGAGCACTATTGTTTCTGTCTAGTGGATGGCCTCAGAGATTTTTAAATCCAGAAGAGATGCTATTATTGGGAGTTTTGCTTATCTGATGGAAGAGATGTAGAGGGTTCAAACCTCACAGGAAATGAACCCACCAAAAAAAAAATCATTTAAAAAGAAGCAGCTTCAAAAAGTTCATGGAAAAATGGAATAGAAAGATAATGGAATTTTTTCCATGAACATTTTGAAGTCACCTTGTATATTGTAAAGATAGAACACAGCCTTCAGGGATGGAGTAAACTAGAAGTAGAATACAGTGAGGTTGTAGGAAAAATATGTACAAAGTATAGGGGAGAAGCTTGAAGAGTTTCAAACCTAGGCTTAATCAGTATCTATCAGGGCTAGTAAATGTATTGCTTTAAATATCAGATTTATCTCCTAAACTAAAATTTGACTATAACGTTCAAATAAAGTCACCTATTTAAAAATATAAAGCTCGGCTACTGCTCATTCAATCTTGTAAGGAGTAAAAGATGTGCCGGGCACCAGCCTTGCCTCAAGAAAGTTTTAGGCTTTTGTGTGTGTGTGTATTTTCTACATGGGGAAGAATGAAAAAACTTGAAGACAACGGACTGAATTGTGTGGATAGAAACAAAATTGTTCATTCTGTAATTCCTGGCTCTGACACTTACTACCCATGAGACCTCAGACTCTCCATACATCAGTTTCCCCATCTATAAAATGGGGAGAAGAACTGTGTATCTCCCTTATGAGCTTGTGGCAAGGATTCAATGAGATAATGTATGTAAAGTGCTTAGACTGTGCCTGGCACACAGTGAGTGCTCAGTATTTTTAACTTTGTTGTTATTATTACAATGAGTCCTGATGGCACTGTAAGGTAAGCATTGGACTACTAACCACAAAATCGGTGGTTCGAATCCACCAGGGGCTAAAAGGGAAAAAAGATGAGGCTGGCTGCTCCCATGTAGATTTCCAGTCTTGGAAACCCTGTATAGGGTCAATATGAGTCAGAATCAATTTGGTGGCAGATGGTGGATGGGTTATTATTATACCAGGCCATCCTTGGAGATACTGTGAGTATTCTAGACCACCACCATAAAATTACTAATGCAACACAAAGCAAATCACACAAATTCTATCATTTCCCAGTTGTCATGAATTGAAGTTTGTCCCCTAAAAATGTGTCAGTTTGGTTGGGCTGTTATCCTCAGTGGTTTGACAGTTATGTAATGATGTATTGTGGCAGTTATGTGATAATCCTCCATGATGTGATCTGATGTGATTAAACCAATTAAAGAATTAAGAATGGGCTTCAATAACCTTAATCACATCACAACCCTGATCTGATGTGAGGGAGTTTCCAAAGGGTGTGAGGGGCAGCACCTTTTATGTTACAACAGATCAAAGGAGAGAGAAAGGAGCAGAGAGAGAGAGAGAGAGATCTCCTACCACTAAGACAGAAGAGCCTGTCTTAGTGGTAGGAGTGGACCTGCACCGTGAAGCTCCTAGATCCCGGGAAGGATTGATGACAAAAGGAATGCTGGGTCTATAGATGCTGGAAGGATACAGGACCAGTCCCAGAGTGGGTGTTCTGAATTTGAACTTCTAGCCTCCTAAACTACGAGAGAATACATTTCTATTCGTAAAGTCATCTATGAAAGTCATGATTACACTACACTCTTGTCTATTAGTATAGTGTGAGCATTCCTGGTGTGGCACAGTAGGATAAGCACCTGACTGCTAACCACAAAGTCGGTAGTTCAAATCCACCAGCCACTTCTTGGAAACCCTATACAGGGTCGCTATGAGTCAAGAACAATTTGATGGCACTTAACGACAACAAAAATAGTCTATTAAGTATGCAATGGTGTCATGAAAAAGTTTGAAATAGTGTGAGAATATGTTACACAAGACATAACGTGAACACCTGCTGTTAGTAAAAGGGTAGAAGTAGATTTGCTTGGCACAAGGGTGCCTCAAACCTTCAATTTGTTAAAAAAAAAAAAAAATCAACATCTGCAAAGCACAGTAAAATGAGGTATGTCCGCATATTTATTTGTTTGTTTGTTTGTTTTTTCAGTATACCTAGCGATATGTAAAGCTGTAGGATCAGCACTGGACTACAAGGTCAGTGGTTCAAACTCACCAGCTGCTCCTTGGAAACCCTATACAAGATCGTTATGAGTCAGAACAGACTCAATGGCACTTAACAACCACAACAGAGAAAAAATGAGTACTGGTGTGGTGGTGCAGGATAAGCACTTGACTGCTAATCACAGGTTGGGAGTTCAAATCCACTAGCCATTCTTGGCAACCCTAGAGGGTCACCATGACTCAGAAGTAACTCAACGGCACTGAACAACAGAGACATAATGGGAGTTCCTCAGTGGTACAAATGGTCAATATATTCAACAGCTAACTGAAAGATTGATGGTTCAAGCCCACCCAGCGGCACATCAAAAGAATGGTCTGATAATCTATTCCCAAAAATATTAGCTATTGAAAATTATATAGAGCACAGTTCTACTCTGATACATGTGGGGTTTTCATGAGCTGGAAGCAACTCCTATGGCAGCTGGAAAAAAAAAAAAAAAAAAGTACATTCTGTCACTGTGGGAAACTAAGCATGAGTTTCCTGCTGTCTGAAATAAGACGTTTCTAGACATAAATGGAAGAATCATGCTCAGAGTATATCTGTAATAATTATTACAATTAAAATAATAGGCATATTAACTAATTGTTAAAAACAAGGTATTACACAGCAGACATTCTACTTTATTATCTTTTTGTTGCTCAAAACTTCTTTTGCTTCTTTGCTTTAAAGCTTCTTTTTGTGAATCGCATGGTTTTCGAAGTAGATCCATTCAACAATTCACACACATTTTGTTTCACAAAATGTTTTGTTTTACAAAATAGCATTTTGTTCACAAAATAGCACCACTCTTTGCGAGTTTCCTGTTTGCATTGCTCCTTCTATCCTAACCCTCTGAAGAAATTGGTGTAAGTAATCAATTTCATCATCAGTGGCTTTTGTGTTTGGTGTGTAAATTTGAATAATTGTGATATTAACTGGTCTTCCTTGTAGGCATATGGATACCATCCTATCACAGATAGTATTGTATTTCAAGATAGATCTTGAAATGTCATTTTTAACAATGAATGTGACACCTTGTCTCTTGACTTTGTCATTCCAGCATAGTAAACCACAGGATTGTCCAGTTCAAAATTACCAATACATTTCAGTCCATTTCAGCTCCTTAATGCCTAGGATATTGATATTTATGTGTTCCTTTTTATTTTCAACAACTTGCAATTTTCCTAGTTTATATTCCATACGTTCTTAATAGACGTTTGCAGCTGTTTCTTTTCATTTTGAGTCGTGCCTTCTCAGCAAATTAAGGTCCCAAAAGCTTAACTCCATCCAAGTCATTAAAGTCAACTCAATTTTGAGAAGGCATATCTTCCCCAGTTGTATTTTAAGTGCCTTCCTACCAGAGTGGCTCATCTCCCAGAAGTCTGTATCTGAGAATGTTCTGCCACTGTTCATAAGGTTATCCGTGGATAACCAGTCAGAAGTGGTCCACCCCTTCTTTTTGCTAACTTGTCTTAGTCTGGAAGCTCAGCTGAAACCTGTCCACTGTGAGTGACCCTGCTTGTATTTAAAATACTGGTAGCATAGTTTCCAGAATCACAGCCACTCACAAATTACCACATTATGACAAACTGACAGATTAATTGGTGGTTTGGACACATAGCAAGTCTTCATAGGGTTTCTGAGACTAAATCTTTATGGGAGCAGACAATCTCATATTTCTTCCTTGTAGCTGCTGGTGGTTTGAAGCACCAACCTTATAGTTAGCAGTCCAGTTCTTATCCTACAGCATCTCCATGGTTCCTTGTATATACAGAAGACTCTACCAGACCTTCCTGCTTGGATATCATTCTGTAAGTTCTTTAGCATTAGGGAAACATCTACATAAAACATGGATTGAAATGGCTAGAATGACCATGCTAAGTCATGACTATTATTACCTCTCTAAAACTTCTGGGGAATCAGTGGCCTTTCATTACTTCTCATTGCCCCTCATTGGCATTCTTAATCGTCTCATTTCTGACTCCAATTTCTCCTCTTCAGCATTCCTCATCTCCTTTCTCTTCTCCCATCACTTCCACACTTGTACTCCTTACACCAACATCATCCTCTTTCCTTTACACCCAAATAACAATAATGAGCCAAACTGTAGGCATGATGTATATTTCTAAAGATTTGAAAGAAACAAAGATGAAAAGGAAATGGTGGTATCTGGGATGATTGCCCTAAAGTCCAGCATTTAATTGCCATTGCATCAATTCTAATTTGTGGCAACCCCCAGATATATCGGAGTAAAACTGTGCTTTACAGGGTTTTCAGTGATTGATTCTTCAGAAGCAGATTTCTAGATATTTCTTCCAAAGTGCCTCTGGGTGGTCATGAACTTACCAACCTTTCCTTTAGCAGCTGAATTTGTTAACCATTGCACCACTTAAGGATTTCACAATCCAGCATAGAAAGTAGGTAAACTCTGAAATTTGTTCTTTTGATTTTGTTTTTCTTTGAAGTCATTTGACTACCTCCTTTGCAGAATTTTCTCTTTGGCTTCTCTATTGCCACCATGTGGCTCCTCCTTCTTGCTTTCCTGGGGTCTCAGGCTTACTCAGGGGTCCTGGTGTGGCACTGGACTGCCAGCCTCAAGATCAGCAGTTCAAACCTTTCCTTGGAAATCCTATACAGGGTTGCTATGAGTCCAAACAAACTAGACTGCTCTAAGCAGCAACAGCAAAAACAATGGTCTTCCTCAGACCTCTAAACTCACTTCAATGGATTATTTAGGGTCCTCTGCCTTCTTTTAAAGGACTCTTGTGACATAAGGGTATATGCTGGGCTGCTAATTTAAAGTTCAGCAGTTCGAGTCATTCAGGCGCTCCTCAGGAGAAAGATGAGGCTTTCTGCTCCTTTAAAGATTTATAGCCTTGGAAACCCTGTTTGTTGAGTGCTGTGTAATTGGTTCAGATTCATAGTTACACTGTATTGGATTTCCAAGGATCAGCTGGTAGACTTGAACCACTGACTTCATGGATAACAGTCCAATGCTTATCCTACAGCACCACAAACTAGAAACTCTATGCAGAATTTCAATGAGTTGGAACTGATTCAATGACACACAACCAGTCAGCCAGGCAGCCACCCTCTCTTTGTTTTCACTTCCATCACATCCTAGCCATGTGACAGGGGATATTTTTCCCCCACAACAAAAATGATTCATTTTGGTAAATACAAGAAAAGGTTTGCCTGAAGAAATCTGTCTTTAGTTTTTGTTCTATTTTCCATTCCCCCTTGCCCCTATACACTATGATATGCTAGGTCACAGACTCTATGATATGTTAGGTCACAACTGGGGAGAAAGATGAAGCATTCTGTTAACATAAAGATTGACAGTCTCTGTACTACAGACTTATTATAAGTTGGAATCTGCTTGATTCTACTGGGATTTTATTGTTGTTTGGTTTTGGGAAATATTGGTAAGACATTTTTTTTTTTTTTAAAGCCACTGAAACAATAACAACACACTAAAATGAGGCCTTCTGGTGAGTGGGATTACAAATACAGTCATCCCTTAGTATCCACAGGGACTTGGCTCCAGGACCTCTGTGAATATTAACATGGGCAGATGCTCAAGTCCCTTTTAATATTGGCAAAGACATTGAACATGCTATATATACCTTATATACATATAAGATATTACATATATTTATAACATATATAACACACATATAATATAATATAATGTAATATAATATATATGTTATATATTATATTATATAACATACTTTATATAAAAGGGACTTGAGCATCTAGAGATGATTTAAAATATATGGGAGATATTTGCATACAACCTGCAGGTATCACCTATATATTTTACATCATCTCTAGAGTACTTACATCTAACACAATGGTGGCTCTTGACTATTAACCAGAAGAGTTGAGCCCACCAGCTGCTCTATGGGAGAAACATAAGAATTTCTGTTCCTGGAAAGATTTGACAGCCTTTGAAACTCTATCTCTACAGGGTCATTATGAGTTGTAACGGAAGGACATTTAACAACAACAAATACAATGTACATGCCATTTAAATAGTACTTAATGCTCCCTTTTGGCCTTTGAGGGATTGTTTTGACCACTTAATTATTTATGTCCCCTACTCAATATTTTCAATCCCTGTTTTGTTGCATCTGTGGATTCAGAACCCGTGGATATGAAGGGTACATTATAATATGCTTTCATTTTTATATAATCAAACTTTCTTCAAAAGACATATGTGGCATAATTTGCTAAAGGTAGGGGAATACTTTTTTGAAAATGGACTGCACTGGGGAAGAAAATGTTGGCTTTTATTAAGATTTTATGCTTCCTGCTTTCAAACAGGACCGGTATTATGTAAGTCTTATATTGAGTGAATGGAATCTTGTATAGATATTAGAGTTAGCTCATGAAT
Source organism: Chrysochloris asiatica (assembly GCF_000296735.1). Lineage (NCBI taxonomy): Eukaryota > Metazoa > Chordata > Mammalia > Afrosoricida > Chrysochloridae > Chrysochloris > Chrysochloris asiatica. The sequence goes on from NW_006408556.1 coordinate 19,566,057, forward strand.
CAGAAAAAAGATTCAATTTCACAATTATTTCCTGTGCTGCATCCAAAGCAGAGAACCTTTGGAGATACAAAGGAAGGCATGAAATTTCATTGGGATTGAAGAGAATGAATTGTTGGTCTTCATAGAAAGTAAAGGGAATGTTGTCCAGAAGAGAGGTCAGCAAATGACAACATGGGTCATTCATTTGTGCAGCCCAAATTCTAGCACAATTCTAGAAGGTTTGTTCAATAAATGAAGGAATTAATTTAATACCTGCAGGTGGTCTTACACTCAGAATCCAGTGACAGAAATAGACGTCTAAATGATAAGCTACCACATGTGACTAAGGGATCCTTTCATCCACAAAACCCCAAAGTGGTCCAACATGTTCTGGTCAGGAAGTTTAGAAAATCAGTGAGAAATCATGTTAGTTGAAGTCCATAGAGGGGTGGGACATTCATGGAAGAACTCTCCTTCCTCTGTTGGTCCTATACCTTTCAGGTCACAAACAGATCCCAGGCTGTGATGTTAAAATGGAGATTTAGTCATCTACTACCGTGAAAACCAGATACAGTCAAGCTAATTCTGATTCATGGCAACATCATGTGTGTCACAGTAAAACTGCACTCCATAGACTTTTCCTGAACACCTCTGGGTGGACTCAAACTGCCAACCTTTCTGTGAGATGCCTAGTATGCTAACTAGTTGTACCATCTAGGGAATCCATGGACCTGGAATCGCAGTGATCTTTTTTCTATTCTCCCTTTCAGCCTTCAGCTAAGGATGGAATCACTTGAGTTATCTTCTTAAGCGGTGACTGGTATCCCATCCTAATGTCTTGAGAAACAATAAGACATACCTTTTTATGTTAGACCAGCCATCTAAAGAAGACACTTCAAATGATTCTTCATTAAATCTTGATCAATTTCATAGGAGTCCTGGTGTGGCTCTGTGGGCTAATGCATCAGACTGCAAAGTCGTTTGAACTGCAAGGTCGGTGGCTCAAACTCACCAGCTGCTCCTTGGAAACCCTATACAGGGCAGTCATGGGTCCAAATCGACTCAACAGCACTTAACAACAACAACAAATTTCACAGTAATTTTGTCTGGTACCATTTCTGATACTGCCATTTCTCATAGATGAAAATAAGAAAAAGAAAAAAAAACACACATCAGTCTATTTTCCATGATGAAAGAGTAAACTATAACTATTCTGCAATGTATACAGGTATACACACATGCCCACAGAGTTAGACAGTGCTGAGATACACATCATCGCAAAACACGTCTTGCCTGAGGAAAATAAGATGTCACTTTCTACTCCCTCACCCTCCAATACTACTTGGTCTCCTGCTGTTGTTGTTGTTAAGTTCTGCTGAGTTGGTTCTGGCTCATAGAAATGCTGTCTAGGGTTTCTCAGGAGTGGCTGGTGGGTTTGAACTGCGAGCCTTGTGGCTAGCAGTCCAGAGCTGATCCTACAATTGTCTTTTGGTTCCATTCCTAGTGACAGCCACAGCTGCCATGCATAGTTATTACATCAACTATTTTTTTATGTATCCTTAGGTATTTTCTCAAGCACGGCATAAGTCAGCATTGTTGTTGCTGTTAAAATTCAAGCTCCACCTTTTCTGTTCTATTCAAAGCCAAGGGTGTGGGGGAAATGCTGTCCACCTAGAAGACAGGCAGTGCACATACTGGTCCACATGCACGTACATTCTTCTCAATGCTATCCATAACTTGTCATGATCCACACAATCAAATGCCTTTGCTTAGTCAATAAAGCAGAAATAAATGACTTTTTGGTATTCTCTGCTTTCGGTCAAGATCCATCTAATATCAACAATAATATTCTTGATTCACTTCCTTTTCTGAATCCAATTTGAACCTGTCACTGTACTGTTAACAGCCATTTTTAAATGATCTGCAGCAAAATTTTACTTTCTTGTGATATTAATGATGTTGTTAAGTGATTTACACAATTAGTTAGGTCATTTTTCTTTGACATAATCACAAGTAATGGATCTCGTCTATTGGTTGGCCAGTAACTAAGACGCTGTCTTTCAAATTTCTTAACATAGATGAATGAACACCTCCCAGAGCCTTGTTTTTCCACCAATGCCTTCTGTACAGCTTGGACTTCTTCCTTCAGTGCCATTGGTTCTTGATCAAATGCTACCTTTTGAAATGATGGGATGTTATTTTTTTGGTAGAGTGACTGTGTATTCTTTCTATCTTCTTTAGATACTTTCTGCATTGTTCAATATTTAGCCCATAGAATTCAACATTTTAACACAAGGCTTGAATTTTTTTTTTTTTTTCCATTTCTTTCAGCTTTAAAAATGCTTATATTGTTTTTCCCTTTTGGTTTTCGAATTCCAGGTCTTTGCACATTTCATTATAATACTTTACTTCGTTTTCTGAAAATGCCCTTTGAAATTTTCTGTTCAGCTCTTTATTTCCTCATGTCTTCCAGTTGTTTTAGTCTCTCTACATTCAAGAACAAGTTTCCGAGTCTCTTCTGATATCCATTTTGGTCTTTTCCTTCTTTCTTGACTTTTTAATGACCATTTGCTTCCTTCATGTATGATGTTCTTGATTCAACCCACAATTCTTCTTCTCTTCCATTATTAGTGTCTAATGCATCAAATCGGCTCTTAAGATGGGCTGTAAATTCAGATAGGATATACTCAAGGTCATATTTTGGCTCTCATGAACTTGTTCAAATATTCTTTAGCTTCATCCTGAACTTGCATATGAGCAATTGGTGGTCTCTCTGTTTCATAATTGGCCCAGGCCTTGTTTTGACTGATGATACTGAGCTTCTCCATCATCTCATTCTACAGTCAATTTGATTACTATATATTCCACCTGGTGAGGTCCATGTGTATAGTCAACTTTTTTTTTCTTAACTTTGTATTGTGAATTGAATGAAGGTTTACAGACAAGATCATCAGCTTTACATTCAACAGATTATGCACTTTGTTGCATCTCAGTGATTGCCATCATGAAGCAACAGTCATCCCGCTTCCTTCTATTTCATCCACTTGCCCATCCCTTCTCACCTTTTGTCCTGGGGACATGTTATACCTTTGATTTTGAAAGATTAACCATTCCATCGTTCATAGTGAGCATTCCTTACTAGTGTTGATATTCCCCCTATTACTTATCTACTACTTAGCTGAAAGACTAAGGTGCGCCTCACCCAAGCCATGGTATTTTCAGTAACCTCATATGTATGTGAAAGCTGGACAATGAATATGGAAGACCGTAGAAGAATTGATGCTTTCAAGTTATGGTGTTGGAGGAGACTATTGAAAGAGCCATGGACTGCCAAAAGAACCAATAGTTCCATTTTGGAAGAAGTGCTGCCAGAGTGCTCCTTGGAGGTCAGGATGGCCAAATTTCATCTTTCATACTTCGGACATATTGTCAGGAGGGACCAGTCATGGAGAAGGATATCATGTTTGGTAAGGTGGAGGGTCAAAAAAAAAAAAAAAAGAAGACCTCCAATGAGATGGATTGGCCAAGTGGCAACATTGATGGACTCAAGCGTGGCAATGGTAGTGAGGTTGGCCCAGGATCGGGCAGTGTTTCATTCTTCTGTGCATAAGGTCACTATGAGTCAGTACCAACTCAATGGCACCTAACAACAACAGCAACAAATTAGCTGAAAATTGGACAACGAGGGTGAGTTCCTTTCAAGAGAGACTATGGTTTGCTTCTTATCCTAGACCTAATGTTATTGTAATATTTCTGGGTTTTCTGAGGGTTTTCTCAGTTTTCACCTTGACCATTTTACTTCTCACAAGTAGAAAAATCGAATAGATGCTCTCCAAGTTCTTCGTGTAGTCTCAAAAATTATTCAGAAAAATGAAGGCCAATGTCTTCCAGACAGTAATTCTATGTCTGCACTTAGTTTTCCTTCTAGAAATACTAGGGTAAGTTAAAAAGTATTGCTACTAGTATTGCAGTTCACTCATGGTTTTAGTCCAAACAAAATGTGTTTAAACATGTCTCTGTGAACAGTGGGTGGCTGCAGATAAATTCCCTCAGTAATGCCTTGTTTTAATCCCATTAGGATCCTATGGGGGGGAAAAATGCATTTGAGGTCAGGATGAATATCAAATGTTTAATGAAACTCAAGTGAAAATCTTCCCTAATTTTGGAAGCTTTGCAACAAGTTACTGGGACTGCTGCTCTACATACAACAACAGTTTCCAGGTGGATCTAGTGTTTCAAGGAAAATCCGGAAGACCTTAAAATCTGAGCAAGCAGAGAGGTCAGCTCCAAGGGTTTTGGCTATGGTTCTTTTGGAATTCCAAAGGGATGATCTTGATCTATTTTCTAGAAGGACACAAGATGATCCTAGAGGCTTCTTATGAAAAAGTTGTAAGAAAATTGAAAATTGCATTGTTGAGATAACGGCCAGGAAAATTGGCCTAGGTATTTTTTTCCAACACTGTGTACCTGCTCATTCTTCAAGGGTAATAAGAGCTGCACCTACAAGATTTTCACTAGGAAATTACCCCATCTATCCTTCAAACTTCTTCTTGTTCCTATGGGCTTAGAGAATCACATTTAAAGGTTTAAAGGCAGGGGGAAGTATGATAGGGTGTAGTGAAGAATCCATTAGTTAATGTGCAGTTTTTCCTGTTTGTCATCATGTGGAAAAGTTTAATAACCCATAAAAGGAAAAGAAAAGGAAGGTGTTAAAACAGAATAATACTAAAGAGCTGCAAACCAAGAAAATTCAGAATTACTTATTCTTTCTTGATATCAAACAGACTTTTAAAAATGTATCAAAGTACTATTACTCTTGTTCAGTACTCCGATTTTTAAATTAAAGACACCTTGTAGTCCCTCTCTCCTATTTCTTTTTCTTTTTCTTTTCTTTACCCTTAAAGAAGACCAGCTACCAGCTTCTGATGTCCTCATACACACACCTCTCCAATCTGCAGACATTTTCCTCATCCTGGCATTGCAGGCTTGAGAAGGAGGTATGTAGTATGGTAAGTAGGCATTACAATAGAGTGTTGAAATGAACTGAAGCTTACATGCCAATTATAAGCATCCGTATATAAGAGGTGTGACTATGAAGTCTTGTGATTGACTCTTTGTTTTACAAAAAGGGATTTTTCCTTTTAGTTATATAACCATGGGAGGGTATTTAAGTACAGTGGCCACCAGTGCACTGTCTAGGCTCTATGTTTGCAGTATCACTCACTCTTCAACATACTTAGCTGTGGGGCATATTACCCAGTAAGCAGGGTAAACCAGGGCTTACTTGTTATATGAAATCTATGCGCTTACCTTGCTTACTGAATACTTTGTACCCTGTCAAGGACTGTAAATTTGAAAAGAGGCTTTGATTCCATAAGAAGGTGCTGTAGGGTTGGGAGACAGACAGATGCCCACTGTACCTGAGACAAAGTATTGCTTGCCATCCTTGATTCTAAGGTACATTCTGGCTTGCCTATTGGTGTGATGCTGGAAGCTATGCTACTGATGCTTCAAATACCAATAACCAACAGGTTTCAGCGAAGCTTCCAGACTGACTAAACCATAATTACAACTCACAGCAACCTAATGTACAGACTTTCTGAGGCTATAAATCTTGACAGCAGCAGAGCGCCTCATCTTTCACTACAGTGACACACCAGGGCCCATTAACATTGCTGTTAAGGGCCATTGAGTCAGTTCTGACTCACAGCAACCCCATATAGGGTTTCTGAGGAGAAACTGGTCAGTTTGAACTGCCAAACTTGCAGTTAGCAGTCCAGTACTTATCCTACAGTGCCACATTGATAAGAAACACCATTATTTATAGAATACTTACCAAATACCAGGCAGTATGCTACCGATGTTCAGACTTCGCTCAGATACTCCCAGCTTTCAAAGGACTTATTATCCTTTGTTCACAGAGGAAGTGCACAAGGTTAGGTAAAATTACCACACTTAAGAAATGTTAGAGCCGGGCCTCAAAACCCATATCTTTATTAAAACTTTTTATTGTTCTACAAATATAAAGAATACATATCTCAAACTTTTTTTGTGTACACTTCAGTAATCATTTGCCACTATCACTGATATCCAGTATCAATTTTTCCATCCTCATAAACAAAAACCTTATGCTACCTAAACCAAGACACATTCAACATCCATCCCTTTATAAACTGTCATATCGCATTGCCAGAATACTTCCATATAACGCTACAAATTTCTCTGCTCACACCATTACCGAGATCTTAATTACTGAGACTCACCAAAGTGCTAGTAACAGATAGTGAAGTTGTGACAAGTCATCCCTAACCCTATCCCCTTGTTGTTGTTAAGTGCCGTCGAGTCGATCCCAACCCATAGCAACCCTTTTTAGCAGCTGGTGAGCTTGAACTGCTGACATTGCAATTCAAATGACTTTGCAGTCTGATGCATTAGCCCACTGCGCCACACCAGGACTCCCATCCCATACCCGGTTGTTGTTGTTATGTGCCATGGAGTCGGTTCCAACTCATAGCATCCTGTACAGGGTTTCTGAGGCTGTAAATTCTTACAGGAGCAGAAAGCCTCATCTTTCTCCCATGAAGCAGCTAGTAGTTTTGAACTGCTGACCCTGAGGTTAGTAGCCCAATTCGTAACCACTACTCTACCAAAGCTAAGCCCCCACTAAATCCTGGAGCCCTGAGAATGCAAATTCAGGTGTTAAAGGAAAGGCTGGGTGTTTGAATTTTCCCTGAGGGGCCTGAGAAGAAGGCGTGGCAATCTAATTCTGAAAAATCAACCATTGAGAACCCTACAAAGCACTGTTGTTCTACTGTAGCATACATAGGATCACCAGAAGCCTAAGTTGACTCCTTGGCAACTGGTTTGGCTTCCCTACTTTCTACTCGCCTATATACTGGAGAATTTCAAGGTTCTTCTGACCCTCATCTCCAGTTCTTAGTTTCTAATTAGCCCTCACTGAATTCTTGAAGTCAATGGTTCCCAAACTTGTGTGAGCCTCCGAATCACCTGGGGAACTTGTTAAAGCCCAGAATTTCTCATTCATTAAGCCTTTGATTTCTTACATGGGCCAGGTGCTGCTGGTTCTATTATGACCACCAAGTAAAGAACCATGGCTCTGGTCTAAGCAAAAGGAGGGCATTAGAAATTCATGTAGTATCAGACTTTAATATGTAAATGATCATCAAGATCAAGTCCAGGAGAGATTTTGTGTATGTGATTCCTTATTGTTTCTAACTCAAATTGGGTGAGGAACATAACATTTTCCACAATGAGGTGAGATAGAGACAGGTGGGGCTGGCCCACTATCCAGTCTACAACAGGAAAACAAGGTCACATTATCACCGGCGCCAGGTGGAGCTTTCATGTGGCAGAGTTGAACTTGGCAATGGCCGGCTGCTTGTTGTTATGGAATTCACAGCTGCCTTGTCTATGCCCTGTTGTGGGACATGGCTCAGAGCTAAGAACCAGGAAATCTTATCCACAAAGCCAATATGTCACTTGGCAGCACATCACACTGACACGCTCTTCTGCTCTGGTTTCAAGCATAGGGTCAGAATTCCAAAGGGGTGTTGTCTCGCATTTGGTTGGCATTAATGTAGCTGTTGGCAATATTTAATCTACAATTTCTACCCGGCAAGATAAGTTCTTGCCAAACCCACTTGGACTGGTAGTCTTCAATGATAAATTTCTCTTCTCCCAGGGTGTTACCTTGGAAGGACACAGAGTCATAAAGAGTCAGGGCTGGAAGGGACCTTTGAAGTCATGTAGTAAATGAGGTCTGTCATTTTGCAAATGGAAAACTGAAGCACTGAGAAATGCCAGAGACAAGCTGGATCCCGGGTCCTCCAAGGACTCCTTGTCCCAGAAAGCAACCCCACAGGAACCAACCTAGGGAATGTAACTAGGCACCAGGGCTAAGGGCGGAAGTCATGTGAAATGGAGACCAATTATGGGAGAAATTGTGGAACTCCTGGGAGGTATAAACAGTTGACTCACCTGGCTGTTAACTAAAAACTTGGAGTCCACACAAAGGCACTGCAGAAGAAAGACCACGGAGAACTCTGCAGAGCACATAACTACGGAGTTACATTGTCTAACTAGTGGTCACCAATGAAATATGGGACTTTTCTTTTTGGCACTTCGCCTTTCTTTCTGCTCTAGAGTAACTAGAGTAAAACTAGTTTCAGCCCCTCACATTTATGGAATAAAGTGTCTGGAGAAATGTCTTCACAGTGAGGCATTAGGAATTGTTGTTAAGTGCTGTAAGCTCAATTCCAACTCATTGCAACTCTATGTAGGGTTTCCAAGGAGCAACTGGTAGGTTTGAGCTGCCAACCTTGTGATTCTGCAGTGCCACACCCAGAGTCCATTAGGAATGGTGCTTTATAAAATGATGGCTTCAAAGAGCCAAACGATATCCCAAAGGAATAAATATATTGAAAAAATATTGTGAACTTCTGCTGCCTGCATGGGGTGAGGCACTGGGAGGAGGAGGCTTTTTAAACAAGACAAGAGAGGCAGAATGGATGTAATACTAAGAACATGGGCTTTGGGGAACATTCCAGTCCTCCTTCATACTCATTGTCACCATAACCTCTGAGCCCCAACTTCCTTACCTATAAAATGGGAGAATACCAGACAGTTCATCAGGTTGTTTTGAAGATCAAAAAAACATCATTGATGCTTGTGCCTAGCACAGAAACTACGATATTAAAGCACTCAGTAATCTCTATTCCTTCTCATACCACACCATCTGCTAAGACAAAGCCTGCCCACAGGCATCATTGAGGACCAAGAAATAAACTGCGAAGCTGCTCTCACCTTTCCTGATTAGACAATGGTGGTGGTGGTGGTGGTGTGCCGTGGAGTCGGTTCCGACTCATAGCAACCCTGTATAGTCCGAGGCTGTATATTTTTACAGGAGCTGAAAGCCTCATCTTTCTCCCACAGAACGGCTGGTAGTTTCGAACTGTTGACCGTGAGATTAGAAGCCTGACTCGTAACCAATATGCCACCAAAGCTCCTTGACTAACCATTGAGGACTTAATAAATTCATGCTTTAAAAACAGCCTGTTGCTTGTTTGTCTGTTTTAAGTGTGGCTCAAGTCTGACAAAACTGTATAAAATGATTTCTGTCCAAAGAGATAAATCCAAAAAGCACAGCATATTAATTTTGCACATCCAAATTTACTTTTCACCAGCTACATGAATTGACTCTGGTTTGCTCAAGATACCCTAGAAACTCCATTTAATACAACCCAAATTTCAATATAGCACTGGTTTTCTAGCCAGTGAAAAATCCCCTGCCAACCATGGCTAATTCCTGCTTTTCTTAGAAGCAGCCTTCAATGTTTACCAGCACCCTTGGACATAAACCCAGGAAACAGAGGTATTGTTTGCTTTCAGGAAAGGGAGCTATTGTGTTCTTAGCTCCCTAATCACTTTTATTACATAAAACACAACAGCAACACTGTAAATTGTTCCTAATTAGAGTAGCTGCGTTAAAAAGCTTTTCATTCCTTAAAAGTCCAGAAAGGATCTCAGGTGTATTTAATTCTGAGTAAATGGTCCAAGGTTTATTCCTTGGTCAGAGGCCGCCCCCTGTAGTTGGATGAAAGTAATAAATATGGTACAGTCCTGTTACCCTCTTACAAAAGGTAAATTGTAGGAAATACATAAGGCGACTTTAATTGAAATCTGCATCTGTTCAAAAAAACATTCTAGGTGTTATACAACAACCATCCCTCAGCCTCTTTATTTGTGCTAGAAGCATCAGAAAAAAATGGAAAACTATTAATCTTTTAAAAATAGCTACAGTCTAGAAGAGCTTATACCACAAATATGAAACTTTTCAAAAGTAAAAGTTTTTCTCTAGGAATGAATTAATGACTTTCATGCTTGTAAATTGAATAGTCAAGTTGGGGCGCTTAAATTTATCTTCCTTAAATCCTTCAGCAGTTTTTAACCCAGTGGATGTCCTTCTGGAAATGTTTCTCTTGGTCTCTGGTATGCCACATTCTTCTACTTCACAGGCTTTTCCATCTCATTCTCCTTTACAGCAGCTTTCTCTTCCCTACCTCTAAATGCCAGAAGGGTCTAAGCCTCAGTCCTTGGATCATATCACATCTCAAAATGCACAAGTAGGTGATCTTATCTCACCTGTGGGTCTGAGCATCATTACTATGTTGATTATCCTAAGAGTACATCATCTCCCTATTTGGTCTTCCTTTAAACAATCGATAACATATATCCATTACTCACTTGAAGACTCAGCTGGGTGTCTTAAAGGTATCTCAGGCTAGTCTGGTTATCTCCAAATCATCTCTCTCTGTTAAAGAGAGCCTATAGGGCAGACCCAAAGTCACATCGTACTAGCTCTATTGTTGTTTTTGATTTGTTTGGCCTCTGCATTTGATACTAGAAGCTTTCCAAAAGTGCCTAGTGATTGTTGGCTGTCAGTGTAAATTTAAGAACGGGACACTGAAAAGCTGATTCGAAAGTCTGTGTACCAGGTGAGGTATGGTGATTCTTGTCTTCACTATAGGATGGTCTGGGGGAATATTTCATTGCTTCTAATCAATAGAATGGACTTCTGGTGTGACACTGTAGATAAGGACTGGACTGCAAACCACAAGGTCAGTAGTTCAGTGGTTCAAACCTACCAACTTCTTGGAAACCCTATACAAGTTGCTATGAGTTGAAATTGACTCAACGGCACTTAACAACAACAATCAATAAAATATGGCCTGGAAAATCTAACAAAAGAAAAGGAGAAAATGCAAATAGCACAAATAAAAAATTATATGACTTATGTCCCAACAGAAGCAACAGAAATAAAAGGATACTAGCAGAATACTGTGAAGAATTGTACTGCAACAAATTTGAAAATCTAGAAGAAATGGACAAATTTCTAGAGGCACATGACCTCCCAAAACTAACACAGACTGAATTAGAAAACTTGAACAGATCTATAACAAAAGAAGAAATTAATCAAGTCATTAAAGAACTCCCAACAACAACAAAAAATCCAGGCCCAGATGTTTTTACTGGTGAGTTTTACCATTCAGAGGAGAGCTGACACCAATTCTTAAAAGATGGACAGCTCCAAAATTTATTTTATAACATAAGCACAACCCTGATACCAAAGTCATTCAACAACATCACTAAAAAAGAAAAGTATAGACCAATATCCTGGTGTGGTGCTATAGAATAAGTGCAGGACTACAAGGTTGATTTGAACCACAAGGTCGGAGGTTCAAACTCACCAGTCGCTCCTTGAAAACCCTATACTGGGTTACTATGAGTCAGAGACAACTCAATGATACTTAATAACAACAACAATCCCACATGAACATAGATGCAAAATTTCTCAACAAAATTCTAGCCAATAGAATACAAACAAAAAACATCATGACCAACTGGGATTCATACAAAGTATGCAGGGATAGTTCAGTATTAGAAAAACAATCAATATGATATACTACATAAATAAGCAAAGGAAAAAAAAAAACCCCACATGATCTTATTAATCAATGAATAAAAGATATTGGACAAAATCCAGCACCCATTCCTGATAAAGACACTCGACAAAATAGGAATAGAAGAAAAATTTCTGAACATTATTTCTCAGCAGCCAAAAATACTCTCCACAGAGAAACTAAAACCATTCCCCTTACAAGCAGGAACCAGACAAGAAGTTCTTTCATCACCACTCCTATTCAGTATTGTGCTGGAAGTCTGAGCCTGAGGTATGAGACAAGAAAGGAAAATTAAAAGTATTCGTGTTGGCAAAAAAAAGCAGTAAAACTCTATTTGCAGATGGTATGGTCTTATACTTAGAAAATCCCAATGACTTGGCAAGAAAATTATTAGAATTCATTGAAATATTCAGCAAAGTGGCAGGTACAAGATCAAAATATAAAAATCATCTAGATTTCTGTATACTAATAAAGAGAACTCTAAAAAGGAAATTCAGAAAACTATTTGCAATAACCACCCAAAAGATGAAATACTAAGGAGTAAATCTAACCAGAAAAACAAAAGACCTAAACAAAGAAAATTATAAAACATCACTGCAAGAAACCAAAAGAGACCTACAAAAATGGAAGAATATACCATGCATGTGGATAGGGAAACTTGACATTGTGGAAATGTCAACCCTATCCAGAACAATATATAGATATAATGCAATCCCAATCCAGGTTCCAACATAATTCTTCAAAGCAATAGAAAAACTAATATCCAACTTTGTATGGAGAGGAAAGAGATACCGAATAAGCAAAGCATTACTAAAAAAGAACAAAATAAGAGGCCTCTAACTTCCCAATACCAAAACCTACTACACAGCTATAGTAATTAAAACCGCCTATAAGGAGCTCTGGTAGCGTAGTAATGAATCGGGCTGCAAGATGCAAGGTCAGCAGTTCAAAACTACCAGCTGTTCCACGGGAGAAAGATGAGGCTTTCTACTCCCGTAAAGATTTACATCCTTGGAAACCCTGTACAGGGTCGCTATGGGTCGGACCCGACTCAACGACACTTAACAACAACAACAAATAAGGAGCTCTGGTAGCGTAGTGGTTACGAATCGGGCTGCGAACCTTAAGGTCAGCGGTTCGAAACTACCAGCCGCTCCGCGGGAGAAAGATGAGGCTTTCTGCTCCCGTAAAGATTTACATCCTTGGAAACCCTGTACAGGGTCGCTATGAGTCGGAACTGACCCAACGGCACATAACAACAACAACAAATATTGGTACAACAAAACACACAAATATCAATGGAACACAATTGAGGACCCAGAAGTAAATTCATCTACCTGTGCTCAGTTTATCTTTGAGAAAGGATCAAAACACATTAAATAGGGAAGAGATAGTCTCTTCAACAAATGGAGCTGGAAAAATAGGAAATCCATTTTCAGAATGAAAGGAAATCCATATCTCACCCCATATACAAAAATGAACTCAACATTGATTAAAGACCTACATGTAAAACATAGAACTATAAAGAATTACTTCTGGGTCCTTTTTCATCACTGAAAAAGTAGAGACGAACTTAGGGGCTCTGATACATGGCATAAATACACTATCAAACATAGCTGGAAACAAACAGCAGAAGACAAAATAGATGACTGGGATCTCTTAAAATTAGACACTACTGTGCATCGAAAGATTTCACTGAAAGAGTAAAAAGAGAACCCACAGACTGGGAACAAAATTTTCGCAATGACATATCAGACAAGGTATTACTTGTTTAAAATGTACAGAATACTTTAATACCTCAATAAAAAGACAAATAATCCAATTTTAAAATGGGCAGAGGACACGAGCAGACATTTCACCAAAAAACGACATTCAGGCAGCCAACAAACATATGAGGAGATGTTCACGATCACTACAATCAAAACAACTAGGAGATATTATCTTACTCCAGCATAAATGGCAAAGTTCAAAACAACAGAAAACAACAAATGCTGACAAGGATGTGGAAAGCATGGGACCGTTCTACTCTGCTGGTGGGACTTTAAAATGGTGCAACCTCTGTGGAAAACAGCATGGCAGTTTCTCAGAAGGTTGGAACTCAAAACATCGTATGACCCAGCAATCTCTGTACTTGGTACAGAAATAAGAGCTGTGACAAATAGATGCATGCACACCCATGTTCATTGTAGCATAATTCACAATAGCAAAAAGATGGAGACAGGCTAGCTGCCCATCAGCAGAGGACGGTTTGAACAAACTTCGGTATATACATGCAATGGGATATTACGCAACATTAGAATAATGATGAATCTGAAAAATACTGCATAACATAGAGGAAGCTGAAGGACATTATGCTGAGTAAAATCAGTCAGTCATAAACGGATAGATATTGTATAAAACCACTACTGCAAAAAGCCAAGAAAAGCTTTTCATTCTATTGTGGTTACCACAATGGGAGCCAAGGGAGAATTATTCATTGGGTAGAATATGCTGTTGTTAAGAGCTGTTAGGAGAGTGTAGACACATGCTAACTTGTGTAATGGGGAAAGGAGTTAAAAAGAATAGGAAGGGAAAAAGAAGAAAAGGAAATTGCTTTCTTCTTCTTCTTCTTTTCAAGTACTGAAAGGGAAACAATACATATTTATTTTCTCATTAAGATAAATCATTGGGAACTTTCCTGCAAATAAAAAAAGAGAAGGGAAAGAAGGAGGGAAAAGAAAGGAAAGAGAGAAAAAAATGGTTTGGAAATGGGTAGCGGTGATGGTTGTGCACCCTGGGGAGTGTAGTGGGTGTGGCTAGTTGTGCATGTGAAAATGGTTGAAGTGGTCAATGTTTTGTTGTATATGTTGTTGTTCAGTGTCTTGGAGTCAGTTCTGACTCATAGTGATCCTATATAGGGTTTCCAAGGAGTGATTGGTGGGTTTGAACTCCACTGGCATTGTGGTTAACAGTCCAGTGCTTATCCTACAATGCCACACCAGGACTCCATATTGCTACAATTTAAAATAATGGAACATGACCAAATTTTGGGATATCACTTACATAATATTTTAGTTGCTGTTAGGTATCTTGCGTTGGTACTAACTTATAGCAACTTCTCTGATGCCAGACTTTTCCATCTTGTTGGCTTCTTTATCCCCTTCTTCCCTTCTGTCTCCATTCTGTTTCCATCAGTGCCTTCTTAGATATTGCTGTTAGGTGCCATGGAGTCAGTTCTGACTCACAGAGATCCTGTGTAAAGCAGGACAAAGCACTGCTTGGTCCATCCTTGCAATCATTGCTATGCTTGAGCCCATTGCTATAGCCACGAAGTCAATCCACCTCATTGAGGGTCTTTCTCTTTTTCACTGACCTCCTTTACCAAGTATAATGTCCTTCTCTAGGGGACTAGTCCCTTCTGGTAACATGTTCAAGGTATCTGAGACAAAATCTCACTGTCATCACATCTAAGGAGCATTCTGGTTGTATTTATTTCAAGACATATGTGTTCATTCTTCTGGCTGTCCATGGTATATTCAATATTTTCACCAACTCCTTAATTCAAATGCATTAATTCTTCTTCATTCTTCACTTTCATTATTATCTTACATTATATAAGACTCCATTTTATAAGCAGCTAGAACAAGAAACTCTCCTTGAAGACCTTGGTAAATTAAGTCGCCATATTGGAGACGTTTAGGTGACAAGGCAGTGTGGGTAGGTGACCTCTAGGATCCTCAAGCAGTCTCCAGTCAACCGTCAGTGACAAGGTGGGCTCTTTGTGCTACAAGGATCCCTGGTGGTGCTGTAGGATAAACACTGAACTGATCATTCCAGTGTAGGCAGTTCAAACCCACTAGCCAGTCTGACGGGGAAAGATGAGACTTTCATCTCTGGTATAGGAGTCGATTGCTAAGTCAGAATCAACTCAGTGACAGAAGGTTTAGTCTTTTTGGTTTGTCCTCCATACTTCAACTGAAAGGAAATCAATTCTGTCAACAACCTGAAAAAATTTGAAAGTGAATTCTTCCCAGTCAAGACTTCAAATGAAGACAGCACCTAGGCAACACCTTGGGTTTGACCTTAAAAGACCATGAGCATGGTAGACAGGGATGGGCAACTTGGACATTGGCTAACCAAAATGGGGGGTAGGGGGTGGCTACAAGGGCAAGAAGTGACTGGCTTACAAGTTTTCAAGAGGGAGCCTAGGTCCAGAAGGCGTGGAGGAAGGTAGAATCTCCACTGAGTAGTATCCAATCTGTCTGGGCGGGGCTGATGAAAGGAGATGGGGATGGCTCTCATGTGGTACAATAGTGAATAATTGCTATCAGGACTGACTGTGAGGGTTGGAAATGTAAAGGTAGATGTTTTGTAGCAAAAGGAGGGGAGTGGTTGACTTTGCAGTCCAGTAGCGGAGGTCCCTGGGACCATCAAGGGAGAAGAGCAGAGTGCAGGACCCTACCCAGAGAAGCAGTGATGCCACAGATGGAGGCAGAGACAATGATGTGGAGAGATGGAGCAGTTGGGGACTCTAGACCCAGAGAGGGAGAGGGGCTGTGTGCTGAAGACCAGGGGGCAGTCTTACAGGGTATACCCTTTGGTTGTTTGATGATGCATGGAGGCAATGAAATGATATAGGATAGGATGACTGTAAAGCTAATGTTCTCCCATGTAAAGTATCACATAATTCACAATAATTTTTTTTTTTATTTAAAGAAAGACTGTGAACAAAGGATCCAGCTGAGCCTCCTGACCCACAGAAGCTGGGAAATAATCAATATGTGTTATCTTCCACCACTAAGTTTGTAGCAAGTTTTTAAACAGGAAAGCACAATTATACCGTGTCTTTCTTTTTTACCTTTATTATTTTATGGCTGTTTTCATAGCTTCTTGGGTGGGAGTTGAGGTTAATTTGTGTGTAATTATTGAGTTGGACAAACACGCAAGGTATATAATCAAACAGACTTTTATTTATTTTTTGTCTCTCATCATCTTTACAAAATCTATTCAGCATGAGATTTTCCTTTCTACCAGATATTCACTCCCATATGATTTACAATATGCTTGGTCACTTTAGATAACTAAGGTCCTCTCAATTTAGTCCTTAGAATATCTAGTCACTATGATTCAGAGATGACTTGAAGACATCTAACATCAACAATAACAAAAATCTCACATAATACTAAAAAATAGAAATAATTGAACATTAAGTGCTCCTTCTCCCTCACTGGGTCTTGCTTTGGGTTGTCTGCCCGCACTTCTCTGTCTTTCAACACTAGTTGACGTAATTTGCTCAGTACCTCTTATTCTCCTTTTCACCCTACCTTGGTCAGTGAGTTTCTGACCTCCCATCCTCCCAGGTGACTGGAAAGAAAGTTTTGCTGATGAGATGGAATCACATTCAAATGGTGTTAGGGTTCTCTGGACAATAGCCTCTTAAAGGAAGGTGTGCTCAGTGACTCTAGCTCAACAGAGAGGCCCGTTGACTATTAGTACCCCAGGATCAGTGACAAGTGGACGCCAAGACTGGGAGGAAGCACCCAATAAAACTGGTTCCATTTGCACTAGGAACTTTAGAAAAAAACATTTATAATCATAAATCTTGGCCTGGACCATGATATGAAATAATAAATCAATGGAATGATAAATCTCCCAATAGACAGACGTGGGAGTGAGGATCCACCAAAATGCTCCTGGTTCTTCTAGGCAGTGTGGGCAGAGCTGAAACTCAACTGAGTCAATTATGAAAGGAGTAGAGAAAATGTCTATTAGCCTAAAGCTCTAAAAGTTATACAAAAATGGTCATTGCTATACATGTAGATGACTCCCTAAAAGTACTTACAGTATATGATGAAAGGAAAGCAAAGTGCTTTGAAATACCCCTTTCAAAATGGACAAATTCTGCATTCATTTGCTTTTTACAGAAATAGAATTCTGGGCATCATGAATAATCCTGAGAACAATTTCTTAGGATTCTAGGTAATTTTCAAGGTTATCATGAGACCTTCAGAAATGGACTAGAAATCAAAAGCCTGAAAATGTCTAAAGTCCTTGGTAGGAACTTCACAATATAGGGAAAGTGATTTTAATTCTCTGATACTCCATTTCTTCTCCTGGGACACCTCACTTCACTAGATTGGAGATCAGATGAAAATGCTTTGTAAACGGAAAAATACCACACAGTATCTAAAATCATATTATTTTGCTTTCTGATAAATGGCTACAATGCTATCTGTAAAAGAAATTTTATTTTTGAAGAACTTGTAAGTGGCTGATCCAAAAAAAAAAGCAAAAACAACATAAAATCCCACTGGAAAGTTTGAGAGGGAAAAGCTGTTCTCTAAGAAATTTTCAACAATTATTTCTTGACAAGGAAGTGTTGGTCCATCATTTTATCTAAGCTGTTTCATGAAGCTTCTAGATGATTGGCAATACCATGTCATATTTTGTGGACGTGACAAGCAGGTACAACTGACATAAACTCCAACAAAACCGATTTTTCTGAATTTATGGAACAATTTCTCTGAATCAAGCCACTTCAAAAATGAATCTTCTTTCCTTTAAATGAAGATAAAGGAGGCAGCAATGTAGCCTGTAAGGCCTCCTTATTTGATTCCCAGACTTCTAAAACAGAAAATCCCATCTCATACAGAGCATAATTTCTTCTCTGACAGTTAGTGCTAAATGCCAAGTTGCTCCAAAAAATTGTCCCCATAATTTTATGGTTCCCAGTCTTATTCAGTAGATAAAAACTGAGTGAGCATGATGTCATTTGAGGAGTCTCCAGTCTGAGAAAGCGCATATGCTCCTGGGAGAGGAAAAGAGGGTTCAAATTATTGCTCTGCTATGTTGAAATTGAACATCAGGCCAAAATGTAAATAAGACTTCATTCTTATGGGACAGTTTTAGAAAGATGACGGAAAGATATGGAATGGGGTTTATATAGTTCACCAAGGAGCCCTAATGTTGAATTCGCACTGATCCATGGACGTAAGGTCAGTTTGAACTTCAACGTCATCATTCAAACCCCCAGCTGCTCCTCAAAAACCCTGAACAAGGTCGCTAAGAGTCAGAACCAACTTGACTGTACTTAATAACAATAGTTCGTTGAAACTTTTTGTTTTGTTAGCCATCTCTTATTTGAGAAGAGAAGCAGCCCATTTTTCAGACATTGCTGGAGAAAGAAAGTAGATTCTATACCACAGAATGCTATTTTGGGAAAGAAACTTGGTGATGTCTTTGCTTCGTTTTAACACGTATGAGTTGATTCCTAAAAGGTAAAGAGACTTGTAAAAAGCACACTGGTTGGTTGGTGGCTGTGATAAGAGTTCTGGGTGAATGGTAGCATCTTTCAGACACTTGAACTTTACCTAGAATGTAAATAACTGTCGTAAATAACTGTCATAATAAAATTAGTTGCTTGTTTCCCTATCCTTATGAGTTTATTGGAGTCCTGGTGTGGCGTTCTAGGATAAGCACTGGATAGCTAACTTGCAAATTCAGTGGCTCAAACCCACCAGCTGCTCCTCAGAAACCCAGTATGGCTAAGAGTCAGAATCGAATTGATGGCACTTAATAACAACAGTATATTAATGTAATCTGACATGGAAAGCAACTTCGATTCTTAATTTATACAAGTAACGCAATGCCTACTCCTCCCTCCTCTTTCAGGAATACTAACACTGTTTGTAATGTTTAAGTACTGGTCTTCCAGCACTGGGATATCATTGTTGTAGGTTGTAGTTAAGTGCCTTAAGCCTGCTCCTCATCATAGTGACCCTGTATAGGATTTCCAAGGAGTGGCTGGTGGGTTTGAATGACTAACCTTGGGGTTAACGGTCCAGTGCTTATCCTAATGAGTGAACATAGGGACAATGCATGCTGTAGACAGCAGGGCAGTGCTCTCTGATCTTTCAGAAGGGAATTCTCCAGTAAGGACGTGACTCGTGGTAGTTTAACCACACTCAGAAAGCAATGTCCCCAGATCCACATACAGTCATGTCTACCTGACAAAACTGAGGCCTGGTAGGAATTTGTGATGGGGCTAAACACTGAAACTTCCTCGTTTCTCTGAGCATCAAATCCCCCAAATTGTCTGTCAGCTTTGAACACACAAGTCAGACACATAGCTAATTGACACCTTTCAGACTAACAAAAATATATAAGCTGGCATCAAATTTTCTTCATATGATGTATTTATAGTCTCCCCACCTTTTATAACCTTTGGTTTTATTATAACTTACCTTTGTTTTGCAGTGGGTTGAACGGCTTTGAGAATTTGGGTTTGGCAATTATATCTGAAGAATTTTGCTGCACAAAAGAAAACTTAAGTCATTTTGGACATTTATAGCATTCCTTTAGTAACAGTCTACATTTCCAGACTTCATGATGTCAGGAATGATCTTTATATAAATATAGCTACATATTTCATTCATCACCTGCAAGAAATCAGAATGGTCACTTTCTCTTTTTTCTGTTGTCATCTATTTAACCCATAATAACTTACTTATAAATAAAGTCTATGCTTCTCTGTATGTTTTTACAACTTCTGTCAATAAGCCAGAAAAAACTTTTAAGGAAGATATTATTCTTTTGTGTGTCAATGCTTACATATTTTGTTTCACATATTCATCTCCAGAAGAGAAATCTCTGGAGGAAAAACAATACTCCTAGTCAAATATGGTCTCCAGGTAAAACTTTGCCTTATTCTTGCCCATGTTAGGGTTCAAATCTCTTTGTGAATAATCCCGTAGCCATTGGTACAAAGACTATACCAAATCCACTTCAGCATGTCACTGGAGACTTCTACTTATCCTATAAGACAGGGTAAAACTGCCCCCACAGATTTCCAAAGCTGTCAATCTTTAGGAAGCAGACTGTCTCATCTTTCTCCCATGGAATGGTTGTGGGTTTGAATGGCTGACCTTTCAGTGAGCAGCCAAATTGCTTAATCACTGTGCCACCAGGGCAATTTAGAGGCTATATAGAGTTCAAAAATTATAAAATTGAATTATCAGACAGAAAGGAAATACGGAAAAGAAAATGCATGCATGGGGAAGAGGGGCGGGATAAAGGCACTAAGATACATTTGCCATTCATAAAATTATAATTCATGTATTCATTACCTTAGTATCATGTATTGAATAAATGTTGTATGTCATACACTATAGGAGGCCTCAAGGATATTATAAGGAACAAGTTCCATTCCCTGCCACAGTTCACTCTATGAGGAAGTCAAATCCAGATAGGAGGAAAGACATACTAATTACATGCAAAAGATAGCCCAGTGTAGAATTCTTAATTTTCGCTTTGAAAGCAGGAGTACTGACTTGGTTTTAGAAGCACCTGGAACAAGCTGTCCTGGCTCAACACTTTGTATCTACAGCTGAGAAGACTGAAGCTCAAAGAAGCCAAGTGACTCCCCTAAAATCACATAACCACTTGGTGACAGAACTACAGGTCAAATCTGCCAGTTCATGGGCCAATGTCCCCAAATTCATCTCTGTGCCCTGAACTATACAATGCAAGCCCAATAAAATATATAATGTCAAAGCATAATTTCCTCATTAACATTTATTTTAAAAGGTTTTATTGTCCTTTGTAAAATCTCTAAACACCCATGTAGGTTTGGATACAGTTATAGCAATAGACTTGTATCAAACTCAGAAATCTGTGCTTTAGGACTTTTTCTGAGAGGATCTCAGTGTATTGCTAGGGGCCGGGGCAGGATGGGGCAAGAATCTAAATTAACATCAAAAATTCAAAATACACATGCAAGCACATTTGCTTCCAATTATACTTTCTTCATATAGAAAATGTTCTTGTGGCAAAAGAGAAAAAGGAATCCTGTGTTTTCATAGGAACCTGTCAATTTGTAGACTTAAAATCTAAAATTGAAAGGGATGAAGTATCACCACAAGAGAAAAAATTTAGAGAAAGATTTAAATATTAGAAGTTAATCAAGACTGCCCTGCCCCTTTACTCTTCTAGAAAAGGAAACATGGATCCTGGTCCAGGAAGCCAGGCAGAAAAAAGGGTCCCACCAGTTCTAGATGGCAGGAAACAAGTCAGACTTGTTTGATCACAATGAGTACCCACAGGCCTCTGTGCCTAAGCATCCTTGTAGCTTTCCATGCTTTCATAGTCATTCATTCTTTCACTCACTCAACACATTCTATTGAGTATCTACATGTGCCAAACTGTGCCAGGTAACAGGGCTACATGGTGGAAGAAACCCAAGGGGCTGATGCAAAAATGGACTTGCTGTGAAACTGCATAGAAAAAAGTGTAAAACTAGAACTTGATGAATTGCACTCATGACAGTGGGAGATAATTACCTTTGATGGATGCTTCCAAGATATTAGTGGGGACAGCTTGTTGAGCAGAAATTGTCGCAGCTATAAGGACAAGAAAGAATTATTCAGGAGATACATGCAAGGAGCTCTGGTAGCGTAGTGGTTACAAATCAGGCTGCGAACCTTAAGGTCAGTAGTTCGAAACTACCAGCCGCTCCACGGGAGAAAGATGAGGCTTTCTACTCCCATAAAGATTTACACCCTTGGAAACCCTGTACAGGGTCGCTATGGGTCGGAACCGACTCGACGGCACTTAACAACAACAATCATACATATCATTGGGCTGCAAAGTGGTTTGAACTGCAAGTTGGGTGGTTCAAACCCACCAGCTGCTCCTTGGTGACCCTACATAGGGATGCTATGATTCAGAACCGACTTGATGGTACTTAGCAACAATAACAATCATACACAAACAATTCAAAACCAAAACTACATAATTAAAATAGTTATTTAGCAGTAAGTAGTTTTTCTTAGGAGCATTTAATAGATCATAAACACGGGTATCTGATACAAGAATTTCTTTTCTTAGACTCTTTGTCTATAAACAAAACTCAAGTTAAACAAATAACAACAGCACCAAAAACCATAATAATTCAGAATCCAGACATTCGTAATTGATAATTATTGCCAAATTGAAGTCTGGAGTGAAGGGTTTCCTAACCATATGAATGGTGCAAATAAGGGAAATATTTTGTTCAATTAATTATAACAAATTGATTCTTTGCCAACAAGGTTTTGTGCATGCACAAAAATTGTACTAATTACAAATTATTCTTATCTTCTTATTAAAACAAAGACTCCTTTGTGTCTATTAAGCTACTGTCTTCACTTCTTCCACCAGAATTTTTCAGTGTTTGGGAAAAGTAATGGAACAAATTTAGTTTTAAGTTTTCTGTATACTTCACTGAAACAGATCATCTTTCACTGAGCATTTTATTTAATATTTGGGGCTATTTAACATTTCTTTTTGTTTACTTAATATATACTTAAATATTTAAGAAGGTATACCTTTCAGCATATTCTAAGTAGGTGAATAAATGAACAAAAACTACAAAAGGGAATTCATCTCTAATAAAGATAATAGTTGTTTTTGAATTATTATCCAACCACAACTTTAGAAAAGTTAAGATAAAAATGTCTTTTTGTTGTGGTCTATGATATTTATCCACCACTTGTCTGTCAGTTTGTCATACTGTGGTGGCTTGTGAGTTGCTGTGATTCTGAAAGTTATGCCACCGGTATTTTAAATACCAGCAGGGTCACCCATGGTGGACAGGTTTCAGATGAGGTTCCAGACAAGACAGACTAACAAGAAGGAGTGATGAACTACTTTAGAATATTAAGTCACTGAAAACCTTATGAAAAACAGAGAAACACTGTAAAATATAGTGCCTGAAAATGAGTCCCTCGGGTTGGAAGGCACTCAAAATGCAACTGGGGAAGAGCTGCCTCCTCAAAGTAGAGTTGACCATGATAACCCAAATGGAGTAAAACCCATGGGATCTTTATTTGCTGATGGGGTACAACTCAAAATGAAGAGAAACAGCTGTAAACATCATTGAAAATCGGAACATGGAATGTACGAAATATGAAGCTGGGATAATTGGAAGTTGTCAAAAATGAAATGGAACACATAAACATTGATATCTTAGGCATTAGTGAGCTGAAATGGATTGGTATTGGCCTATTGAATCTGACAACACATGATTTACTATGCCAGAAATGACAAATTGAAGAGGAATGGTGTTGCATTCATTGTCAAAAAGAACATATCCAGATCAGTCATGAGGTACAATGCTGTCTGTGATAAGATAA
The DNA here is from genome assembly GCF_000296735.1 of Chrysochloris asiatica. Classification (NCBI taxonomy): domain Eukaryota; kingdom Metazoa; phylum Chordata; class Mammalia; order Afrosoricida; family Chrysochloridae; genus Chrysochloris; species Chrysochloris asiatica. The sequence goes on from NW_006408556.1 coordinate 19,589,665, forward strand.
TATCCATGAACCTACAGGGAAGACCAGTTACTATGACTATAATTCAAATTTACGCACCAACCACTAAAGCCAGTGAGGATTAAATAGAAGAATTCTACCAACTTCTTCAATCTGAAATTGATCAAACATGCACTCAAGATGTATTGATCATTACTGGTGATTGCAATGCAAAGGTTGGGAGCAAGGAGGAAGGATCAGTAGTTGGAAAATATGGCCTTGGTGATAGAAATGATGCTCGAGAACGCATGATAGACTTCTGCAAAATCAGTGATTTGTTCATTTTAAATACCTTCTTTAGACAGCATAAGAGATGGCTATACACATGTACCTCATCAGATGGAATACATAGAAATCAAATTGACTACATCTGCAGAAAGAGATGATGGAAAAGCTCCATGTCATCAGTCAAAACAAGGCCATGGGCAGACTGTGAGACAGACCATCAATTGCTCATATGCAAATTCAACTGAAGCTAAAGAAAATGAAAACAAGTCTATGAGAGCCAAAATATGACCTTGAATATATCCCACCTGAATTTAGAGATCATCTGAAGAACAGATTTGATACATGAAACACTAAACACCGAAGACCAGTAGAATTGTGGGATGACATGAAGAACATCATACATGAAGAAAGCAAAAAGTCATTAAGAAAATAAGAGGGAAGGAAAAGGTCAAAATGGATATCAGAAGAGACAGTGAAACTCTCCAGCGTAGAGATGCTGAAGCAAATGGAAGAAATCAGGAGGTCCAAGAGCTGAACAGAAAATTTATAAGGTCAGCTCGAGAAGATAAAGCCAATTTTTACAACAAAATGTGCAAACATCTGGAATCAGAAAACCAAAAAGGAAGAACACACTAAGCATTTCTCAAGCTGGGGGAACTGAGGAAAAATTCAAGGCTTGACTTTCGTTATTGAAAGATTCTCTGGCAAATTATTGAATGATGCAGAAAGCATCAAGAGAAGATGGAAGGAATACATAGAGTCACTACACCAAAAGGAAATGGTTAATGTTCAATCATTTCAAGAGGTAGCATATGATCAAGAGCCAATGATACTGAAGGAGGCAGTCCAAGATGCACTGAAGGAATTGGCAAAGAACCAGGAACCAGGAATTGATGGAATCAAAATTGAAATCTTTCAAGAAAGTGAGGCGGCACAGGAGGCACTCACTCATCTATGCCAAGAAATTTGGAAGACCAACTGATTGGAAGAAATCCGTATTTGTGCCCATTCCAAAGAGAAGTGACCCAATGGAATGCAGAAATCATCAGACAATCTCTTTGATATCCCATGATACGAGTAAAGTTTTGCTAAAGGTAATACAGAAATGGCTGCAAACATACATTGACAGACAACTTCCAGAGGTTCACGCTGGATTCAGAAGAGGCCGTGGAACAAGGGATATCATTGCTGATGTCCAATGGATCTTGGCTGAAAGCAAAGAATATCAGAAAGATGTTTATCTGTGCTTTATTGATTATGCAAAGACTTTCAATTGTGTGGATCATGACAAGCTTTGGACAACATTGCGAAGTATGAGTGTTCCTGAACACTTAATTGTGCTCATGAGGAATCTGTACCTGGACCAAGAGGCAGTTGTTCAAATAGAACATGGGAACACTGAGTGTTTTAAAATTCAGAAAGGTGTGCGACAAGGTTGTATTCTTTCACCATACTTATTCAACCTGTATGCTGTATAATCTGAGAATATGGTTTATATGTAGAAAAACATGGCATCAGGATTGGAGGAAGACTCATTAACAACCTGCAATATGCAGATGAGACAACCTTGCTTGCTGAAAGTGAAGAGGGCTTAAAACATTTACTGATGAAGATCAAAGAGCACAGCCTTCTGTATGGGTTACATCTCAATGTAAAGAAAACAAAAATCCTCACCACTGGACCAATAAACAACATTCTTATCAACAGAGAAAAGATTGAAGTTGTGAAGGACTTCATTCTTCTTGGATCAACTATCCACACTCATGGAAACAGCAATCAAGAAATTAAATGACATATTGCAGTAGGCAAATCTGCTGCACAAGACCTTTTTAAAGTGTTGAAGAAGAAAGATGTCAGCTTGAGGACTAAGGTGCACCTGACCCAAGCCATGGGGTTTTCAATAACCTCATATGCATGTGAAAACTGAACAGTGAATAAGGAAGACTGTAGAAGAACTGATACTTTTGAGTTATGGTATTGGAGGAGAATATTGAAAGTGCCATGGAATGCCAAAAGAACCAATTGATCCGTTTTGGAAGAAGTGCAGCCAGAGTGCTCCTTGGAGGCCAAGATGGCCAAACTTCATGCTTATACTTTGGACATATTGTCAGGAAGCACCAGTCGCTGGAGAAGGACATCATGTTTGGAAAGTGGAGGGACAGAGAAAAAGAGGAAGACTCCCAGTGAGATGGATTGGCCAAGTGGCAGCATCGATGGACTCAAGCGTGGCAACAGTAGTGAAGTTGGCCCAGGATTGGGCAGTGTTTCGTTCTGCTGTGCATAAGGTCGCTATGAGTCGGTACCAACTCGATGGCACCTAACAACAACAACATTAATGTTTATAATACATGATGTGATTAGTTCTACATAGCTTTATTCTCACCCGTGACTGTTTAGTTCTTTTGTGTCTTGACTGAATCTACCTTTTTAAAAAATGTACCTACAGGCTTACCCTTTAATTATTTAAATGAACTAAAGGGGAAGGATGTGAAGATGCCTAGATTAGGGGATAAAGATGGAAATGACTACACATACCTTATTATCCAAGAATATTCCAAAACATAAGATAAAAAATCCCTAAAATAAAGAAAGAAATCAATCATGCATACATCTGTGTAATATGTAATATTATCCAATATTAATATTATCTATGTAATATGCAACACATTCTATGCAGTATGTAATATTATCCAATATTAAGCTTATTTTCTTTTCTATATCTCTATTAGACTGTGAACTCCTTGAAGGTAAGCACACTGTGACTTCCACAGTGCCTGGAACAACACAAAACTCTTACTTCATGCAGACATATACAAGTGATTAAGTGACAGAAGTTTTAAATGCATGTGGAACTTCATTATCTTCTCCCCTGCATCATCCCTAACCTGAGACAAATAGCTTCAATCTGCTTCTGTATGATAGTTTTCTTGTTTGCTAAGCATCTCCCATGGTGGTGGAAACTGAAATCCCACCCTATGTAGAAAGAGCTGATGTATACCAGAACTCTTTTTATCAAGTGTGGAGAACCTTTCACAGAAGCCTTCTTAAAGGCTTCCTTAAAATCTTCTTCCCAACCAAAGCACCCTCAGTAGTAGGTACCTCTTTAGACAAGTTATGCTCATAAGCCCGCACTCCACTCCCTGACACCATGACCCTAAAGCTTGTAACCACTAGGAACATGCTCTCCATGTTTGTGCTCGCTAATCCATTGCTGTTGAGTCATTTCTGACTCACAGAGATCCTACAGGATGAAGTAGAACCGTTCTACAGGGTTTCCAAGGCTGTACCTCTTCACGGAAGCAGTTTGCCATTTTTTTTTTCTTGTGGAACAGCTGGTGAGTTCAAACCACTGACCTTTTGGATAGCAGCCAAGTGCTTAATCACTGTTCCACCAGAGTTCTTACCAATCCCTAAAAGTTAACTAGTGCCTGAAGGATGTGGGAAACCAGCTGCTTTTAGGAATCATTTGTTGAGCATTTACTATGTGCCAAACACTATGCTTAGTGCTAAACTAACTAATTTAATCCTCTCATTTTCTCTATGTTGTTATTATGTGCCATGGAGTCGGTTCCGACTCATAGCGACCCTGCACAGGGTTTCTGGGGCTGTAAATCTTTATGGGAGCAGAAAGCCTTACTCATCTTTCTCCCACAGAACAGCTGGTAGTTTTGAACTGCCGACTGTAAGATTAGCAGCCCAATTCATAACCACTACACTACCAGAGCTCCTTCATTTACTTTATAGTAATAATTATTATTATTCCCCTTTTACAGAGGAATTGAGGGGCAGAGAGATTAGGTTTTTTGTTAGTGGTCGCAAATGTATTTACACAAATCACAGAATGAACAGATCTGTGTTGGAAGAAGTACATTCAGAATGTTCCTTAGTAACCAGGATGGGGAGACTTTGTCTCTCATACTTTGGACATACTATCAGGAGGGACCAGTCCCTGGAGAAGGACATCAAGGTTGGTAAAGTGGAGGGTCAATGAAGAAGTGGAAGACCCCTGACGAGATGGACTGTCATAGTGACAGCAGCAATGAGCTCAAATTGACGATTGTTGAGTATGGCGTGCGATGTGACAGTGCTTCATTCTGTTATACATAGGGTCCCTATGAGTCAGTACTGGCTTGACAGCACCTAACAACAACACAAATCACCACTTCGCTGAGTCTTCACTGTTCAGGGATGGTCAGGAAAGACTAAAAACCAGATTTGACATTCTTACCGTTTCCTCAAAATCTAAGAATTACTTTGTCTTCCAACTCTCTGAACATTTTCGTTGTGACATGTAAAACCCATCTTTTGAAGCAAGGGTTAGCCAAGTGTTTCTATAAAGGGCCATTGGTTAAATACTGTAGTCTTTGCAGGCCATACAATCCCTATCACAATTCTTCAGCTTGCCATTGTACAGCAAAAGCAGCTATTTGTTGTTGTTGTTGTTAGGTGCCATTGAGTTGGTACCGACTCATAGCGACCGTATGCACAGCAGAATGAAACACTGCCCAATCCTGAGCCAACTTCACTACTGTTGCCACACTTGAGTCCATCGATGCTGCCACTTGGCCAAAGCAGCTATGGGCAATATATAAATGGATGGACATTGCTGTGCTTCAATAAAACTTTATTTACAAACCAGTCTATTGGCTGTAATTTGCTAGCCACTGTTCTCCTGTCCTCTCAATGACATCCTCTGTGCCATTCACAGGCCACACATCCTCTTGATCTCCTCGCCTCCCCCATTCTCTGTGTGCTTTTTTCACAAGGTCTGTGTGGTGCTGTGGGTTAATGTGCCAGACTGCAAAGACGTTTGAATTGCAAGATTGACGGTTCAAGCTCACCAGCTGCTCCTCGGAAACCCTATACAGGGTCGCTATGGGTCGGACCCGACTTAACGGCACATAACAACAACAACAGCACAAGAAAAAGAGGATTTACTCAACAAGAGGGAGTCCTGGTGTGGCGCTGTGGGCTAATGTGTCAGACTACAAAGCTGCTTGAACTGCAAGGTCTGCTCTTCAAGGTCACCATCTGCTCCTCCGGAAACCCTATGCTGGGTTGCTATGGGTCAAAACCGACTCAACGGCACTCGGCACTTAACAACAACAACATGTGAACTCTAACAGTTCAGAGATGGTCAGGAAAGATCTATTTTGATTCAGAGTTGAGACTGTCTTCCATGGAATGGGTTACTGAAGAATTCAAGTATTCTGTTTCTGCATGGCAGTAGGGAGGAAAGGGATTATTTTTCTTTTTTTTCATACCATTTTAGTTATAGTCCTGAAGGAGACAGGAAGATGGATGGGATAACCACCAGAGTGACCTTCATAACAGGAATTCCCTATAATTATTCCAATTACCTGGTGACATGATGGGTTATTCTTATCACTCTTACCTGGAATGCATTGAGTAAAGCAAATATAACATGCCACACCAGATTCTGGCTGTCCACCATTGTTCCTATGCCAAAACCCCAGGTGAGCCCCAGCAGAGGTGTCAGAATGAGCAGGCTCTTCCCCATTCGGATGACAGTGGCCTTATCATCCTGGCTCAGTCCTTCGCCAACAGCTGGCCTCCGTAGCTTCATTAGAACCAACAGAACCACAACCAAATTCACAGCCACGATAGTCAACGCAGGAATGACGAAAGCCAAAAGAGGTTTACTTCCACTGGACCAGTTGAGCCAACACAGATCTTTCCTTTTGTAGCTATTGCTAGGTTGGGTGACAGCAATGGTGATGACAGATATAATAAGAGGACATCCATAGCCCAGGCAGAACCCAATACCTGTCATCAAAGACGTAGCCATATGATGGAACACGAGGATGATCCGATAAGCCAGCAGGATACCGAGCAAGAGCATCCAAAAAAACAAAGAGAGGTAAAAAAAGTGTGTAAAGAACACTGCAGCTATACAGAATCCAGAAGAATTTGCTATGGCATCCGCTATGGCAGCAACAATGAACCAAACATCAGCAATCAGGAGAGAAAGGGTTATGTTCACCATGCAAATATGGCGTGTGTGTGAAGTTTGGTTGTTCTTGACCTGCTTCCAAAACAGGGCCTCAATAATCAGACATAAGATGAGGCTTCCAATGGATATGCCCAGTCCCACATAGGTGATACATTGCACAGCAGAGATGATGGCAGTGGGGACAAAGGGGGACATCAGCAAGGAGAAAGATGTCAGGTGAGTACAGCGGCACATCACTGAGTCTAGAGTTTCATTCACTAGCTGGCAGCCTGCATTGTCCCACTGCAAATGACTGAAATCCCAAAACACGCAAAGAGGCTGGCTCAGGTTGGATTCGATCTTGGAAAAATTCAGGAAAATTTCACTTATGGAATAGTTGTGGATAATGGTGGATATCACAGGCCCATTGAGCTGAGCATTTCCATTTTGGGTGATTGGTAGGATATTCCTCAGGGTCAATGAGGCCATGCTGATAATAGTTTCTGGAAGAGACTCATGGAATTGGTCTGATCCAATTAACACCCAGGCTTTTATGGGAATGGAGGTATTTTGGAGGTACATTTTAGTCTGGTAGTTAAAACCCTTTGCAAGTTTGCTTTTGGTCACCGGAATCCCCTTCCAGTTAATGAATTCCCCAGAAAAATTCAGAGGCAGATCTGTGGAAGGTACCAGAGTGCTAATGTTTTCTAATGTCTCCAGTAACCGTGAGCCGGCATGCTTTTCTTCCTGCAGTAATACTGTCCAGTTGGTTACTGACGCTGGATGAAGAACATGGTCAACTATATTGATAACATCCTGAAAGATAAGGATGAACGTTAGTTTGTATGATAAGTACACAGAAGGAGGAAGAAAGAGTGCATAGTCATCATTATTGAGGACAAGAAAAATGAGCAGAGAATTGACTCTGTTGTTTACTGAAAACCAAATCTGTTACTATGAAATCAAGTTCAATGCACAGCAACCCTGTAGGATAGAGTGGAACTGCCCCACAGGGTTTCCCAGGCTGTAAATCTTTATGGAAGCAGACTGCCATATTGTTCTCTTGTGGAGCAGCTAGTAAGTTCTAACTGCCAATCTACCAGTTAGCAGGCGAATCCTTAACTACCAGAGCTCCTTTGTTGTTTATTAATGAACATAAAACAAAATCCTTAAAAATTGAACTTGAACAATAAAGAATTTTTGTGGGTTTTAAGGATCAATCTTAATTTGATGTTCCCTGGGTGTGCAAACAGTAAGCAGGTTCAGTTGCTAACCAAAAAATTGGAAGTTCCTCTTAGAGGGCCCTCGGAAACAGGCCTAATTGTCTGCTTCCAAAAAAGCCGGCCACTGGAAACCATATGGAACTCTCTGGACCCCTGCTGTGGTGCTGTAGGATCAGCACTAGACTGTGAACTACAAGGTATATAGTTCAAACCCACCAGCTGTTCCTCAGAAACCCAATGGTGGTAGTGGTAGTTATGTGCCATGGAGTTGGTTCCAAGTCATAGTGACCCTGTATATGAGTTGGAACCAAGGCTGTACATCTTCACAGGAGCAGAAAGCCTCATCTCTCTCCCATGGAACCACTGGTGATTTCTAATTGCTGACCTTGAGGTACAGGGTCGCTTTAGTTGGAACTGACTCGGTGGTACTTAATGGCAAAAACAACACAGTTCTACTATAATGTCCATGTGGTTAGTGACCATGAACTGAAGTTGACTTGGACTTGAGGGAAACTGGCTTTTATTTCTTGGTTTCAGATCTTCCTTTTGGAAGAAATTCCCATAGACCCATTTTCTCTTGCTCATCCCTTGAGTTCCCAGGCATTTGACCTAGGGTGTCTTGTCATTCTAGTCAAGTATTTTCTTAACCCAGCTCTCTCGGGCTTCTGGCCCAGATGCCAGAGTGCACGTCTCCCATTGCCCCCAGTAACCTCTGCTTTCCTCTGATTTATGTTTGCCTGCTTTGTTTTTGCCTTTCATTTTTGTTTTAGACTTTTTTAATGCTATTTTATTTTAGTTGGTCTTTTGTAAATAACATAGGGTCAGGTTTTTTAAAAAAGGACAAATCTGAGCATCTTTCCTTTAATCCAATGTTAATTTATTCACATGAATGCCATCTTTGATGTGCTGTATACTCTATATAGTTATGTATTAGTATGACAATATACAACATTATATGTGTTATATAATACAATTTTGCAAGATAGTATATATTATATATAATATGCATGCAGCTGAAAAGTTTGGAAAGGTATTTATTTAACAAACATTTATTGAGTAACTGTTACATGTCACTTGTCATTTTAGGAAACAGAGACAACATTTAATACGATAGCCAAGGCTTCTGTAGGGTGACTAGCTTACAGATGACTTGTCTTCCTTTCTGCTTATTTGCATCTCATATGATCAGATAATATGTATATCATTTTTATGTTAATTTTCAGATGCTGTTGTTGTTGTTATATGCCATGGAGTCAGTTCTGACTCATAGCGACCCTGTACAGGGTTTCCAAGACTGTAAATCTTAACGGGACCAGAACACCTCATCTTTCTTCCGCGGAACAGCTGGTAGTTTCGAACTGCTGACCTTGCGGTTCACAGCCCAATTCGTAACCACTACGCTACCAGAGCTCCTTCAAATATCCAAACTCAACTATGAATTCTTCAGCCTGGAGTAGGGACTTTAGAAATATGTTATTGTTAAGTACCGTTGAGTTGGTTCTGACTCATAGAGACCCTGTATAGGGTGTCTGAGGAACAGCTAGTGGATTTGAACTGCCAACCTTTTGCTTAGCAGTCCAGTGCTTATCCTATAGCGCCACATCAGGACTCCTTTGAAAATATATATGCCACTGAAAGTCAAAGTTTATGGCTATTATAACAAGTATAGGTTGTGAATCTATATTAAAATGGTAACACTTGTGCCCCACACATAACGGTTCACGTCCTTCTCTAAGCCAAGTGATGCCCAGAACACCTACTTAGAGATAGCAGCCTCTTATTTTGAACTCACACAATTGATCCCAGGAGTTCCTGTCTACTGTGGAGAAAGCACTGAAACTCACATGAGTTGACATGATTCTTCTATCTTTCCTAACAGTTCCCTCAAATTAGATGGAGAATTTAAAGTCAGAGTTTCAAACACAGGCAGACCATACCTCCATTGTTGAATTGGACACCTTGAAATGACTTGCTAGAGACAGGGATGAAACGTTTTCCAGAATGGACACCACAGAAGCTAGATTCCCAGTTGTGGTTGCTGGAGTCTGCTCCAGGATGACTGAAAGATTCCGCACCAAAGATGACATGGCTGGCTCAGTGGCATTGCCAGCGATTGCACTTAAATTCTAGAAATTAAAAAAAAAAAAAAAGTCTAAGTCCTAGAAAACAACATCTAATTTCAATCAGATTTCTTGGGCACACATCATTAACATTTGCATGGTTCTTTATAATGTAAGATAGTGATATGGCACTGATAATGACAATGATCTTAACCTGGTATGTTCTATATTCTAGACACTGTACTAAATGCTTAGCAGGGATTCACTGAATCTTTTTGACAGTCCTTTGAAGGAGGGATTTCATTCTATAGCTAGAGAAACTGAAATTTTAAGAGATTCCTTAGCAAGCATTTTCATGTAATTTGTTATCCTAATTATAAAGAAGGAGCTCTGGTAGTGTAGTGGTTATGAATTGGGCTGCAAACCACAAGGTCAGCAGTTTGAAACTACCAGGTGTTCCGTGGGAGAAAGATGAGGCTTTCTGCTCCTGTAAAGATTTACAGCCTCAGAAACCCTGTACAGGGTCGCTATGAGTCAGAACCGACTCCATGGCACATAACCACCACCAAATATAAACAAATGGATCTTTAGTGAGATTCAGTAACCTTCCACAAAGTGCACAGTTACTAAGTGGGAGGGAAGGGTGTACCTATGTTGTATCTAAATCCTATGTTATTTGCACTATGCCAAAAAAAAATCCTTGTAGGATGAGAAGATGGGTACAGGGACAGACATGAAGATTTGACTACAGGACCTTTGTCAGTGCTCAGTTTTCATTAGATTTCTTTTTTACTTCTCCCTTGGAACTCCCATCTACCTCCACTGTACTGGACTCACTTGGAAAGCAGGCAAGGAGGGCGATCCCCTTCCAGTCATCTCTATATCCACCCTGCAGCCCAGGTTCCATCTGTCCTCTTTCTTGTTCTTCTCAGCTGGTAGTGCGGCTCTCTGCCTGGGGCATCGGGGTTCTGCCTGCCTTCACACTCTCCAGCCAACCATATGTGCCCCTGGTGTGGACTACTCCCAGATATTGGCCATGTCTAGAGCTGAGTCAATGAAGGCCAGAGCATGGGGTCATGTCCAAAACCTCTCTCTAGTTTGCAGATATGGAAACTGGAGTCTGGAGAGCATGGAACAAATGTTCCACCGTACCTTGATAACCACCAGTTCTGGGTTCTTAATTGCAATAACAGGATCTCCAACTGGGACAGAAGTTCTGTTCAATACAGGAATTCACTTGCAGGACAGTGGCTATGCACCAGTCTTAAAATTCCTCTGCTTTGTCTCTTGAATCCACTATCAGTCCCTGTCATGTCTTTCTATCTATATTGTCTTTCCTTATTGAACCTTCCTAAGAGAGTATCAGGAGCCCTGGTGATACAGTGTTTAAACACTCAGGTGCTAACCAAAAGGTCAGCAGTTCAAACCCACCAGGCGCTCTATAGGAGAAAATTGTGGCTGTCTGCTTCCATAAAGATTTGAGTCTGGGAAACATGATGGAACAGTTCTATTATGTTCTATAAGGTTGCTCTGAGTCAGAATTGATTCCACAGAGTAAGAAACCAGGTAACCATGTTTCTAATTTCCAAACTATGGCCACCAGCATGACCTCTCAATCTGCCATTTCCTAATCTATAAAAGGAAGTTGATGAATCAAATCCATTTCAAATCTGTCTTCTGTAGGATCACCACTCCCTGCCTTGATTTCTGATATGTGTACTATCTTATTTGTTGTACCCCACTAGCTTCTGTCTCACACCTCCACTTTGACCTTTATTCTAAGCCATGAACCTTCAATGCCAGCTTTCGTGTGATTCTACCATCTACCATATACCTTCCTCAGCTCCTACCTATGATCTTCCACTCATACCCACACCACCTTGTTGTACCAGGGTCTAGTCTTGACAATCTACTTCTAAAAGGTCACAGCCATTGAAATCCTATGGAACACAGTTCTACTCTGACACACATGAGGTCACCATACATTGGAATCAACTCAACTGAAAATGGTTGCTTGTTTTATAGATGCCACCTGACCAACCATATGAATGGATACATTTTACCCTCTACCTGGCCATGCTCATGGAAGCATGCACACTGTGAAACTCAAGACCAGAGTAAGGCTGTCAGGTGGAGATGAATCACCTTCTTCAGTTCCTCCAGCTCAGCGAGCACACAGCTCTCCCTGATGATCTGCCAGCCGGAGGACTGGCACCTGGCTGTGATGATTCCAGTGTAGCCGCTGCTACAGGGCAGGGTATACTCATCATTCTCAGACCCAAATCCAAAGACAAGGCTGTTACACTGGGCTGGGGGTGCGGGGGAAGAAAACAGAGAGGCAAAATGACTCTGTAATACCCTAGGCCTCTACATTAACCATCAAGTCAGTTCCAACCTATAGCAATCCTGTATATGATATCCAAGGAGCAGGTGGTGAGTTTGACCCTCAAACCTTGTGGTTCAAACTGACCTTGTTGTCTGAACAACAGGAACTGATGTTCAGAAATATAATACAGGCAAAATTGGGAAGGGGGGACGTTTGTCTCTGATGTCCAGATTCTTTCCTATCAGAACCCTTCCCTTCTTCCTGATGCCTACCTAGGTTTGCCCCTCTCCCTCTAGGTGCTAGAGCTATGACAACAGTTTCAATGTCAAAGGCCTGATAACTACTAAGGAGTCCTGGTGTGGCACTGTAGGATCAGCACTGGACTGCTAACCACAAGGTCAGGGGTTCAAACCCACCACTTGCTCCTCAGAAACCCTATACAGGATCAATATGAGTCAGAACTGATTCAACAGCACTTTAGTAACAACAAAAAAGTATCTACTAAACTACTAAGTGTTAGATTAAAAACAGGGCAGGGTGTGGCAATTTTCAGGATATAATTGCATTTTTGCAGGGAATCCTAGAAAATAAGGAAATCTTTGAGACCCTATAGAACAAAGCAGTAACAACATGGTCAAAAAATCGGCAGTTGGCAATTGGAGGTGACACTTCATACTTTGTATCCCTTTAAAAGCCTCGCACACTGCGACCAGCCACTAATTCTTCTTGTAGCTGGCTAATATTCTTACCATGATTAGGACTAGGATGTAGAAACATTAAATGGAAAATCTGTAAAGGTTGTGATCTTTGTTTGCTTTTCCCCATTACTATCTCCTAAGTGCCTAAAACCTAGTTTGGTACACTTAGGACTCTTCGTATATCTTTGTGGAATAAATGTGGTTGAAATAACATGGTACTAATTTTGATCAGAGAGGTTTAAGATTGATTATAAAGGAGTAAACAGAAAACAGTGGATTGTGTGTATGAGAGAAACAAAGACCTGCATTACCTTTTTGAAACATCTGATAGAACATTCTTTTCTTGGTTCTTTGCATTACGATTTAGAAATACTATCAGTCCCATGGCTCTTCCAACATGTATACCAGTAAACTATTGCTGGATCATTTTAATCACAGACTGCAGAAAGATCAGTCTTCCACAATGTTTACACTGAGAGGCAGAGATCAGATGACCAGTTTTCAAGGAACTGAAACACTCAGCTTCATCACTGTGGTAGTGGTGGGTGGGTGGGAACAACTGCCTATTTCCACTGAAAGTCAGTCTTAGAACAATTCTGTATTGTAAATATCTCCAGTCTACTTCCTGAGGACACAACTGAGTTACTAATTAAAGGACTCCCTTAACTCTCTCACAATCTGTAGGATATACAGCACTCACCTACGTTTCCTGGCTCTGCGGTTGAGTGGGCTTATATAGCCACATGAATTTGAAGAAGTGGCCTCATCCCAACAATCCAATCACCAGAGCCCACTTGGGGCATATGTACCTCACTCATTGTATCAAAATCCATATTACCTCAGTTTAAAAAAATCCATTCAGAATGTCTTCTATTACTGAAGGCACATGGTTTAAACAGAAAGTTAAAAGTAGGAAATAATTACTCTGTTTAGGCCTAACCTAAACAGAGAATGGGAAATCAGAATTACCTTTTCCAAACACTCTAAAAGAGCTGTCTTCTAGTTGACACATCTTGTGCAGGGCTGCCTTTGCCTTCTCAGCCACTTGTTCAATGGCTAACAGCAGCTCAGTTGGGCTGCTAGAACCAATGACTTCATATCCAGCGATGATGCTTCCTTCTCTACAATGAGTATGTTGAAGAAAAATGAGATTCATTCATTTGTTCAGTCACTAAGGGACATGGCATTGAGCCCATAGGAATTAACCAAACAGTTGATGAGAAAAGGCAAGTACGAAACTAGTTACTACCAAATAGCCCGTTGATGCTACTTTCAGGAGTTATATATTATAAACTAATTGTGAACACTGAGTTAGCCAATACTGAACCATCACTCCTAGGGAAAACACAAGATGAAGTTGCTGGGAACCTCTGGTCACATTGTCATCAACTACTCAATACCTGTTTTTGGTTTATGTGGGTGTCTGTTGAAAAAGATCTTATTAAATATACACTGTTGATTCATCAACACTAAGCTCACCTCCAACAGCACTATAACTCATGTCTGAACAAAGCTCATCTCACAACGCAGTTTCCAATTATCTTGGTTGGAAACACCAGACTGCACATCAGCACTTCTTGGTGCTGGGGTGGGAAGACATTTTAAACAGCAAAATCAGCAACCAAAAAATGTGGAAAGCATGGCACTAAATAGCTCACAAAAAGGACATGTAACATGAAAAAAACACTGAAGCAAGAAGGCAGAGCAATGCCTTCTTTGATTGACAGTTTTGGAAACTCTATGGAGCAGTTCGATTTTATCCTCTAGGGTCACCAAGTTGGACTCAACTTCACGACAACAGGTTTGGTTTTCAGTAAACAATGAAGGATGCATAAATATGAATTAAAACTCTGCACATGTCTGTGGAATAGCTGTGGAAGTGCCGTGAGTACATATTTGGAATTGCAAATAAATTTTAGTGAGTAGGTGAATCCACAAATATGAATTTTATGAACAATGAGGAACTGCTGTATATATAATTTTGAATGTTGTTAAGTTTAATGAGAGACATAAACAGGTACAGTGACAAGAGAAGCAGGTTAGGAGTGAGGTCCTCCCTTAAATAGGGCTGATCAGGGATGGGTTCTCTGTGAGGAGGCTCTTTTAAACTGAGACCAAAAGCATGAGCAGAAAAGACAAACTACAGAGTTGCCAAGGCAGACAATAGCACAGGTGAAGGTCCTGAGACAAGAAAATGCCATGAGTCTGACAAATTTAAAGATTAGCATGGCTTATATTTCATGGGAGTCCTGGTGTGGCTCTGTAGGTTAATACTCCAGACTGCAAAGCTGTTTGAACCGCAAGGTCAGTGGTTCAAGCTCACCAGTCACTCCTTGGAAACCCTACACAAGGTCACTAAGGGTCAGAACTGACTCGACGTCACTTAACAACAACAACATATTTCATGAGCAAGGAAGAGAGGTGGCGGTTATGTGCTGCTGAGTAGGTTCCAATTCATAGTGACTCTGTATAAGGTTTCCAAGGCTGTAAATCTTAATAGCAGCAGAAAGTCTCATCTTTCTCTCACACAATGGCTGGTGGATTCAAACTGCTGACCTTGCAGCTAGCCGCCCAACTCACAACCCACTATGCTACCAGGGCCCAGGGCTCCTTCAGGAAGAGAAGTTGCTGTTATTAGGTGATGTCAAGGTAGCTCCAACTCATAGCAACCTTATGCACAACAGAACAAAACACTGTCTGGTCATGATATATTGGAGGGGTAGCCAGGAACCAGATCAAGTAGCTACTTAGAATTTGAGCTTTATTATTTATTAAAAGGTTTCATTCTTTATTAAAAGGCGGGGCATGCTTAGATTTATTTTAAAGATCACCCTTCTAGTTGTTGTGTAGAAAATAGACAAAAAATACACAATTAGGGAAGCTGAAAGACTAGTTAAGAAAGAGGTGAAGGTAGCTTAACTAGTTTAGTAGTAGTGCAGACGGTGGAAAGTGGTGACATTCATGTTGTTATTCTAAAAATAGAGCCATACGACTTTGCTAATGGAGAAGATTTCAAGTATGAGAAAAAGAAAACAGACAAGAGGAACTGAAAGAGACACAAAAACCAGCTGTGACATATCCATACAATGCAGAATTACTTGGCATTGATTTGAGTATGATGCCCCCACACTGCCATGGAGTCAATTCCGACTCACAGGGACACTATAGGACAAATACCCTGTCAAGTAGTAACAATCATGATGCTTGTGCATTAACATGGCACCTCTGCATATTTTCCTACATAGAATCTCTTTTGATTTAATGAAGTGGATATTCACAGTCCTGTTAGACAGGTAAGTAAATTGTGGCAGTCAGAGATTAAGATTAAATCATATACACAGAGAGTGAAACCTAAACAGTTGTATTCTTTAGATTTGTGCCTATTTTACTGTGATTTTTGTCTATAAATTATTTTGAGACAATTTATAGGGTTTAAACAATGGAAGATAAGCTAGAAATAGGAATACAAAACCTTGATCAATGAAAAGAAAAAATATGAAAACTGAATACAGAAATTATTGCAATTGAGTTTCAATTTTATATATAAATTCTCTGACAATGAAGCCGAAAAGGAAAATATGGCTTATCCTAGCATTGCATTTTAAAGAAAATTACTCACAGGACACTTTATGCAAAGACATGTGATAACTTAAAGGACAATGTCCAGGGCTGTGTGTGTATGTGTATATATATATATATATATACATTCGTTTGCAATTTTCCTATTTGTTGTTGTTATATGCCGTGCAGTCGGTTCCGACTCATAGTGACCCTGGATAAGGTTTCCAAGGCTGTAAATCTTTATGGGAGCAGAAAGTCTCATCTTTCTCCCATGGAACAGCTGGTACTTTCGAACTGCTGACCTTGCGGCTTGCAGCCTGATTCGTAACCACTACGCTACCAGAACTGGAAAAAAAATATACAAGAAACCAAGTTACCTGACCTCTAAGCTACTTTCTCTGTCAAGCAAACTATTAATAGTTGGTAATCAATGCACACATGGTTAACTAAGCAAATCACTTTGGGAATTAAAGCATAAACAAAGAATAATTTACTAAATATTTCTTCCCTTGCTGTAGGGAATGACTACTGGGTTTGGAACTATGATGCATGCATGACATTTACACACAAATATATTTTACCCAATGTTTCCCTTCTAGTTCCAAGCTGTTGGGCATCATGCCCTCACCCCTCCACCATCCACAGCCCTCTGCCCCATGTTTCACTTCTTTTGATACATTAAAAACAAAACCACAGGTACCTTAGAGTCAGCTCTGACTTATGGTGGCCCCACATGTGTCAGACTTTTCTTCCAATGTCCCTTTGGGTGGACTTGAACTTCTAACTTTTCAGCAGCCATACATACACGTCTAAATTTCATGCTTGACTCTAAGTTCTGTCCTATTACTATGGCTTTTCAGTTCTGGTCTCTGGTTCACAGCTTTACTCTTGACTTTGAACATATCACAGACCTTTGGCTACTGTTAGTATGAATCCTGCCAGATTCTGCTCTGTTTTCTCTCGATGACACTTGGAAACAGCAATAGGAATTCTGCAGGTCTCATATACAATTTGGGAGATGCTTATCTAAGGCCATTGTATTACTTACCGAAATTGGGTGACCCGAACTGACTCAAAACCTCGAATTCTCTTGTATGCTTCTTTAAGCTGACAAAGAGAAGTAAAGGCAATATGTTGATCTTTGTCCACACACAAGTGTACACGGATAATAAATAAACCAGCAGAGCAGCTAAGCAGAGGAAAGAGTGGAAAGGGATTGCATGTCATAAAACTGCAACAAATAAGTACAAATGGTAAAAAAAAATTTTTTGTGTGTACTAATAAAGAATGGGAGTCCCAGTGTGGCACTGTAGGATAAAGCACTGGATCACAAAGTGTGTTTGAACTGCAAGCTCAGTGGTTCAAACCCACCAGCCACTCCTCAGAAACCCTATACAAGGTGGCTGTGAGATGGAATCTACTTGATGGCACTTAACAACAACAACAACAAAGAGTGAGTAACTGCTTAGAATAGGAGATGAATTTGATGCCATATAATAAAATAAACTAATCCCAAATCAATTTCCTTTTCAAAAATAATCCAGTACCATCCACAAATACTTATACTGAAACTTATAAGGGAATATTTGCTTATGTTTTCAAGTAGAATCAATCACCCCTAAAGCACCCTAAGCTGAGCTCTGATCTAGTTTTTACATGACCACGTTATGACGTGCAAAGTTGTGGTCCATAACTCACTTTAGCCTCTGACCAGGAAGAGCCTATGGAATAAATGTCATGAAAATGTTCTTTTTGACAAATGAAATGTATGACATAATAAAGAAGCCTTAGTATGACATCTTGTTGTTGTTAAGTGCCGTGGAGGGCAGTTTTGACTCATAGTGACCCTGTAGAGGGTTTCTGAGGAGTGCCTGGTGGGTTTGAACCACTGAGTTTACAGTTCAAACAGTC
Source organism: Chrysochloris asiatica (assembly GCF_000296735.1). Classification (NCBI taxonomy): domain Eukaryota; kingdom Metazoa; phylum Chordata; class Mammalia; order Afrosoricida; family Chrysochloridae; genus Chrysochloris; species Chrysochloris asiatica. Next base: position 19,607,622 of record NW_006408556.1, read on the forward strand.
TTTTGTGGGAGAAGAAAATCTTCTCTTTCTCCCCAGGAGTGGCTAGTGGACTTGAACCACCTTGTGATTGACAGTCCAGTGTTTATCCTATGGAGTCACTGTGGGCCTAATTGAATAGAATAAAAGTGAAAAGACAAGACGTCAACTGCTAAACTCTTATACAAAGATGCTGGAAGTGCCTCAGCTGTGGACAGAGCACATAACTGTTGGGTAACAACAAATTGAAACTCAGTGATTAAGAATATGCTTGATCAGTAATTAAGAATATGCATGAAGCATACCTATTTAGCTAAAATCATCTTAACTTATGTTTAGCAAGTCATTCCTTAGGTAATGAATAAAAAGTGCTTACATGAATTTCAATTCCAGTTGCATATTTGGAATATATAGCAGAAGATGAATTCAAAAGGTCCTTTGTAAATTTTTCATTGATCTTGAAAGTGCCCCAAATTTCTGTAGGGGACAAAAAAAAAAAGTTTATAATATAAATACTGTTGTTAGGTGCCATTGAGTTGGTTCTGACTCGTAACAACTGCTTGAACAAGATCACAGAATCCTGTGGCATCCCACACCATCCTCACAATTGCTGAATCCATTGTTGCTGCCACTGTGTCAATCCCTCTCGTTGTGGGGTTCTTCCTGTTTTTGGGTGACCCTCCACTTTACCAAACATGATGTCCTTCTCAAGGGACTGGTCCCTCCTGATAGCCTGTCCACAATATGAGAGGCAAAGTCTCATCATCTTCATTTCTAGGGAGCATTCTGGCTGGATTACATCTCAATGTCAAGAAAACAAAAATCCTCACCACTGGACCAATAAACAACATTCTTATCAATGGAGAAAAGATTGAAGTTGTCAAGGACTTCATTCTTCTTGGATCAACTATCAACACTCGCGGAAGCAGCAGTCAAGAGATCAGACGACGTATTGCACTGGGCAAAACTGCTGCACAGGAACTTTTTAAAGTATTGAAGAGCAGAGATGTCAGCTTGAGGACTAGGGTGCACCTGACCCAGGCCATTGTGTTTTCAATAGCCTCGTATGGATGCGAAAGCTGGACAGTGAATAAGGAGGATCGTAGAAGAATTGATGCCTTTGAGTTGTGGTGTTGGAGGAGAATACTGAAAGTGCCATGGACTGCCAAAAGAACCAATAGATCTGTTTTGGAAGAAGTGCAGCCAGAGTGCTCCTTGGAGGCCAGGATGGCTAAGCTTCGTCTCTCCTACTTTGGACATATTGTCCGGAGGAAACAATCATTGCAGAAGGATGTCATGCTGGGTAGGGTGGAGGGTCAGAGAAAAAGAGGAAGACCCCCAACGAGATGGATCAGCCAGGTGGCATTATTGATGGACTCAAGTGTGGCAGCGGTAGTGAGATTGGCCCAGGATCGGACATTGTTTCATTCTGCTGTGCATGGGGTCGCTATGAGTTGGTTCCGACTCGATGGCACCTGACAACAACAACAACAACATTCTGGCTGTACTTCTTCCAACATAGATGTGTTTGTTCTTTTGGCAGTCCATGATTTAATGTATTATTTAAATGTATTGATTCTTCTATAGCCTTCGTTATTCATTGTCCAACTTTCACATATCTATGAAGCTATGAAAATAGCATGGCTTGGGTCAGGAGCACCTTAGTCCTCAAATTAACATCTTTACTCTTGGACATTTTAAAGAGGCCTTTTGCAACAGATTTGCCTAATACAATTTGATTTCTTGACTGCTGTTTCCATGAGTATTGAAAATTACTAATTAGATTTATGATTAGCTTTAAAAAAATAATAAAATTTGCTGTCAGGTTGATTCCAACCATGCATGATAGAGTAGAACTGCATTCCATAGGGATTTCACTGGCTGATTTCTCAGAGTAGATCATGAGGTTTTTACAAGGCACGTTTTTGTGTGAGTTGAAACTTCAAAACTTTTAGTTATCAGCTGAGCCTATTTACAGCAGCCAGGAATATCAGTGTAAAATTCCAGAGGTACAATTGAAAACCATATATTCAATAAGTGGCATTTTAATTTCTTTTCAGAATAAATTTTTGGCCTGAAATCATGATAAGCATATTTGCAATCATAGCTTTCAATTGTGCATTTGGAACAGTAATGGGAACGTGCTGGTAATCTAGATAACCTTACAAGGTAGGAATATGTGCAGCCACTCATATGTGACCACTAAAAGAGGAGTTATTTAACACTGGAATACATATCCATTCAGGCATTGAGTTTAAACACTGTTCCTGTTTAAAATATTTTTTAAAAGGAAAAGTACCCCTACTTGCTAACTCCCAATATGACCCAACTTTAGTGATCACTGGTGAATTTCTGTCCTGGGGCACAATCTTCTCCATCTCTGTGTATACAATTTCTATTTGGGCTGCACTCAAGGTCTAGACAAGTGCTACTTCCTCTGTGAGGCCTTCTTCTCTGATCCCCAATTGTAAAGTCTCTCTCCTCTAAACGTCTAAGTACTTTATCTACACCTCGCGCACATTACACATTTGTTTGTGTACATTCTCATCTTACACATTATATTAGATGACCCTTATATCTGATCCATCTTTGTATTCCTTGAAGATGGATCAGACACTGTGTTAGCTATCTAGTGTTGCTATGACACAAATACGACAAGTGGGTGGCATTAACAAACAGAATTTTCTCACAATTTAGGAGGCTAAAAGTTTGAATTCAGAGCACTGACTTTAGGTGCAGTCTCTTTCTCTAGCTCTCTCTTAGTCCACGCTTGTCTCTTCTCAGCTTCTTTTTCTTAGTTCTTGGTGATCCCTTGTGGCATGGCATCTAGTGTCCTCCATCCATGCTTCCCTGCATTTTACAGCTCAGAAGAGATTGACTTAAGACACACTCTACACTAACACTGCCTTATTACAATAACAAATTTCCTAAATGGAACTATAACCACAAGCATAGGAATTAAGTTTTGAAACACATGTTTTGTGGTTTCAAAATTCTATCCATAATAGACATGAATCCATCTTTCTAAAGGTAGACTTTCAATCAATATTTGCTGAAGAAATTCTTCTTGTATTTCAACCTCTCTTCAATTAAGTGGCTAACTCAGAGGACAAGGGAAATACTTCTTTGTGTCTTCTCAGAACTGGCCCCAGATCTGGGTGTAAAGGGGGTGTATATAATAAATGTGTTATCTTAATCTGAATTAATTCACTTAATTAATATGCTAAGCATCCTACTGTCCCCTTCCCATTAGTGTGATGCTGTGGGTTAACGCGCTGGACTACAAGGGCTGCTTGAACCACAAGGTCAGAAGTTCACGCTCACCAGCCACTCCTCGGAAACCCTATACAGGGTCGCTATGAGTCAGAACCATCTTGAAGACACTTAACAACAATAACAACAATCTGAATTAATTTACTTAATTAATTTCCTAGGCATCGTATTGTTCTCTTCCCATTAGTAGTAAAACCGGGTTGTTTCAGGCTCTTCTCTTACACTTTACTCAGCTTTGGCAAAGTCTGGAGCATTAAGATGACTAGGGTAGTCTTGGGGTAGGGTCTCAAAATCCTTAAAGACCTAGAGTTCAGGCCACCCACCAAACATGAATCTAAGCTGATAGTAATTCCCTCTGTTTCCACTGGTTTCCTCACTAGACTTAGCTTTTGCATGGTGTTGGCAATGTATTCAATACGCATAATAGCTGTTGAAATTTCTGAGCATTTCTTTCAATTTATTCAATGTGCATTCCTTCTGCTTTCACACTTCAAAACTTTCCTTTTCTGGAAATTGATGTTGGAAACAAAAAAATGTGGGAAGAGGATAGGAAGAAAACTAGCATTTTCTCAAGTAATTCCATCATGGGGGATTTCAGTGACTCTCAATATAATTTTAGAATTGCAGAGCTGTATATATTCAAGTTTCCATGCTGCCCAAATGTCAACTCAGGTCTCTGAATCTGCTACATCTGGGAAGCTCTGACTAGAGGAATATATCATCACTACCTATGAGCACTAGCTGGAAGCACTAGCTCTCCTCAGGGAGGCAAAGAACCAGTCTTTGGTTGCATGTTGGTGTGGGAGCAACTCCAGCTCAGAACACCCCTCCTAACAACCTCTGTGCTTACTTGCTCTCTCGCAGAAATTTGCACCCTGGCTGAGGTTGCTGAGATGACAGTCACAGCTCTGGAATGATCTTGCCATATGAAGGTAGCATTTCTGGGGATCAAGGCATGTGGGAGGGAACCAGGTGTAACCATCTTCACAAGCACACTTCAGGGCTCCATTCAGGCTGCTACAGTCTGCATGAAAACAGAGTTTGATCTCATGGGATATGGTTAAAATTTTGATTATTCTTGAGTTCTGATCCTTGGCTCTGACATGGAATTTCAACGTAAACGTAGTATCTTTTACAAAAAGTAACAGGGATGAAAAAAGTTATGTTTATAATACGGAAATGTCCATTCAAAGACCAAACTCTGAAGTTGATCTTAGGAACCTACAACCCAAACTAACAAAACAAAGCCAGTTGCCATTATCAAATTGATGACCCCGTGTGTGCCAGAGTAGAACGGCGCTCCATATTGTTTTCAAAGCTGATGTTTCAGAAATACATAGCCAGGCATTTCTTTGGAGTTAGTCTGAGTGGATTCAAACTGCCGACCTTTCCATTAACAGCCAAGTGCAAAAGCTTTTTATGTAATCTAGGGACTCCATCAGAAACTTGGATTCTTTCATAACATTTGTTGTTGTTGTTAAGTGCTGTTGAGTTGGTTCTGACTCATAGCAACCCTGTATAGGGTTTTGAAGGAGCAGCTGGTGAATTTGAACCACCAGCTTTGTGGTTCAAATGACCTGGGGTCCAGTGCTTATCCTACAGTGCCTCAACAGGACATAGCAAAACAAAATAAATTTGCTGATGTTTGTATCCAAAAGAAGGATGTAGAGCCAGTGGATAGTTCTTGCAGTGAAGAAAGAAGTATAACAAGGTATTTATAACCAAGGAGTTTTTTGAGCAGTTCCAGAGGATATTTGACCAATATCTTCTCAGAGTCTCTTCTCTTACCTCCATACACCTACCACCATTTCAATGTAGGCCTTATAAGCAAGATGAGAAAGGCAGGAAGACTATTTTTTGACCAATAAGTTGAAAAAATTTATCAGCCAATCCTGGCAAAGTCATTCCATATATGACCTGAAATTCCCACCAAAAGCCATTATTTTTTAATAGACAAAAAAAGTGTGGACGTATACGTGGAGTTGTACAGTGAATGGGAAGGACTTTAGAAATGGAAAAATGAGGACCATTTGAATCTATTTTCAGCCATTTTACCAGTTGAGTGACCTCAGTTTCTTCATGTATAAGATTGAAATAGTAATAAGTTTACTTCTCAATTTATTTTAATTGTGTGTCTTTGTGGTGCCTTGAATTTACTTGATATGGCTTTTGTATACAGAATCATATTAATTTCCACCAGTGATTGTGTGAGACCATGCAAATATGGAACACAGGACTCTAAAGCTGAGATTGCTTAGTTTTGCCCTCCAGCTAGGCTTAAAAGGAGGTATCTCAGAAGAAGAGACGGAAGATCCCAGGACCATCAAGAAGGAAGAACATGAGTGCAGCATGAGACGTCAAGAGGCAATGACAAGAGGCCACAGCACAGGTGAAGGCAGAGAAGACAGCAGAGACAACAGCAGAGGTAGTGGCATGGAGAGACAGAAAAGCTTCCAGCTCCAGGTCTATACACTGAGTAAAGCCGAGCATCTACAGGCAGGAGACTGCCTTGAAGAATATGCCCTTTGGGCATTCACAGACTGTCTAACGGAGCTTTGTAACTTGTACTTGAGCAGAGCAGAGGTCAAGGCACCACATGACTGAGAGGGGGGAAATAAGAGTGAGGTGTGCCTGCAGTATGGAAGACAAGAGGCGTTCCTGGCTGGAGAACTGTTTATCCTCAGTTGGTTTTGATTCTGAATTGTAACCTGTTCTTTCCCTAAAAAAAAAAACAACAACAAACAACAAAAAACACAATTGTGAGTATTGTTATGAGTTCTGTGTGGTCATTGCAATGGATCATCGAACCCAGATATGAAGCAGAGAGTTTTGTGGGAGGGATGGCTGGTGTCAGAAAAAGGAAAAGAGGTTGTAGGGTAAAAGCATGTCTGATGTCTGTTTCATACAAATCAGTCTTGAATTGATTTTGAATTTGATTCTCTTTCCTGTAGTAAAGCTAGGGGAAGTCGGACATGGTCCCCATATGGTTTTTGCAGCCAATTAGAAGATAATGCCTGGCTATGTCATAAACCTTAGAGCAACCACTGAAAAAAAGAAAAGAAACAATAACAACAACAACAACCAAAAAATGTAAATACTAAGTCAATAGTGGCGATGGAGTGAAATCTTACAGTATGCTCAATCCAAAGGAAGTTAGATCCAAGAAGAAAAACACCAAGACTTATAATAATCAAAGTTTTCAAAACCAAAGATAAGGAAAGAATCCTGAGAGCAGCTCAGGAATAATAAAAAGTTACCTACGAAGGAGAACTAAATAAGATAAACTCTGATTTCTCAGCAGAAATCATGCAAGCAAGAAGACAATGGAATGACATATACAAAACTCTGAAAGAAAAAATTGCCAACAAAATACCAGATTTCCAGCAAAATTGTCCATCAAATATGCTGGTGAAATCAGGTCCTTTTCAGATAAATGGAAATTAAAAGAATTTGCAAAAAACAGAGCATCATTACAAAAAATACTAAAGGGAGCTCTTTGAACAGAAAACCAACAGCAACAGATGACAACTTGAGATTAACATACATGACAAAGCACCTACACTCAACCCAGGTATAGATTATTCAAAGTAAACAGACCTACAAGACTGAACATAGAGAATCAGAGTTACCCTTGCAACAACTAAAGAAACCCATAAAAGTAAAAAAGAGAGAATGAGGTAGTTACAGAACTTGCCAATGAAAAGGAAATCAAGTAGATTTCAAGAGAGAATTAAAAGAAAAAGAAAAAAAAATGAGCTAACTGTAACTCTAAAAACCAGACCAAGTCCTACCCCTAGCCCTAGCCCAAACTGAACTGCTAACAACAAGGTCCATAGTTTAAACCCACCAGTCTCTCCTTGGAAACCTTATACAGGGTTGCTATGAATCAGAATCAACTTGATGGCACTTAACAGGTTAGACTCGGGGCTAAGGGGATGCAAAGACTGATGGGACAAAGGTAAAAGTTTGGGATGAGAATTGGAAGATTTAAGCAGATCTTGTATGACATAGTTGAATCTCCCTTATCTGACTGTATTATTGGTATGGATCGTATGCCTAATTGGGAAACACTCCCTCTACCAAGTATTATAAAATTGAATTTTACAGTACTGCCTTTAGGCCAGTAAGAATTGCCCAAACTCACTCAGATTTTTATTTAAAATAATACACGGTATCTGGTGGGCAAAAAGGATATTACTACTTTGATTAAAGACATGCTGAAAACTGGAGTGTTGGTGTCAACAAATTCTCTATGTAACAATACTGTGTGGCCTGTGAAAAAGGCAAATGGTTCATGGAGGTTGACAATAGATTATCAAAGTATAAGTAAAGTAGTGCCACCTGTGGCTTCAATTGTTCTAGACATGATATCATTGGTCCAGAAAATACAGCAGGCTAAAGGAGACTGGTACTCAGTGATTAATCTTATTTTTCTCCATCCCAGTCTCAGAGCGAGTCAACCAGAATTTGCTTGCATATGGGAAGGATCCCAATACATTTTCAGCATGTTGCCATAGTGTTATTTGAACTCACCAGTTTATTGTCATAGTATGGTTAGAAGAAATTTAGACTTGGTACAGGTCTCAAGTGCAGTGATGCATGACATTGATGTTATGTTAATATCAAACATGGAAGAAGAAACTAGGGCAGATCTGAAAGCAGTGTTGGGTCATATGACCAACAGAGGCTAGTTAATAAATCCAGCAAAACTCCAGAACCCTGCCAAAGCAGTGAAATTCTTGGGAATAACTTGGGCTGGAGCCACACCAGACATTCCACAAGCAACCAAGAATAAACTGCTGTTGCTACCTACCCCCAAAACTAAGCAGGAAATCCAATGTGTGACTGGTCGATTTGGATTGGGGAAGGTACATACACCGCATCTGAAAATACCGCTAGCTCCTCTCCATAAAACCACTAGGAAGAAAGCGGCATTCAGATGGGGGCCTGAACAATGGTAGGCTATGTCTGAGTTACAGAAAGCAGTCTCACTACTTTAGGCTCTTATGATCCACATGTAGATATAATTTTGGAGGTGTCTGCTACATGTGCTTGTGTAGACGAGCTATGGCAAAAACTTGAGAATGATGCCTTACAAGGACCTTTGGGATTCTGGACTAGAAAATTTCCAGATGCCAAAACACCTTATATGTCATTTGAAAGGCAATTATTCACCTGCTATTGGGTTTTGATTGAGACTGCCTCAATGACAGAAGGACATAAAAATCATCATGAGACTGGAGATACTCGTAATATCTTGGGTGATGTCAGAGAAACACTTGAATAAGGAAGGCGGTGTCCCAAACAATTTTGCAATAAAATGGAACCGGCTCATACAGGAACAAGCAATGTGAGGGGAGGGGAGATGCAGGGAGGCACCCACTGTATCCATGAGCTCGTAGCCTCTTTCCCCATATATCCCACTCTAGACCCACCTGAAAAGCTGCCGGAGCCCACTGTCACATGGATTATGTCCTATGAACAACTTTCTGTTGACCATCAAAAGGCTCCTTGGTTCGCAGATGGCAGTTCCAGGGTACATGGACAACATGTGGTGTGGAAAGATGTTGCATTAAGACTGACAGATGGACAGACCCTGATTGAAGTAGGTATGAACAGGTCAGTTCAATGGACTGAACTGCATGCAGTCTTCCTGATTGTGATGGAAGAATTGGACAGTGGTGAGAGCCCATATGTTTGGATTTTTACTGACTCAAGGACAGTAGTCAATGACGTAGCTATATAATCAGGCATACGTACAGTGGAAAACTGGATTGTTAAAGGACATTTGTGTGGGATAAGGAACTATGGAAAGCATTCTGGAAATTGAAAGGGAGCATCAGTGCAGAACACAGCAATGCCCAACAAACAACCCTTTTCCTGGATCAGATTCCAATCAGCAAGTGTTGGTATGCTCCCTTGATGTGGCCAAGTGGGTCTATGAATTGTGGTGCACAGATGATTGTGGTTCACAATGCAAGCTAAAGTTGGAAAACTACTTGCATATCAAAATGAATATTCAGTCTCAGAAATGGACAAAGGGAAAAGGAATAGATAAGGAAAAGGAATGGATAAGGAAGTTTGGCAACAATGCAGAAATGGGCTGAATCTAGACACATCTCTCTTGTACCTTCTGAGGTACAAAATGCCAATAAGGACTGCTTTGTCTACCAGCAAGAAAAACAGAGGTTACAGATGGCTAAGGAATAGATTCCCTACAAGTAAGACCCTGCACACAGCTTATAGATGGATTATATAGGATCAGAGACACTAAGTCGCTACAAATGGGTCCTCATATCCATAGGTACTTACTCTGGACTGGACTTTGCATATCTTGCAATGGGTGCAGATGCCAAAAACACCATTAAGGGATTAGAACAAAAGATGCTGTGCCAATTTTGGCCACCAACTTGTATTTCCTCAGACCAAAGAACACACTTTACAGTCCAAAGGGAGCAACAATAGACCAAGAAACATCATATTAAATAGATAAACCAGCCTCAGAGTAATGGTTTGAAGGAGAATAGAATGGACAGTTGAAACATTTGTTATCTAAAATGGATAACTAAAGGCATGAAGGACTGGCTCACACACATTCATGAGCATGCTCACACTCAATATGAATAGGGCAAAGGCGGGATCAGCACTGAAGAGATTCCTACATTTCTCACAGGGATCTGAGGAAGGTGGGAGAGGATGCTGGTACCACTGTACAATACTTCCCCATGTTACCTGAAATTTCTGTTTTCCTACTGCATGCTACAGTCCCCAAAGCAGGGATGCATCTGAGAGTACCAGAAGAAGGGGTGGTCCCTCAGCAAGAACTGTAACCATACCCTTGAATCTGTATGTCAGAATTCCCAAGGCCCTGATAGGATGGAGTGTACCTTCTCCACATCTGGCAAAATTGAGATTAGCAGTAAATAGTATCGTATTGCCTAATGATCAAAATAACTCACTAATCTTGTACTTTTGTTACCCTACCCAACATGAATAAGAGTAGACAGAGGGGGGTGCATTTGCTAGATGGTCTTCCTACTAGTAATCTGGACTAGCATATAGTTGAAAGAGTTGAACCTGATGTCTCTTCTCAAGGTCAAAAAGTTTGGGTAAAAATAAAAGACAAATAGAAAGAAGGAGAAATAATAGCTGAAGGTAAAGGAATGAATAAATGGGTTATACAGTGCAGAAAATCTAACGTTATGCTGACACCTCGAGAGAGACTCAGAGCAAGGGAATAATCTCTCAAATAAGTCTGATCAGGGCCAAGAAGGGTGAAAATGAGACATACTTTTGGAGAACCTGAGCAGGGTAGATGGGCACAAACAGCAGACTCTGGTCCCACAGTAACCTCACCCTTTGGACTCTTTGCCATACTGAAGGACTAATTGTTGATGACTGCTTTGAACTGATAACATGATTGGGAGGAGGGAATTAATTTTTCAAGTATTAAAGAACCAATGGTGGCCTTCCATGCACTATGGGAGTTGTAGTCAGGACAG
>NW_006408556.1:19620997-19644321 GCF_000296735.1 Chrysochloris asiatica
AAAAAAAAAAAAAAAAAGCCAAGTAAGAATCATACAACAGGAAAACTGTTCCTCAAATAACCTGGATGATGGGGAAGGCAATGTACAAGAGGGAGGTTGGCACAGGAAAGATAAAGATAATGGAAGACACAGTGAAGAGTACAAGAGCTAGGCAACAGAGGTAAATATTGTTAACTGATGGTACATGGAAGGGATTGCAATCATGATAATGACATGTAGTGTATGATTTACTAAATGTGGAACTAATGATCTATTTTACAGACCTTCACTCAATTCACAAGAAAACATTTTTTGAAAAAAATGAATATGCTGTAAGTTAAGAAATTTAGATTTGTACCCAGATTTTGTCACTTAGCATCTACAAAGACTTTTAATCATTGGTTTTCAAACTTCAACATTCATCAGAATCACCTAGAGAGTCCTAACCTCTGAGTTTCTGAGGTGGTAAATACTGTCTGTAATAGGATAATTTCGATATTCCTACAAGCAATACCAGTTAATACCACTGTTATTCAAATTTATGCACAAACCACAAAAACCAGTGTTGAGGAAATGGAATTCTACCAATTTATTCTGTTTGAAATTGATCAAATATGCAATTAAGATGCATTGATAATTACTGGTGATTGGAATATGAAAGTTGAAAACAAAGAGGAGGGATCAGTAGTTGGAAAATATGGTCTTGGTGATAGAAACTATGCTGGAGACCACATGATAGAATTTTGCAAGACCAATGACTTCTTCATTGCAAATACTTTTTTCAAACAACATAAAAGATGACTATACACCTGGACCTCATCAAATGGACTACACAGGAATCAAGTTGACGGCATCTGTGGGAAGAAACAATGGAAAAGCTCCATATCATCAAACAAAACAAGGCCAGGGGCAGACTGTGGAACAGACCATCAATTGTTCATATGCAAGTTCAGGTTTAAGCTGAAGAAAATTAAAACAGGTCCATGAAAGCCAAAATATGACCTTGAATATATCCCATCTGAATTTAGGGACCTTCTCAAGAGCAGATTTAATGCATTGGACACTAATGATCAAAGACCAGAAGAGTTGTGGAATGACATCAAGAACATCATACAGGAAGAAAGCAAAAGGTCATTAAAAAGGGAGAAAAGAAAGAAAATACCAAAATGGACATCAAAAGATACTCTGAAACTTGCTTTTGAATGTAGAGAAGCTAAAGCAAATAGAAGAAATAATGCAGTTAAAGATCCGAATAGAACATTTGAAAGGGTAGATCGAGAAGACAAGTTCAAGTATCACAAAGAAATGTGCAAAGACCTGGAGTTAGAAAACAGAAAGGGAAGAGCATGCTAAGCAGAGCATCCAAGTTGCACTGAAAGTATTGGCTAAAAACAAGCTCCAAGAATTGAGGGAGTACAAATTGAAATGTTTAAGCAAACTAATGCAGCCCTGGAGTCATTCACTGACCAACAGACTGGAAGGGATCCACATTTGTGCCCATTCTAAAGAGAAGTAATCCTACGGTATGTGGAAATCATTGAGCCAGATCATTAATATGACATGCAAGTAAAATTTTGCTGAATATTATTTTAAAAAATAGTTGCAACAGTACATCAACAGGGAACTGCCAGAAATCCAAACCAGTTTCAGAAGAGGACATGGAACTAAGGATATCACAGCTAACATCAAGTGGATCTTGGCTAAAAGCAGAGAATCCCAGAAAGGTGTTTACTTTATTGACGTTGTAAAGCCTTTCAATTGCCTGGTTCATTGCAAACTATGGATAACATTGCTAAGAATGGGTATTCCATAAGGCTTCATGGTACTCCTGAGAAACCTATACATTGACAAAGAAGCAGTCATTTGAACAGAAAAAGGTAGTACCAAATGATTTAAAATCAGGAAAGGTGTGTATAGGGGTCCTTTCAACATACTTAGTCAATCTGCATATGCTAATCAAACAATCTATGAAATATGAAGAAGAATGTGGCATCAAGACTGTAGAAGACTCAATTAAGAAACTGATATGCAGATGACACAACCTTGCTTGCTGGATGTGAAGAGGACTTAAAACACTTACTAATGAAGATCAAAGACTACACTCTTCAGTATGTATTGTACTTAAATGCAAACAAAGATTCTCACAACTGAACCAATAAATAAAATACCATTATGATAAATGGAGAGAAGATTGATGTTGTCAAAGACTTCATTTTGTCTGGGTCCACAATCAACACTCTTGGAAGCAGCAGTCAAGCAATCAAACAATATATTATTGCATTAGAGAAATCTGATGCAAAAGATCTCTTTAATGTGATAAAAAGCGAAGAGAAAATTTTGAGGACTAAAATGCACCTGATTCAAGCTATTGTATTTTCAGTCACCTCATATGCAAGTGAAAGTTGCACAATGGATAAGGAAGACTATAGAAAAACCAATGCAGTTGAATTATGATGTTAGAGAAGAATATTGAAAGTACCATGGACTGCTAGAAGAACAAACAAATCTGTGTTGGAAGAACTATAGCCAGAATGTCCCTTAGAAGCAAGGATGGCAAGTCTTTGTCTTTTATACTTCAGACATGGAGAAAGATACCATGTTTGGCCAAGTGGAGAGTCTGTGAAAATGAAGAAGACTCCCAATAAGATGGATTGACCCAGTGGTAGCAACAATGGGCTCAAACATAACAACAATTATGAGGATGATGCAGGACCATGCAGTGTTGCATTCTGTTGTGCATAAGATTGCTATGAGTCAGTATTGACTTGATGGCATCTGATGTGGCGCTGTGGGTTAATATGCCAGACTGCAAAGCCGTTTGAACTGCAAGGTCGGTGGTTCAAGCTCACCAACTGCTCCTCGGAAACCCTGTACAGGGTAGCTATGGGTCAGAACTGACTCATTGCCACTTAACAACAACAGCAACAACGAAAGCTGCTGGTCTGGACACCAACTTTGACAAGCACTGCTTTATACAAGTTGTTTAACTACTCTGAACCCCACTGTTGTTACTGATGTTCACCAAATATCCTTGCTTTTCCAGGCAAACAGTAGACTTGCATATCCAGCCTTATGTGGTTATGTGAGGTAATGGAGTCATTTCTGGTCAATAGACTGTTAGTGGAATTAATGTGCATCACTTTTGAGTTAGAAAATTCAATTGCCTATTTGAGGCTTCTAAGTGCTTTATTTCCCTTTGGCTCAGCAATGAACATATTCAAGGTAATGGCTGATTCATTCATCTGGGTTCCCCAAGAGACTACTGAAATACAACCCCTCTATGAATCTGACATGGATATGTCTATCATGAAGAATAAATAAAAGTTTATTGTTTCAAGCCACAAAGATTGTAGGAATGTTTGCTTCCCATCAACCTAACCAGTTCTAACTAATGCACCTCCCTTACCCATTTGTACTCTCAGTGCCGAGTTGACTTACATGTGGTAGCCTTTGCACCAACAATCTTCATTGGCCCATGTAACAATGATGATGGAGGCTTAAGGAGCTTCAGAAAATTTCTCAAGTTCTTTTTCTCATTGGAATCTCTATAGCCCATCTGAAGAAGCAGTTCATATTCCTGCACTGGGCCTAGAGAGAGAAAAATAGTCAGAATCCTCTTGTCTCTGTCTGTGAGGGAGCAATTGTGGAGGAAGTGACTGGGAAGTAACCAGGATGCTTGTTCTGGAGGTCATGGGTTATACAAACTGTCGTTACTGACCTCTACTTACAGAGAAACTAACAACTAAATTCCATAGCATGAACATGAGACACTTCCACCTGTGTCTTTCCCCTCATTCCTACCAGTCCAGCTGCCCCCAATGCTCCTGTTCCCACCCTCAGTATTACTCAGATTTTACATTTTGTCCGGGAACATCCAGAGAGGATCCCCCCTGTCAAGACTAAAGGGAACACCAAAGTAGACGTACAAATGATCAAGAAGCATGTGAAAAGACATCCATCAATTCCAGTCATTCTGCCACCACCACCAGCTGCCATCATTAGGGGAAATTCTACTTTGAGGAGGCATCTCTTCCCTAATTGTATTCTGAGTGCCTTCCAACCTGAGGGGCTTGTTTTCTGGCACTATACCTGACAATGTTCCACTGCTATTCATCAGGTGTTCAGTGGTTCACTATATTGTTGTTAAGTGCTGTTGAGTCAGTTCCAATCCATAGCCACCCTATATAGGGTTTCTCAGGAACAATTGGTGAGTTTGAATTGCCAACCTTGCAGTTCAAACTAAATTTGCAGTCCAGTGTATTAACCCATAGCGCCACACTAGGATGCCAGCCACTAACTTGTTGTTAAGTACTGTGGAGTCGGTTCTGACTCACGGTGACCCTGCACAGGGTTTTCAAAGCTGTAAATTTTTATGGGAGCAGAAAGCCTTATGTTTCTCCCATGGAATAGCTGGTAGTTTCGAACTTCAGACCTTGAGGTTAGCAGCCCGATTCGTAACCACTATGCTACCAGAGCTCCTCCAGTCACTATGTTGTTGTTGTTGTTATGTGCCGTCGAGTCAGTACTAACCCATAGTGAGTTAATGCACAGCAGAATGAAACACTGCCCAATGGGCCAACCTCACTACTGTTGCCACGCTTGAGTCCATTGATGCTGCCACTTGGCCAATCCATCTCCTTGGGGGTCTTCCTCTTTTTCTCTGACCCTCCATCTTACCAAACATGATATCCTTCTCCAGCAACTGGTTCCTCCTGACAATATGTCCAAAGTATGAGAGACGAAGTTTGGCCATCTTGGCTTCCAAGGAGCATTCTGACTGCACTTCTTCCAAAATGGATCTATTGGTTCTTTTGGCAGCCCATGCACTTTCAATATTCTCCTCCAACACCATAATTCACATACATCAATTCTTCTATGGTCTTCCTTATTCACTGTTCAGCTTTCACATCCATATGAGATTATTGAAAATACCATGGCTTGGGCCAGGCACACCTTAGTCCTCAAGCTGACATCTTTGCTCTTCAATACTTTAAAAAGGTCTTGTGCAGCAGATTTGCCTAATGCAATACGTCATTTGATTTATTCAATGCTACTTCCGTGAGTGTTGACAGTTGATCCAAGAAGAATGAAGTCCTTGACAATTTCAATCTTTTCTCCATTCTATTTCTAGTTATATACTCAAAAGACTCTAAAATAAGTGTTCTAACAAAAACTTGTAGAAGAATGTTTCCATTGCAGTGTTATTCATAGTAGCCAGAAAGTAGAAAGAGCCCAAATGTCCATGAACTAATGAATGAATAAACAGAATTTATTTATCCATAACAATGGAATATTATTCAGGTATAAAAATAAATGAAGTATTGAGACACAATCAACATGCATGGATTTCAAAAGAAGCTAAGTGGAAAAGTCAGGTGTAATAGGCCACCTATTGGATGATTCCATTTAAGTAAAATATTCAGATTAGAGAAACACATGAAGGCATAAAGCAGATTGGTGATTTCCAGGGGTTGGGGGAAAGAGTAAATAGGGAGAGAGTGTTTAATAGGTATGGAGTTTCCTCTTGGAGCAATGAAAATGTTCTGAAACTAAGTATAGGTAATAGTTGCACACCATTGTAACTGTACAGAATGCCACTAAATTATACACTTTCAAATGGTTAAAGTGGCAAATTTTAAGTTATGTAAATATTATTACAATTGTTTAAAAAAAAAAAAAACTGAAGGGAGAAGTAAGAAAGTCCTAGTCACTTTTCCCTCTTCCTCAGTTCTAGTCTCCTTGAAATATCTCCAATATAAAATCCTTAGTTTGACTCTCTTTTATCCAAAACAATTCTTCCTTTTGCTGTAAAAAATATTTTATTAATTAACTGAGCTTGAGTATTCCCATGAAATACAAAATCAAAAGAAAACTAATCTTCCTTCAGCCCTTGGGAGCTGTCACTCTCACCATCAGCATTTCTGAGAGTGTTTTCTTTCCCTAGAGAAAAGTTTCTTATTGTTTTAGGCTGGGAGAGAAGAGGGATGCTGGGAGTCTTCCCCCACTCCACATTCATTTGGACGCATTCACATGAAACTTCAATAAAATTCCAGGGGGATCCAAGATCCTCTGAAGCTCATGTAGGGATGCCAGATAAAGAATGATAAATAATTTAAAGAAAACGAGAAAATGGGTGAGCATTTTTTTAAATCCTAGGTCTCTTTAACATCTTTTAGACTCTCAGGACAGCACAATACTGTCTTCAGGGAAATATTAGATGGGGATCATCTATGAGACGGTCCCATTTCCTAAGAACCCTGAAGAGCAAGGCAGACGTTAGTTTTATACCGAAGTATAGCAGATGGATCAAATCCAGGCTTCTCAGAAAAAAAGGAAATGGATAACAGGATGTGGACGGAGACAGAGAAAAATCTGAGGACATTTACAAAAGAGGTTTGTCTCCATAATGCCCCATCACACACTGCAGGGCCTCAGCATTATCCCTTATTCTCCCCCATCTCTTTCTAGGCTGGAACTCCTACCCTGTCCAAGGCCTTGGGAGTTGTCCCAAGAGTTAGGAAGCCAAAAGGATTCCCACTTCTCCTGCCCACCCAGGTGAGAGGTAGGGGAAGAGGGGACGAATGACATTGTCAGGCTTGGTGGCATTGATTTCGGAGCCCGATTGACTAGGTTTGAATCTTGGCTCTTGCCCCTAGCTCTGTGCCTTAATTTCACTGTCTATAAAAAAAAAAGGATTACTGCACCTAACTCAGAGTGTCAATGTGAGGATTTAATTTATCTAATGGACTTAACATAGCGCCTGGCACAAAGTAACAGCTCAGTAAATACTTGCCATAGTCGTACTGTCATTTTTTTTTTTTTTTGGCCAGAAAAGCTATATTTGCAGCATTCCAAGTTAAAATATCCATCTTATTTTCTCAAGGAATTGTGGTAGCATATGGGTATAGATTCTATGGTACAATGAACACATTGATGTGTAGCCAATTCATCCAGTGGTATAAAAACTTTGGTGGACTGACCAAGGATCTAACAACCAGTTCTGTGCATCACTGTATCCATGAAGAAACAATCTGGTGTTTGAAATATCAGACAGATGCACACATTTAATTTTGTAACTGTGACCCAGTAATTACTTGAGATAACTTCTAGTCATGGTCTTTGTAACTCCCACCAAATATCTGGGTGGGACCACGCATACATATTGAACTCTTAACATGGGAATTGGTCAGTTTGACCATCCTCCCACTAGTTTAAAGTGAGCTACATGGTGTTCAGGATAATGCTCAGGACTACAAGGTCGGGTTGAACAGCAAGGTCAGAGATTCATACCTACTAGACACTCCTTGGAAACCCTATGTGGGGCCACTATAGGTTGGAACCAACTGGACACCATTTAACAACAACAACATATTTGAAACAAATATGTTTCTTCACTACCATGAAGAAAGCCAGGAGAATGTTCTTTGGACCCATGATCCTTTCGAGCTGAACCTCGTCAATTCAGGAGACAGAGAGCTGCAATACAGGGAAAGTGGCAGCAGTGCGAGCCGAGAGTATTAAGACAGAGTAGTGGGCTTCTTTGGCCAAAGAGGCAGAAATACTGAGTACCTTTGGGCAGGAGATTTGTCTGCAGAATGAAGTGCCTTCAGTCACTTAAAGTAGGAGCCAGGTTTGCAAGCACACAGAGGGTAGTGCCTCAGGCTGGTCTTACTTAAGGCAGAGAGGAGTGCCTTTTGGGTATTTATGTTGTTGCTTTGTTAGTGCTGTAGAGTCAGCTATGACTTAGAGTGACGTTATGCACAACAGAACAAAATGCTACCTGGTTCTGTACCATCCTCACAATTTTTAAGTTTGAGCCCATTGGCACTGCCACTGAGTCAACTCATATTATTGGCCCTTCACTTTACCATGCATAATGTCCTTGTCCAGGGACTGGTCCTTCCTAACAACATGTCCAAAGTATGAGAAACAAAGTCTTAACATCCTGACTTCTAAGGAGTAGTCTGGCTGCACTTCTTCCAACACAGATTTTTCTTCTGGCAGCCCATGGTACTTTCAGTATTCTTCTCCAACACCAAAACACAAACATAACAGTTTTTCTAGTCTTCCTTATACATTGTCCAACTTTCACATGCATATGAGGTGACTGAAAATACCATGACATGGGTTAGGTGCACCTTAGTCCTCAAAGTGACACCTTTGCTCTTTAACACTTTATAGAGGTCTTTTGCAGCAGACCTGCCTCATGCAATACATCATTTGATTTCTTGATTGATGTTTCCATGAACACTGATTGTGGATCTGAGCAAAACGAAATCTGTGACAACTTCAATCTTTTCTCACTTTATCATGATGTTATTTAAAATGGTAGTGGCATAGCTTCCAGTAAGTATCACAGCAACACACAAGCTACCACAGTATGACAAACTGGCAGATGAGTGGTGTTTTGGAGTTGTGTGCCATGGAGTCAGTTCTGACTGATAGCGACCCTGTACAGGGTTTCCGAGGCTGTAAATCTTTGGGGGAGCAGAAAGCCTCATCTTTCTCCTGCAGAACAGCTGGTAGTTTCAAACTGCTGACCCTGAGGTTAGCAGCCTGATTCGCAACCACTACACTACCAGAGTTTCTTCTAGGCAGTGCTAAAATAGCTTTGTAACAATGCTGAAACAGAGCAAAGGCCTAGGGGCCATGTGCTTGAGAAGCCAAGGACCAGAGAAGGAGGCATGCAGGGCACAGATTGCAAGAGGTGCTCCTGACTAAAGCACTGTATATGAGAATATCTCATCCTGAGCTTTAACCTGTTAACTTCTCTAATGCACTCCATCGCCATGCATATTGTCTGTGACTTCTGTATGACCATTGCAATGACTTACTAAAGCCAGCAGAGAAGTAGAGAGTGCTGTGGGAAAGACAGTTATCAGAATTGGTAAAATTTGTAGGGTAGAGCCATGTCTGATAGGGATCAGCCTTGGGCTGATGTTGACTTTGATTCTCTTTCCCCCTTGTGAAGTCAGAAGAGGTCAGACAAAACCCCCCATGCCATTTTCACAATGACCCAATTCATTTTTAGGCTAAGGTAAGAGACAAAGTGTATGGAGGAGTTATTTGTTAGGCATGCAAGATAATACAACCATATTGTTGTGGTGGTGGTTGCTAAGGGATACCGAGTTGGTTCCAAACCATAATGACCCTGTATAGGGTTCCTGAGGAGTGGCTGGTGAGCTTGAACAGCTGACCTTGAGTCCAAACAGACTTTGCAGTCCAGCACATTAACTCACATAGTGTCTCACTATGATTTTAACACTCACATTAGATTATTTCATTCTCACAAGTGCCTTGATAATTGTCTTTGTTGTTGTTAAGTACTGTCTAGTTGGTTGCAACTCATAGTGACCCTGTGTAAGGTTTCTGAGGAGTAGCTGGTGAATTTAAAGGGCCCACCTTGCAGTTCAAACCGACCTTGAGGTCTGGTGCCACTCCAGGACAATTTTCATTTCCTCTTTTCAGTTCACAGATGTTGGGATCATTAAATACATGCCCCAAATCATACAACAGCAAGAAGCACTGCATGGTTTTGAACCCAGGTCTCTTGACCATGCTGTATAATGAAGTCTCACCTGGATGCCTTTTCTTATCCATAATGAGTTCTCTTTTTGTTCTGATGCCATCATTTCTCTGTTAAGAAAAAAAACAAAAGTAGTTATGATGAGTCTTTGGAGTTTGTACCTCATAAGGCCTATTTTAGTTTCCCAAATAATTGAAATTGTAAATCTGACATCCAAGCAAGGAAAGGCCTCAATGGGGCAACTTTTGAACAAAGACCTGAATGAAATGGAGGGATAAGATCCCTTAAGGAAGAGCTTTTAGGCAGAGGGAAAAGCAAGTACAAAAGGCCAGGGCTATGCATCTACTTTGCATGTGGAGGCAAAGTGAGGAGGCCAGTGCAGCTGGGAAAGAGCAGAAAGGGAGACATGAAAGGTGTCTGCAGGGAAGCAGGTTAGGTACATCTTTATAATCCATGGTAAGAACTTTGGCTTCAATTTGAGCGAGAGGGTAAACCATTAGATCGTTTTAAGCAGAGGAGAGGCACACTCTCATTTACTTTGCAGAAAATTCAGCTCTGTAACCATGCTGCAGATCAATAAGCACAGAAACAATGGGGCTCTCATAGTGACGTAATCATGTGGGTAGTAGTCATGGAGGGGGTGAGAATTAGTTAGATTCTGGGTATATTTTAAAGATAAAGCAAAAATAAAATGCTTATTTTTTCATGTTGTTGTTGTTGTTAAGTGCTAGCTGACACATAGTACTATATAGGATTTCCAAGGGGCAGCTGGTGGGTTTGAACTGCTAACCTGTGGTTGCTTATCCTACAGTGCCACACCAGGACTCCTATGTTTGGATACAGAATGTGAAAAGGAAGAAGAATCGAGTTTAACACCAAGCTTTTTGCTTAACCAGCTAGAAGGATAATAATGCCACAAGAGTTTGAGTTTGGACATATTAAGGGACGTTTTGGACATACAAGTGGAGATATTAAGTAGGTACTGGGTATATGAGTGTGGAGATCAGGGAAAAAATCTGAGATGGAGAGACAGTAAAATCTGAGAAAGCAGGAATCTGTTTAAGGTGGGAACCTGTCAGAGAACAACTCAAATAAATATTTCCTACTAATAGAGAGATTGAAAAGTGTCAAAGGCAGCAGATTTTCGAGACAAGAGAACAAGGCAGTCCCACTGAGTTTCAGCTTCCATAGGTTTCACTGTATAAATCTGGTTTCACTAAACCTGTTACCATTGATTCCTGCTCATAGCCACCCTATAGACAGAGTAGAACTGCCCCATAGTGTTTTCAAGGCTGTAATCTTTATAGAAGCAGACTGCCACATCTTTCTCCCATGGAGTGGCAGGTGAGTTTGAATTGACAATCTTTCAGTTAGCAGTCCAGTGCTTAATCAAGGTACTGCCAGAGCTCCTTTTCTCAGGCTGTTAAAACCATGAGTCGAGATGAAAGCATCAATGGAATGAAAAAGACAGAGGAAGGAGTGCCCAAAAATGTCAATCTATATGCGTTTTCAGCTACAAAAATGCCATTATTAGAGAATGTGTTGAACAGAAAAAGATCTTCAAGAAAGTTTAATCTGAAGTCTTCATTTTGTAGTTAGGTTATTTACATTCCAAAAGATAAAATGACTTTTCCAAAGTCACACAACTAAGGGTGAAACAAGAATACTGACAATGCTGAGACAAAACTTCTGATTCCAAGGACTTCTGGCTGCAAACCAGAAGTTAAACAATGTAACTTCACTACCTGGGGTAGGATGGTTTCTAAGAGTGCCAGGAGAAAGCAGAAGAGGTATAGAGAACAAAACAGACCTTGCTCCAACTCACCTCCAGGAGACCTTCGCACCCTTGTGTGATTGCGAAGAACCACATGAACCAGAACACTGGAACTTTCATCTTCAGCAGTTCCTCCCTTGTTCCCTGACATGAACATAAAGGTGAGTGAGCAATGGAATATAAGGCCAAGTCTCAAAAATAAGTAATGGAAGCCCCAAACTAAACATTCACACTGTGGTAGTACCTAATTGAGCAGATCAGAAGCCTTGAGTATGTAATCATTTTCCACTTCATATAGCCTGAAACACCATCACTTCTGCTTCCATTGCAGAGGGCAATACATTTTTGTACTAGAAAATTGTTCTTTAACCTTCCTATAAGCTATCGAGTTTGACTAAACAAAGACTATTTTTAAGTCGCTGTTTAATTTTGCAGTTAAATGCATTTAGCACTATACCTTTTGTATTTCACCAGTGTTTCCCTTTCATCTCAGTAAAGATGTGCATTAAAAGAATCAAAGAGCTTTAGAGTCAGTAATATTAGAATAGAAGGCATGTTTAAGAATAAGAAAAATCATAAACCAATCCAACACATTTCTCTTTTATGGCTGATGTAACTACCAACAAATTGTGCTCAATTTTAAAAGAATCTCAGAATAATTTGGGTAAAACTCAGTACATAATCATGGTTAGAAAATCATCATTTTTACCCAGGTTATTTGACATCAAAGATAAAGCAAAATGGGCAAAAACGGCTTTGTTTAATATGTTGTTGTTGTTGCTAATTGCTGTTGAGTCAGTTCCGACCCATAGTGACCCTGTATAGAGTTTCTGAGGAGCAGCTGGTGAGCTTGAACTGCAGACCTTGCAGTTCAAATGGCTTTGCAGTCTGGTGCATTAACCCCCAGCGCCACACCAGGACTCCTTACTCAGCATAGTAACCATTAACATGGCACTGAGATTCGAATCAATGGCACTAAGCAACAACAAAGTGTGGCACTGCAGGAGAATGCGCTGGACTGCAAGGTCAGTTTGAACTGCAAAGCCAGCAGTTCAAACCCACCAGCAGCTCCTGAGAAACCCTATAGAGAGGCACTATGGAGCAGAACCAACTCAACAACACTTAACAACAACAAATTCCTCTAGCTATTTTCATTTAAAATTTAATTAAAAATTTAAAAATTCGGTTTCTCCATCACACTAGTCACATATGGTTTGTTGTTGTTGTTAAGTGCAATCCAGTCAGTTCTGACTCATGGCAACCCTTACAGGGTTTCTGAAAGCAGCTAGTGGGTTTGAACTGCTGACCTTGGATATAGCAGTCCATTGCTGATCCTACAGCACAACACCAGTGGTTGTTGTTGTTGTTATGTGTTGTCGAGTCGGTTCTGACTCATCGCGACCCTGTACAGGGTTTCTGAGGCTGTAAATCTTTACGGTAGCAGAAAGCTTCATCTTTCTCCCATAGAACAGCTGGTAGTTTCGAACTGCTGACCTGGAGATTAGCAGCTTGATTCATAACCACTACACTACCAGAGCTACCAAATTGCACAGTACAGATAGAGTACATTTCCATCACTGTTGAAGGTATTATTGGGCAGCTTTGATAGAGCATGGAAGAATACTTTTCTATGGCCTCTTAAACTTCTATTTACATCTCCACAGAAAAGATATGGATCTCAAACTCAGTAAGGCACCTTTAGGTGAAGTGGCTTTAATTAGCAGTGCAGAGAACACAGGCAGGTTCTTCCATCCAGGTTTCCTTGGTGTACCTTAAACACTTCATCCATACACTCCCATCTCTGCCGGCACTGCCCCCTACATCTGCTTTCTGCTCTAAAAGAGAATAGAAAAGACACAAGAGACCCAGTAAGGACAACCACATGACCCACATTTCAGTAAAGATCTTACCTATTGCTTTTAAGGAAGACACCAAGCAATCTGCAATGTGACACATTCCAACTTTTGTATCTTCCTTCTCCCCTTAGATGAATAACTCTCTCATGCCCCCAACCTCCCACTTGCCAAAGACCCCTCCTAAACCTATTGATTTCTCTTCTTTAGGCAGTCACCAGACCCCCAAACCCACCCCAGATTATTCGTTAAATCTTGTTTCTTTTCAATCAAAATTTAACTATTCTGAGTCCCACTATCTCTGGCTTGTGCATTCTGCTTTCCAAAAGTGATGAATACATCTTTCAAACTTGCTTGACTTGGTCCCATAGTAAAAGATACACACACACACAAACACCACCGGACATTTTCTGTCATTTTTTAAAATTCATTTTTATTTCTTAATTGTCATGTTCCACTAAATTGATTCCATAACACTGTCATGCAGCACAAAACACACTGCAAAAGGTGCTAGTGCTGTTTCCTACCCCTGCCCCACTTTTCCTCCAGTTGCAGGGACGATTTTTAAATCTACATTCCTGGGTAGTATTTGTGCCCTGGCATGTGGTAGAGCAGCTTTCAGAGACCAACCCGCTCTCAGTGCATACCAGTGTCATCAGTTCCCTCTCTCTTTGCCAGGGCCTGCTTCCAAATGGGGAAAGGTCTGACTCTCATGTAGCTCTTTCTCTCAGGTTCTGTTTCTCTGAAAAATCTTCCTTCTCCCACACAGAGTCCAGGCCTGAGACAGCTAACATAATTCAAGAAGGTCTGGACATTGTGAGAAAACTTTCTCCCACAGTTTTGGGCTTTTTACTCCCTCTTCTTCCTGCGCTGGAGTGTATATCCCTTAACATGCTGAAAATGGTAACTTGGGACTTTTAGTCTGGCTTTCAGACCAATCATGAAAAGCTGGACTATGAGGAAGGAGAAGGAAGTGGAGGATGTGGAGAAAGAGTAATAGGAAGAGGAGGAGGAGAAAAGGAAACATTATAAGTTCTAAATTCTAATGAACATACAGGTGCTCTTCCTCTTATTCTAAGCCCACTGTATCTTAGACATCTTCATCTCATTCTAAGCCAACTGTATCTAAGACATCTTCATCTCATTCTGAGCCCACTGTACCTTAGACATCTTCATCTCATTCTGAGCCCACTGTATCTTAGACCTCTCCACAGGAAATGATGAAAAACTATGACTTATCAAACTTAATGACTCATCTGTAGAATCAGTATCCATGATGAGCAGTCCAGGCCAGGCATGTGTCTTACAAAGGTTATCCAAGTGATGCTAATGGTCACTTGGTTTGACAGCTGTCACAGTAGAATGCATAGAAAAATGTCTTATCTAGCTTAGTCCTGCAATGAAACGTCTACTTTGGCATTTCAGACCAAAGTACAAACGAATCTTTTTTTTTTTTTTTTTTTCTTTGCTTCCTTGGTGCGTATACCTCCCTCTGGAATAGAATTGGAAGATTTAGCAAACAAAAATATAAGACACTCTGTTGGTTTGAATGACAGCTAAGAAGCATTCTTTAAATTCATTTTAAAATACTTCAACACGAAATGCTTTGAACCAAAATTACTGATTGTTTGCTTGAATCTCAAATTTACCTAGGTGTCCTTCCTATATTTAACCCACTGCTTGGTGGTTTGAATCCACCAAGAGGCTTCAATCTTACAGATTAAAGTTATTAAAACTCTATGGAATTCAGGTCTACTCTGATATATACTGGGTGGCCATGAGTAAGAATGGACTCAACAGGATCAGGACCTGTATTAGACAATGAGTAGATGACTTAGAACAGGCTCCGTAGCTAGACTACCTAGCATTCAGGTTCTAGCTTTGACTTACCAGTGGGACACCCTTTGGATTTTCTCAAGTTTTCAATACCTCAGTTTACTCATCTCTAAAATGGGGATAAAAACATCCAGTTCATAGGTTCTTTTTAGGATGAAATGAGTGATCACATATAAAGTACAGTAGGACTCTGTCCGGCAGGTGGTTAAGTCTCCACTGTTGATGGCTTAGTAACGTTAGTAGAACTAACATTTCCATCCCACCATCAGTTTTTCAGTTACTTGCTGGATAATGTCAGAATTTGTCTCCAGCTCTAGGTCAAATGAACGAATGAGATAAAAGGCAACCCAGGGTTGATAGGCACCAATGTTTAAGTAGAAGTGTCCCAGCCTCAAGGTAATAAAAGTCCTTTTTCACAATGACTGACTTTTCTGGCTCAAAGGAGAATCCTCAGCAAGAAATAGTTTTTGTATGTGCACAACCTATTCCCCCAAAACCAAAACAAACAAACCAATGGTGATTGGGTGATCTCTGACTCATGGTGACCCCGTGAGTGTCAGAATAGAACTGTGCTTCATAAGATCCTTCAGTGACTGATCTTTTTGAAACAGAATACCAGGTCTTTCTCCCAAGGCCTGAGTGGGCCTGTATGGCTAACCTCTTAGTTGGCAACTGAGCCTATAAACTATTTGTACCTCCCAGGGAATCTTGTGTGTGTGGAAAATCATAGTAACTTCACCACTTAACTTTGCCTTCACAATAGATAAGCTCCATGGTGTCTTCAACACTCCCCTTCCAAGCCAAAAGGATTCTGGTGACAAAAAAAAAATTCTCAGAATACACATGCCCTTGCCACAGATGAGGAGCTGTTGATGCCATCAGCATGTTTACATCACACCTTGCTCTGTGGCAGCTGGGGGCCAGCCAGGCTTGACCCACAGCTGTGTTGGTGCTCACGTCCGTAGGAAAGGTTGGCCATGGTGGTAACCTCCCTCACTTCCTTGAATTCATTCAAGTGAGTTCATTTCTGATAATCCCTGTCCTTCAGTTTACAGTGAACAGTCATTAGAATTTACTATTACGCCTCTGGAGACAGCTGCTCATTGTCTTCCTATTCTTATTCTTCCAGCATATATTTATGGCCTCTAAATATCATTTATTTATGTCAACAGCTGTCTCCTTATCAACAGTGGTGCTCAGTAGGAACTGCTCACACCTACACTTTCCAACATTTTTAGCATCAATCTAATCTTAGGCACAGTTGAACTCGTCAGCTACTTGCCTAGCATCTATATTTATGGGAATATGTTTCTTCCACTATAAATAGAAGAAATCCCAAGAGAGCTGTCTCCCTCTACTCTGCTTGGACTCACATGCGTGTGCACGCACACACACAAAGCACAAAAAGAAAACCTCAAACCCATTGTCGTGGATTCAATTGTGACTCACGGCTGTTCCATGTGTTACAGAGAATTTCAGCACAGGGGTTTCTTTGTGGTGATCTTTATGGAAGCAGATCTCCATGACTTTGTTCTGCAGAACCATTGGGTGGGTTTGAACCACCAACTTTTAGGTTAGTATTCATTCACAAACCACTTGCACACACACACACACACACACACATCCATTAATGGGAAGAGCTAGTCTCCACATGGAATGTAAAAGATATCATGAGGAGTCATGACAGAAAGTCTGGAGGAAAAAAAAAAACTTAATTTCATTTTGTCTATTATTTTCTATACATTTTTGGTTACATTTCATTGGGATCTATCTATGTATATGAATTATGGGGCCATGTACTTGAAAAATGTTCCTTTTAGTAGATAAATATTGTAGAGAATAAAGGTGGAAAGATAGTTGAACAGACAGAAAAAAACCAAATCTATATCTGAAAAAGGTTAGAATTTTTTACAAATTGTGTGAGTTAGACACCTTATTCCTATAGGATGTAAACAGCCCCTAGGTGGCTCAAACAGTTTAGGCTGCAAAACACAAGGCTGGAATTCCTGGGAAATAGTATACAGGATGCTAAAGGTTGGGATGGACTCAGTGGCACTTAACAACAACAGCTAACCTAAAGGTTGGCAGTTCAAAGCCAGCCAGAGGTGCCTTGGAAGAAAGATCTGGCAATATTTGCTTCTGTAAAGGTTATATTATGAAAACTTTACAGTTATGTTAATTTATGAAAATTTATTAATAATGTCTTGAAAATAAGTGTCTAAAGGGAATAACCAGAATGGAAATTATATGAATGTTGACACATTGTGAAAAATGTAGCCAATGTCATTGAATAATCTGTGTAAACTTGGTGACTGGGAACCTAAATTTCACTGTTACCTATGCCTTTTCTATGACTAGTTACTAACTATATTAGTAAAGAGCTGGTAACGCAGTAGTTATGAATTGGGCTGCTAACCTCAGGGTCAGCAGTTCAAAACTACCAGCTGTTGTGCTGGAGAAAGAAGAGGCTTTCTGTTCCTATAAAGATTTACAGCCTCAGAAACCCTTGCACAGGTTCGCTATGAGTCGGAACTGACTCCACAGTGCATAACCACCACCACCACCTTAGTTAGTAGAGTCCTGGTGTGGTGCTGTAGGATAAGCACTGGACAAGGTCAGCAGTTCAAACCTACCAGTTACTCTGTGGAAACTATACAGTTGGAACCAACTTGACGGCACTTAACAACAACAACAACCTTAATTAGTATCTTAGTTAACAACACAGAAGAATGTATTATGCCTAAGAAATATGCCTAATAAGCATTTTAGCAGAAATAATGAGCCTAATCCTCTAAGAAATTAAGCACAGAAAAGTCTTCAATCAGTTTTAGGATATAATACACACACAAGGGTGAAACCATGGAAAAAATCATCTGCTTAACACAAACTCTTTACCCAAAACTTTGCATGGTTGACTCTATTCCTTTGTGACAAGCTGTACTAACATCATAAATTTATAATAAACACCTGTTTATCTATAAACGATAAAGGAACTGCTATGATCAATTTTTTTTTAAATCTTTTGAGAAATAAGCAAATGATAAGAAAACGGTTTTAAAGCATTGAAAGTCTTTACTTAAAGAGTTTCCTTTTTTGACTGGTGGAATTCTGAGACCATGACCTTCAGTCACCCTCATGGCTCAATTTTCAACCAAACAATAGTCAGGACTGTAAGGGGAATAATAACACTAGGAAGGTAGGTATACCTTAGACTAATCAACCATTTGAGACCAAAAGGCTCAGTGTCCAGTGACTAAGTTCAGAAGACTCAGAAAAGAAGGCAGAATGGAAACAGGAAACACAGGAGGAAGTGGGATAAGTGATGTTACATTGGAAGAGTTGCAATCAGTGAGATGAAATAAAATGCGAACAAATTGTTGAATGAAAATCTGATGATCTGCTCTGTAAACCTTCACTCAATTCACAATAAAAAGTGAAAAACAACTATTGTTATAGTCTTAATGCAGAACCATCAAGGTTTGTGGGTCTTTAGAGATGAAAAAGGAGTCCCTGTATGATGCAGATGGTTAATCAGTTAAGTGCTGACTACCAACAGAAGAGTTGACAGTTTAAATCTACCCAGAAGTACGTGGGAAGAAAGGCCTGGATATCTTCTGAAAGGTCACAACCTTGAAACCCTATTGAGCACAGCTCTCTGCATACATGGCGTCATTGTGAGTTAAAATCAACTCAGTGCCAATGGGTTTGGCTTTCTAATTTAGAAATGAAAACTGATGATAAGCCTGAGGGCCTAGGGACACCATGAAGACCTGGTGACCCTCATCACTGAAACGTGACTACACTTTGCACAGTTGTGGAGCTGCCTACTTCATTGCAATTCACCTCTCTGTATTTTATATGTTCACCTGACTGCAGAATTGGACATTTACTGCAGCTGTAACCGTTATGCAAGACGAGAGCATTTGCATGCTTCTACTGACCATTCTTATGAATTTGTCCTTTCAACATGCAGAGCCCAGGGTTCTATCAGCCGTTGCCCAGGAACCTCTATAAATTATCTGTGACTTGCTGGGGAGGGCTATGAGAAGAGGGCCTCCTTCCCCCATTGGTTTTGTGTGCTACAGTTGTGGGATTCATCAATGGTAGAATCAACGATACATGTGGGAGAATACGTGTTAGGCCTTGTGCATTGGACTACTAACTTCAAAGTCTAGCAGTTCAAATCCACTAGCCACTCCATAGGAGAAAGGTAAGGCTTTCTGCTCCCATAGAGATTTGCAGCCTTGGGAACCCTTTGCAGGATGCCTAGGAGTGGGAACCGACTTGATGGCATACATCAGCCGCATGGTGCAACAGACATTTTGCACTCTCTCTCCAGATTTCTAAAGGATTTTCCCTGCTATTAAGACTGTGTATCTATCTGGCTGGAGTCCTGGTGTGGTGCTGCAGGATAATGCACTGGACAGCAAGGTCAGCAGTTCAAACCTACCAGCTGCTCCTCAGAAACCCTATACTGGGTCACTATTGGTTGGAATTGACTCAACAGCACTTAGTAATGCCAACAATCTATTTGGTAAATAACTGCTGGGTGTCATATGGGCACTTCACTGCTCAAACAATCTGAAAAGAAAAAAAAACAAACAAACATATTTGGGGCCAGGTTATCCCCTTGCTGTGAATTTTTGAAAAGAGAACCAGCAAAATACTTGAAAGTTGAAAAGATATAAATTTAGATTTGGTGGATTACTTGAAACAAGTTTCATACGGGGTGGCCTTAAGCAAAGATCTGAAGTCAGTGACATTTGTCCTAAGTATGACCATCCCTCTCTTTATAGTTGTTTGGCCCTTGTTACACACATCCCTACCACTGCAAACGGCCTGAAATGCCCAATACCATCTAGCTTCCTCCAAGTTCCATTTGCTCTCAAAAAAGAGCTAAATCAGTCAGCTACATCCTACTTTGAATTAAAACATTAGTATTTTTTTCTAGGAGGATATTTTAATTTCTTTCATTGTGGAAAAAACACCCAAAGTATGGTGTTTCCGTTATCCTCATTCCAGCTTGGGATTGTCCTCTTTAATGGGAAAACGGGATAGAAAACCTTGTCCTGTTTTTAAGAAATTAAAGAAACGTACTGCTTCTTTAGAGAAGCAAGACCTATGTACCCACAAATCGTGTCAGCAACCATTCACTTTAGTTTGTGATTATGCACAAACACTGGTGAGTGTTTGTAAGTGGAGCTTCTAACACTAAATATGCATGAATTTCCATTTTAAATCATGAGGAATATTCCTACCATTTTACAAATTGTCATTGGTAAGTAAAGCTAAATACTTTTACCAAGGTCACAGTACTTTTCAATGGTTGAATAAAGCAGTTATTGGTGTTGTTAAGTGCCTTCGAGTCACTGAGACTCAGCGTGACTCTGTGTAGGGTTCCTGAAGAGCAGTTGGTGAGTTTGAACCACTGACCTTGGAGTTCAAATACTTTGAGATTGAGTGCTTATCCTATGGCACCACACCAGGACTCCATATAGCAGCACATGCCCATTATTACCAGGTTAATTGTTTCTAATGCTGACTATGGTGAATAATTTGTTTTGTTGGTATGAGGTACTGTAAAGTTGTTTGGCTCATAGAGACTCGATGTGACAGAGTAGAACTGCCCCATAGGATTGTCTTGGCTGTCATCTGTTGTGGGAGCAGGTCACCAGGTCTTTGTCACATAGAGCCTGTAAGTGAATTTGAAGAAATAACATTTCAGTTTGTAGACAAGCACTTAACCATGGTATCACCAGGGCTCCTTTATAGTGAATAATGAGTAGTGGTTTTTATTTATTTATTTTCTTTTTGGAAACAAATAGCTTGTGTCAATACTTTGATAAATTCAAGATTATAGTATTGTGCTAACTTTTTGCTTTATCTGTAATCTCACACCTATGTGAATTAAGCAGATGATAAGGCTTAGGTTAATGGATGTCACCAAGGCAAAGCCAATGCCATTATTTTACTGCACAGGTCCCACCCTGCCTCTGTGCTCCCTTCAGAGCCTCCCCATCTGGTATAGGGATTGCTCAGGAGATCAGACTTATATAAATTGATTTTTTTTTTTTAAATGAGAAAACACAGGGAAAGAAAAGATTACCAATTTTCAAGAACTGTCCATCAGAAAGCTTAGTGTGTGACTTTATATTTATTTGGAGAAGGGACAGGGGATAAAGTTTATGAGGGTCACTTTGGGGATTTTTTGGAACCCAGGGAAAAAGTTAAATTTGGAAATATTTCTAGGGAATATATTAGTTTTGGCAAAGCTTAAACTAACACATTCTAGAGTTGAAAATAAACTCAATCCTCTCAAGTATATTTTTATTTTAAGAAAGTGCTAAGGTTAACTAGCATAATACTTACTAGTTGTTGGAAATCAAGAGATTAATATTGTTAGCAAGTTTTCATTCTTCCAATCAGTTTACCTTCTAGGCGTACCCGGAGATTAGGGCAAATTGTAAAGTTCTGTTTTGAGTCAGAAAACAAATTCGAGACACAGCCAATTACTTCAAATCATGTAGTCAGTTCTCAAAAGGCTTTTGCTACTCATTGCTTTCTATAGAAACTCCATCTCTTTTTTTAAAACCCTCAGGAAGTGAGACATTGAAATCAGAATTTTCCCATGGGGAGAAGAAAAAGTTCAGGTTAACAAGTAGTCTTGGTCACAGTAAAACACATTCTAAGGACTCAAACCACAGAATCTGGGCTTACCTGGTGATTCCTCTCTGCACACCACCGCCCTTCCTCCAATATAAATGTGGTTCTATCACTTCTTAGATTGCTTGGAAAACAATATGAATATCTGAACCACAGCAGCTTGCCAGCATGCACACAGGCCCACTGATTCATCAGCAACTCCTGGTGCACGTTGCTGGTCTTACTGGCAGAAAAGACCAGACACACCCCTTCAAGAAGGAAAAGAGAAATGCTTTTCTGCTAACACCCTCTGTCCCTCCCCCTTAGAGTCAATATCAGATCTGGTAAGAGGAAGAAGTTCAGGACCCAAGATTTAGGGATTGTCCCAGCAGACATAGACAGGTTACTAAAAGAACAGGAGGAAAATGGAAGGAAAAAGCACCAGGGGAACCTGAAACACTTTTGACCCATTTTAGTATAAATGCCGCTCCATGAACCTCTCTTTCCTCTTGAGCCCTTAGACTCCCAGGGTCATACTCCATAAAGCTGAAGGAATTCAGCCCTTGCTGTGTAATTCCAATGAGAGGAGGTGGATTATTCCAGTTGAATAATGGTAAGGGTAAATAATATTTTTTCTTGTTCAACTTTTTTTCACTCAAGGCTGAAGAGTCAACTTGCAACTTTCCAATGCAAAGTTCTGATTTCTGAGTAGGGTGGTAGGGGATGGAGTCTGGCAAAAAAAAAAAAAAAAAATTGTGCATACTGAAGGCAAATGTGTTCAGCATATGTATTTTCTTTAGGATAACTAGAGCTAAACCTGATGAATTTTTTGTTTTTTAAAAAAGCTGTTCTTTCTACTTTCGAAGGTGTCATGCAATCTAAAACTTTAAAAGTTCAAATTTCTTGATATACTGTACCTTTAGGTATACTGGCTCATAAATTACTTTGGGTCAAGGTCATTGCAGTTGCTAACAACTGGATCTAAATTAGCCAAAGACCATTCTATTATGGAATGATGAAGAACTGACTGCCATCAAGTCAATCCTGACTGCAAATGACCACACAGGACAGAATCGAACATTCTCATAGGGTTTCCAAGGTTATAACTCTTTATAAGAAACAACCTGTCACATCATTCTCCAAGGAAGCAGTGATTGGTATCAAAGCACCCATCATTGGTTAGAAGTTGAGAGATTAACCACTGTACCACCAGAGCTTCTTTATGGGATGATGAGGCGGACAGCAAACTGTAAATTCTTAAAAAGATATCATCAAAAGGAAAGGAAGGACCATATCTGAATTAAGTTAATTTTCTTTTGATTCCTTTGTGTGATGATTAGTGTTGTGTGCCAACTTGACTAAGCCATGAGTTTCCGTATTTTATAACTTCCATTTTGTGATCTGATGTTTTAGTAAAGTTCTTTCTCTCTCCCTCTATCTTTCAATCCTCCATCTGATTCATCGTCATATGAACTTTTGTCTTGGAATGTGAGCCAGAAGCCTGCCATCTGACCTGCCAATTTTGGTCTCATTAGCCACTGTAGTCATGTGAGTCAGGAGTAACTGTCAGCTGATTCTTGACCCATGGACTTGACACTTGCCAGCTTCTACAACTACATGAGCCATTACCTTGAAATAACTCTGTGTGTACTAGGATAAATCCAAAAGTATTGCTGCTATTAGGTTAATGGATGTCACCAAGGCAAAGCCAATG
>NW_006408556.1:19645136-19665280 GCF_000296735.1 Chrysochloris asiatica
TTTTTTTTTTTTTTTTTACCAACTCTGACAACTAACCATCCCTCCCACAGCACTTTCTACTACTTCTCTGCTGGATTTGCTAATCTTTTAAAGGGCACTCCAAATTCACGTACACTACTCACATTTATGGGGCTTATTAGGGAATTTGCTATTGTTGTTGTTAAATTCCATAGAGTCAATTCAGACTCATAGAAACCTGTTACAGGGCTTCTAAGGTGGGTTTGGACGGCTTACCTTATGGTTTAAAGTCAAGTGCTGATCCTAACAGGGTACAATTCAGGATCTGAATACAGTTCTTCAGGTCAGAAGCATCTTTCCTCAATCGTGCCTACAGTCTGGTCTTCAGCTTCTCAGATATGCAGTCCCTTGCTTTTGTCCTGCTTGGACAAGTGTTTCATAGCTCCTTTATGCTACTGACAAATGCCCAGTGAGAACCCTATTAAGCAAGTCATCCTCCTGCCCAAAGGCACTCAACTTTACCCAGTCCATGGGCCAAGAAGTGTACTGTTCTGTTTTGTTCTCTGGTTCTGCTGCCTCAACTTCTGCCACTTCTTCATTCAGAAATTGCAGGGTCCAAGGATACACTCTGCTCATGTTCTTCTTTCTTGATGATAATGAGATCCCCCATTCTTGATTCTGAGATGGTATATTTTAAGCACAGTGGGATGACAAAACCGATCACTTCCCATGTTAGAGTCCCACACAGCTTATTTGCACGGACCCACCATAAAGGAGACCTGGTGGCACAGTGGGTTATGTGTTGGGCTGTTAATCACAGGGTTGGCATTTCAAATCCACCAGCCACTCCATGGGAGAAAGAGGAGGCTTTCTGCTCCTATAAAGATTTACAAGCTCAGACATCCTTTACAGCAGGGTCATTATGAGTCAGAACCAACTCAACGGCACACAACAACAACACCTAATCATTTAGTGCAAGGTGTATAGACTATGGACAAAATAGCACTGCCTTCAAAATCAAAGCAGTGACTTCCAAGAGGATGTTGTTGTTAAGTGCCATCGAATTGGTTCAGACTCATAGCGACCCTGTATACAATTTCTGAAGAGTGACTGATGGGTTTGAACCATCCACCATGCAGGTCAATCAGACAGGGGTCAGTTCAATTCAAGGCAGAGATGTCAGTTCACAAGATTATGGCAACTTTTGGAGGAGACTCCAAAGGGATAAACTTGACAGATTTTTTCAAAAGACGTAAGACAATGACAGGGATATATTATGAAGAAGTTTTAAGAACATTGAAAACTGCATTGATGAGAAAAATGTTAGGAAAATCGCACAGAGGACTTCTTTTCCATGACGAGACTTCTATTCATTCTTAGAGAGTCTGTCCTATGAGAACTTTTTTGGGAAATCTTACCCCATATTGCTCATTCAGGCTATTATTTTTGATCCCCAAACTCAAAGCACATTGAAAAGGAGCACTATTTGAGTGGCTCAGGGGTGCCCCAAATGCCACTTTGACATGGTGTATGTCAAAGCATGCAAAATTTTCAGGGGAAGTTGTTGTTGTGCCGTCAAATTGGTTCTGACTCATAGCAACCCTGTATAGGTTGTCCAAGGAGTGGCTGATGGGTTTGAA
Organism: Chrysochloris asiatica; assembly: GCF_000296735.1. NCBI lineage: Eukaryota > Metazoa > Chordata > Mammalia > Afrosoricida > Chrysochloridae > Chrysochloris > Chrysochloris asiatica. Next base: position 19,646,735 of record NW_006408556.1, read on the forward strand.
CCACTGACCTTATGGCCCAGTGTTTATCCTAAGGCGCCACAATGGAAAAACCATCTTCTTAAATACATAGACCTTGTTGCTAAGTGCAGTAAAGTGGTTAAATGGCTTATTGGTGACCTAACTTGAGACTATTTTAAAAAACAATAGCATCACATTTTGATATTTTCATTTAATAGATTTCTATGATTTCATAACAATAATTTTTTTTTAACTTATCATTGCATATGTATCTAGAAGCCCTAATTTTTGTTATTATTGTTGTTAGGTGCCATCGAGTCAGTACCGACTCATAGCAACCCTATACACAACAGAACTAAACATTGCCTGATCCTGGGCCGACCTTACTGTTGCTGCCACACTTGAGCCCATTGATGCTGTCACTTTGCCAATCCATCTTGCTGGGGGTCTTCCTCTTTTTCTCTGATCCTCCATCCTACCAAACATGATATCCTTCTCCAGTGACAGGTCCCTCCTGACAATATATCTGAAGTATGAGACACGAAGTTTGGCCATCCTGGCCTCCAAGGAGCTCTCTGGCTGCACTTCTTCCAACACACACAGATCTGTTGGTTCTTTTGGCAGCCCATGACACTTTCAATATTCTCCTCCAACACCATACCTCAAAAGCATCAACTCTTCTACGGTCTTCCTTATTCACTGTCCAGTTTTCTCATGCATATGAAGTTATTGAAAATACCAAGTCTTGGGTCAGGTACACCTTAGTCCTCAAGTTGACATCTTTGCTCTTCAACATTTGTAAAAGGTCTTTTGCAGCAGATTTGCCTAATGAAATACATCATTTGATTTCTTGACTGCTGCTTCCATGAGTGTTGATAATTGATACAAGAAGAATTGCGTCCTTGATAACTTCAATCTCTTCTCCGTTGATAGAAATGTTGTTTACTGGTCCAGTGGTGAGGATTTTTGTTTCTTTACATTGAGATGCAATCCATACCGAAAGCTGTGCTCTTTGATCTTCATCAGTAAATATTTTAAGTCTTCTTCACTTTCTGTTCAGGAGATCTCTAAATTCAGATGGGATATATTCAAGGTCATATTTTGGCTCTCATGGACTTGTTTTCATTTTCTTCAGCTTTAATTTGAATTTGCATATGAGTAATTGATGGTCTATTCCAAAATCTGCCCCTGGCCTTGTTTTGACTGATGATATGGAGCTTTTCCATCGTCTCTTTCTGCAGATGTAGTCAATTTGATTTCTATGCATTCCATCTGGTGAAGGCCGTGTGTATAGTCTTCTCTTATGCTGTTTAAAGAAGGTATTTGAAATTTAAAAATCATTGATTTTGCAGAATTCTATCATGTGATCTCCAGCATTATTTATATTGTCAAGGTCATATTTTCCAACTACTGATCCTTCCTCTTTGCTCCCAACCTTTGCATTCCTATGGTGCTGTGGTTAAAGCACTCAGCTGCTAACCACAAGGTCAGCTGTTTGAACCTATCCACTTTCCTGAGGGAGAGATATGTGGTTGTCAGCTTCCGTAAAGATTTATAATCTTGGAAACCCTAGGGGAGCAGTTCTACCCTGTCTTATAGGGTCCTTATGAGTTGGAATCTACTCAAAAGCAGTTTTTGATATAATATACATATTTATATATACACACTTCACTTCACTGGTTTTGTTTTTCCAGAGAATCCAGCCAAAGGCATTTTGTTTCTTCCAAATACTTCATATTTTACAAATGATTTGAGGTGGTTTAAGATCCAAATGCATATGATAAAATAATATTGAATATAAATACACTTGAATGAAAAAACTATTAAGGTCAATTAAGAAAAAGAATAAAAAAAAAAAAAGAATATAAATGATAAGCTATCTGACACCTACACCGTTTTAACTATTTGAAACAACTCTAGGGGCATAGCTTCCTAGCAGTCAAGAAAAGGGAAGCCAGTCAGGCACATTGGTCTCATTATCAGAGAAGAGGAAGTACCCATCTTCTCAGGAAGGAGAAAAATAGTCATTGGAGCAATACATTTTGATAGAATTTTTTTCATGGTGAAGTTATCCCCAGTAAATTTGAGCCATTGTTTTCATGTTAATAACCTTTAGTTTCCAGCAATCCTAAACTCAATGTGATTCAATTGTTACCCACACCAGCTGGGCCATAATTCCTCATGACTGGGTCTGGATCTATTCCAATAGAAAAGCTGTCAAGGGAACAGACTACCTTACAACTCCAAGAATTCAAAGGCATTGACCATTGCTCCTTGGTCCTCCACTGACTTGGCTAGAACATAAATGAGCTCATAGTTTAGTCAAGTTAATCACATATTCCTCAAGTCCCTTTCCACAGGGCCTTGTCTGTTTCCGAGTCCTAAAACTGCAAGGTGACCAAAATCAATACAAAAGACCAATGACTTCTAGAAAGATGAATACATTCCTACTCATCAAGGCCTGAAGTTCTAGGATAAGACATTCCTATTATCCATTTTGGAGTCCTGGTTTGGTGCTGTAGGATGCGCATTGAACTGCTCATTGTAAAGTTTGCTGTTCAAACCCACTAGCTGCTCTTGGAAACCCTATACAGAGTTGTTAGGAGACAGAAACGACTGGATCACACTTACTGACAACAACAACATTGTCCATTATCAAATTCAATTGCCTATCATTGTCATTCTTAATTCCCATTGAGTAAATTCTAACTCATATTGACACTGTATGTGCAGAATAGAATTAATTCATAGGATTTTCAAGACTGTGAACTTTCAGAAGCAGTTGGCCAGAGATGGGTGGGTTCAAACCAACAACCTTTTGGCTAGTAGCTGACTACTTACCATTTTTGCCACCCAGGAACCCCCTATACCCTATATCCCAAAACCCATAGCCATTAGGTCACTTATAAATTATAGAGAGCTTGTAAGACAGAGTAGAACTTCCTCATAGGGTTTCCAAGACTGTAGACCTTCATAGACTCATACTGCCACATCTTTCTCCTGTGGAGTGGCTGGTGAGTTCAAATCACCAACCTTTCAGCTAAACACTTAACCACTGCACCACCATTACTCTTCCTATAGTCTACATTGTTGTTACTGTTGTTGGGTGCCGTCAAGTTCTTTCCAATTCATAGAAACCCTGTATAGGGCTTCCAAGACTGTAAATCTTTACAAGAGCAGAAGACTCCTATAAACCTGTTCTCCCTCAGAGTGACTGGTAGGGTTGAAGTGCCGACCTTGTGGTTAGCAGCCTAACGTGCAACCTACTATACAACCAGGGTCCTTCTCTAGAGCCTCTGATGGTGATGTGGTAGAGATGTGTGGTTGTGTGTCATTGAGTCAATTCTGATTCATAGTGATCCTGTATAGAGTTTTCTAAGTAGTCAATCTTTATGGGAACAGAAAGCTGACCTTACAGCTAGCAACTGAACACATAACCACTATACAGTGCCTGTGGTTGGCTGGTTGGTTGTGTGCCATAGAGTCAGTTTTGACTCATAGTGACCCTGCATAGGATTTCTGAGGCTGGAAATTTTTACAGGAGCAGAAAGCCTCATCTTTCTCCTGTGGAATGGCTGGTAGTTTCAAACTGCTGGCCTTGAGGTTGGCAACCTGACTCGTAACCACTTAAGTTGGTATCTTAGTGAGAATGAGACTAATAATACAAGTGCCATTGGTCAGCAAAATGGCATTGGAGTTAGTTGGGAGTTATGGTGGTAGGGCCGCAAAAGGAGAACAGACAAAATAGATATTTATCCTGGAGCTTAATATGGTAAGGGCTTGAAGCTCAGAAGGGAGCACTGTTGAATCCCAGCAGCTCCCCAGGAGCCAAAACCAAAGATAATCACACAGTTTCTCAGTAGACCAGAAATATTTCAGCAGATACTAAAGAATTAGGATGGTGTCCTGGTATGGTGCTGGGGGATAAACATTGGAACGCAAGGTTGGTTTGAACCACAAAGTAGGTGGTTCAAACTCACCAGCCACTCCTCATAACCAAATTGGCCGCACTTAAGGAGCTCTGGTAGCGTAGTGGTTACAAATAGGACTGCGAACCTTAAGGTCAGCAGTTCGAAACTACCAGCCACTCCACGGGAGAAAGATGAGGCGTTCTGCTCCCGTAAAGATTTACAGCCTTGGAAACCCTGTACAGGGTCGCTATGGGTCGGAACCGACTCAACGGCACTTAACAACAATAACAACAGAGAATTAGGTCACCAGTAGATATCATTGATTTAGTGAATGCACTGGCTTGGAGGGAAAATCTAATTCCAACCCAATGAATGAATGTGATACTTTGTTAATACCACATTAAAAAAAAAAAAAAAAAAAGGAAACCTTTTATATTCAATATTTGATTTGTTTCGTAAGTAAGGTGTACTTCTGGATTGCAGATGACTCACCAATAAGCCATTTAGCCACTCCTTCTAGTTTCTGCCTAAGAATCTGTTAACATTTCGGACACTGAATTCCTCAATACTTCCTGGTTAGACTAGATGCTCCCAGTTCCGGCAGAGAGGGAGCAAGCAGCAGAACATGGGTTGATCCCTAAGGCCTAAGAAAGAGCTGATCTGTGAAGGCAGAGCTGAGCAAACACTGCCCCTCTCAGTGTTGTGGTTTAAAACACAAACCCACCAGCTGTTCCATAGAAACCCTATATGGGGTCCCTATGAGTCAAAACCCACTCGATGGCACTTAACAGCAACACAGTCTGTGAAGGAGGAGCAAAAGAGGTTCCCCTGAGCACATAAAACCCGATGAACAAATGTGTTTCGGCTCCTGTACTGTATAAAGTCTGTCTCTGATGACCTTGACCACAAAGTTTCATCTGCAATGCCAGACGCAGCATTCCACACATGCCAGAGAAGAACAAGACGAAGACGTGGGTGAGGAAAAGCTCAAGCCTTCAAACTTCATTTGTTTGTTTGTGTTGGTTCTGTGAGCTGTCTGATGACTTGGTTTCCCAGCAAAGGAGCAGAGCCACAAGCATAAACAGACACAAACCTGAGTCCCAGATGAAAGGAAATGGTTAGCAGGACCAGGCGCAGAACTGGGCAGTGCTTAGTTCTGCTGGGCTAGGGTCGCCAAGAGTAGGAATCTACCCAATGATACCTAACACCAACAACATTTAAAATCACAGACTGACAGCAAACTTTCCCCTGGTGAGAATTTCTAAATTAGTCTGAATTAGACTGGCCAGCAGGTGGGCCAAGGAAGTACATGAACTCACTCAGAGCAGAAGGCACCAGTCAGTAGTGTCTGTCCCCTAGGAGTGCTGGGCATTCTATGAGTTTGTGTGGGTCCTAGAGAAGCTCTGCTCCAGGGCCTGCAAATGTAAATGTAAAATTAAAGGATTAATAAGGTGAATGGTGATTTAGGGATGTGTAAGGCCCTGAGCAATCTCAGATGGTTTTTCTTCCATAATTGTGAAACGTTTAAAGGCAACAAGAAATATGTCAAGTATAAATAAACAAACAAAAGTGAGAGGGTGAGTAAATAGTGTAATCATTGAGTGCAAAATGTAAATCACATTTTGGTTTCCCTGACTAATCTGGTAAGCCTGAATCAAAAGTAATATAGGCTCTTCACACTCAGAACAAGGACTTTGTTGTTAAGTGCCTTGAGTTATTTCAAACTCACAGTGATCTTGTATAAGATGTCCAAGGAGTGGCTGGCAGATTTGAACTACTGACTTTGCAGCTAGCAATCGAATGTTTATCCTACTGCACCACACCAGGACCCCAAAGAAAAATTGTTGTTAAGTGCCGTAGAGTCGGGTCCGACCCATAGCAACCCTGCATAGGGTTTCGAGGAGCAGCTAGTGAGCTTGAACCATCAAGGTAGGTGGCAAATTATTGGACTAGTTGAAGCAAAATGATTTATAAGAAACTGTTGGTTTTTGTTGTTTTATTTTAAGAGGGGCATTGCATAATAATTATATCGCTATTTAGCATTAAAATAAAGGAGCTTCTGATAAACAGTGAGAATTCACAAAACTTGGAAATCTTTTATATATCATACTAGAAAACCAGCTGTCATTGGATAATATCTGACACATGGTGACCCCCATGAGTATCCATGCAGAACTGTGCTCTACAGTGTCTTCAAATATAACAAACTACAAACATGAAGGCTGACCTTGACAGGAAATTAGAAGAAGAGAGGAACTGTCAAGCATCTAATAGTTGAATGAACAATGCCAGCTAACATTTATTGAGCAGTTATTATGTGCCAGGCACTACTGTGAGCACCATGCGTATTAATACTCCCAGCAACCCTGTTAGCCAGTTACCTCGATTATCTCCATTTTATTGATGAGAAATTCAAGGCACAGACCAGTTAAGTAAATGGGGAGCCACGACACCAAAACAGCAGACTACAAAGTCTGTTCTCCTAACCTATGCTCTATTCCTTCTTATAGACTGACGAGAAATACAAATAGAATAATCTAACCTTGCTGAGTAAATAAAGACCAAGCAAGGCAAACACAAGCACCAACAGGAGACAGAATTCTTATCATCTGTACCTTCCATGATAGATTAGAAAATTACCAAAGCCCCCTACAAAATTCATGTTTCCATTTTATTCAGCAAGTAAGTGTTCCAACATCACTAAACTCAAGGTTCTGAATAAACTGGCCCGAGCCATGTGTTACTCTCAGTCCATTCAGAGGGTACAGTATTTGAATGTCAACGATAACAGTAAGAAGAGTTATAGAACTGATGTGCTTTTGTTTGTTTTGCTCACTCTGCTTATTTTCAAAATGAGAATTACATAGCACCAAGCGGCTCCCCTCTCCAAGCTCAGAAGACCCCTTGGGATTACATGGAGAGCACAGGCACATGCATTGGAACACCTGGGTTCACATGATGCCCAGTAAATCACACAAGGGTCATGAAGTCACATAGGATCAGTGTAGTCTCAGTGCAGAAAAAGTTCAACTTCATATAAATTTCGATACTCCTGCTTTTACCATACAGATTTCTGAGTCCAGACTCTTAATAAAAACATCTGATGTGGAGTTCATTCTAACTTGCAGTGATGCGTGTATATTAGAACAGACTGCTCCATAGGATTTTCAACGTCTGATTTTTTTTTTTTTTTTTTTTTTAAGTAGACTGCCAAGTCTTTCTTCTGAGGTGTGTTTCAGTGGACTCAAGTTTGCAACCTTTTGGTTAACAGTCAAGCACCTTAACACTTTGCATCATCCAGAGACTCCAGATTGTTAACCAAAAAAACTCAGTTGGCATCAAGTCCATTCCAATTCATAGTGACCCTTCAAAATAGAGTAGAACACATAGGGCTTCCAAGACTATAACTCTATGGGAACAAAGCGCTCACCAGTAGAGACAGTGGTTGATTCAAACTGCAAACCTTTCCGTTAGCAGTCTAACACTTTAGCCACTATGCCCAAGGACTCGTAGACCCTTCACGGTGTGATGCGCTTCTCCAGCAGCCTATGTTAGTAGAGAAAAGTTGACACAAACAAGGTTTCTGGAGAGCAGTCATGAGTCCACTGGATCAGACACTAAAACCTAACAGGCCTAATGAGCACATTCCTGCGGATGAGAAGTTCTCCCGGAACAAAATAAATGATTCCAGCCCTGGGTACTTTTTCTCTGACTTTGTAGCTGTGTTCAACTTCCTCATGAGGACAAACATCTGAAGAAGATGTGGACTGAGATTAGGACATTCCTTTTTACTTATGTATTGTTTCTTTTTAGCAAACCACTCCTTGACCCCAGCACTTCAGAATGTCCTTTAAGCAAAGGGAGACACCTAGTGGTCAAGATTTGCAACATGGAAGAGGCCACCTGCTTACCAAATTACTGGGACATATGTACAATGGCTTAGTTTGCCCTGAGGGTTCTATAAGGGATTTGGAGGAGCCGGAGATTGTCAAGTAACCAATAAGTACCTGAGCATCTTTGTCCAGATATTCAGGAAAGATGTTCCACTTGTAACCAAGATCAATCATTTATCCATTCAACAAATATTCATATTCAATTTCTACTAAAGGCAAGGTATTGTGTAAACCCTGGGGATCTCAAAAATCTATATATACTAGGATAAGCACTCAACCTCAAGGTCAGTTTGAACCGCAAGATCAGTGGTTTAAACTTGCCAGCCGCTCCTTGGAAACCCTGTACAGGGTTGCTATGAGTCGAAACCGACTTCACAGCACTTAACAACAATAAGAAGAAGGATCTTATAGTCCAATGGAAAGGTTAGGCCAGCAACAATTAATGAAAATACATTATGATCAATGCTGACCACATTCTACTGTACAGGAAGTCCATAGAGGAGGCACGTACATGAATCTTTGAGGGTGAGAAGAAGAAATCATATAAACCACAGGTCTCCAACTGGCAACCTGTGGGGTGCATCTGGCCTACAGATGTTTTGTTTGGATTGCGCAGCGTTTTTTCAAACTCTGAATTAGTTGCCAATGTTTAAAAATCAGGGGATTTCACATGAAAATCCAGTATTCAGCTGCTTTCTAAAACATGGAAAGACAAAACAGTGGTCCTGTATTTCTGCAAGATGATATTCTGCTGGAGCTAAGAAAAGGCAGCCCATCTTCCTGTTACTTTTTGTTGCCACAACCAATAATCTAACTTTTTCATGAATTTTTGGTAAATTTCACATACAGAGAGTACACTGGGGCCGGAAAAGTTTATTTGTTGAAAAGTCAGTCTCTTGCTGCTTTTGTCCACCAGCCAAAGAGTACTCATCTACAAAGACATTCACTGTTAACAGTTAGAAATGGTATAAATATGTGTACTTCCCTCAAAAAAAACCAAAACATAGAAAGTAAATTGTACCTGGATTAAAAGTTAAACACAATGTATGAAACTATGGAGTTGCTAGAAGAAAAAAAGATACATCTTTTTTTCACTGATTTCAGATGTTGCCTTTATTGAATATTGAATGTTTATGTGTGTATTTATGAATATGAAATTTTTTCATTTATCTGGGCCATAAAGTAGCTCAGCACTGTTTTCTGTAGCTTCATAATACATTTTTAAATCCATAAAAATTCTCCCAATCATTCTTCCTTTTCAGAAATATCTTTTTCTATTAAATCTACTAAAGACCACAAAACACTCTGTATTCTTTATTTTATGTTTATATTTATTAAAATATAAAATAAAATTGAAGTTGATGTGGGGAAACAGTTCCACTTGGAATAATGTCTTACATTGCAAGTGCAAGTTTACCAGGAATTGGCTAAGGGATGTAGTAAAAGGGCAAGAGCTACTCCTAAAAGATAAATAAATTTAATTCATTAAAACAAAAACAAACAAAAAAACGCTCATTTCTGCAGTGATTTTTCTGTCCTGGTGATTTATCATTATTTCTGTTTCTTCTTTAAGGCCATGATATATAACATGCAAATAAGGAAGACTGTAGAAGAATTGACACATTTGAGTTATGGTGTTGGAGGAGAATATTGAAAATGCCATGGGCTGCCAAAAGAACAAACAGATCTGTGTTGGAAGAAGTGCAGCCAGGATGGCCAAACTTTGTCTCTCATACTTAGGACATATTGTCAGGAGGGACCAGTTGCTGGAGAAGGATATCATGTTTGGTAAGGTGGAGGCTCAGAGAAAGAGAGGAAAACCCCCAATGAGATGGATTGGCCAAGTGGCATCATTGATGGACTCAAGCATGGCAACAGTAGTGAGGTTGGCCCAGGATCAGGCAGGGTTTCGTTCTGCTGTGCATAAGGTTGCTATGAGTTGGTACCGACTTGATGGCACCTAACAACAACAACATATAACATGTATTTACAGCTATCTTTTATTTCCCTGCACACAGATGAAATTTAAATAAGGTGAGATCATGCACTATCATTTTTCTAGTCCATTGTTGCTGTTTAGTGCTGTTGAGGCAGTTCTAACTCATAACGACACTTTATAGTGTTTTCAAGGAGTGGCTGGTGAGCTTGACCCGCCAACTTTGTGGTTCAAACTGACATTGTGGTCCAGTGTTTTATCCACAGTGCCACATAATTACCCTCTTTTCCTCCCTTTGTCAGTCTTTCCTCCACTGGGGCCGGTGCCCAGGGTTGCCTCCCCGCCATCCCTGAAGTCTCCACTTTCAGTCACTTAGTCATGGGTGGCTCTTCCTATGACTCCAACTATGGTACTCACTGTGCAGCTGTTGATCTCTCCATGTGCAAGAAAGAAAAGGGATGAGAATTGAAGAGGCTTGGAATCAATTAGCCCAATGAACTCCTGGAACATATGAACAATCATTCTCCACAGCCCACAACTATGAACTAAGAACTAGATGGTACCTGGTTATCACAACCAACTGCTCTGAAAGGGATCACGTTAGAGGATCTAGATAGACTGGGAGAAAATGTGGAGCAAAACTAAAAACTATTTTAAAAAAAGAAACAACAAAACTGGATTTATTGTCTGAGACTGGAGGAAACTGAGACTATAACCCTAAACACCCTTCAGGTCTGAATTTTCAGTTAAGCAGTAGATAGTTGCATAGGGAGGACAATACCAATAAGATATACTTACCATGGCACCGTCAATCATTCGAAATCAAAAGGGCAACATTTTCCTAAGGTCAAAATTGGCAAGGGGTGGGAAGGTGAGTGGAATGGAAATAAGAAACACTGAGAGGAAGCAGGATAACTGTTGTATGGAGATGGTGGTAATCACTGGGATGAAACAAAGTGCATGATTTGCTGGATGTAAAATGGATAATCTTGTCTGTAAACCTTCACTCAATTCACAATAAATTTTTTTTTTTTTAAAAAGAAAGTACCACTGCTTGGGTTAGGAACACTTCAGTCCTCAAAATGATATCTTTGCTCTTGAACTCTTTAAAGAGATTTTGTGCAGTGATTTTGCCTAGTGCAATACACGGTTTGATTTTGTGGCTGCTGCTTTCATGAGTGTTGATTGTGGATCAAGTAAAATGAAGGTTTTAACAACTTCATTTCTCCACTTAACATGATATTACACATTGGTCAAGGTGTAAGAAATTTTGTTTGCTTTATATTGCAATGTAATCTGTACTGAAGATTGTAGTCTTTTATCTTCATCAGTAAGTTTTTTAAGTCCTCTTCAGTTTCATCAAGCAAAGTTGCATCATCTGCATATTGAAGGTTGTTAATGAATCTTCCTCCAATCCTGATGCCACATTTTGCTTCATATAATCCAGCTTCATGTAATACAACACAGCATATAGATTGAATAAGAATGGTGAAAGAATACAACCCTGAGACTTCCAGCAAGATAGCAGACTAGGCAAATGCACTACACAGACCCTTTACAACAAAGACACAAGCAACAAAAATAAACAGACACAGATGAAAATTCTGGCACCCTGAGCTTCAGAAGAAACTTTAGAGAGGTGGATGGAGTGCTTGCTGAGAGGAGAGGCTGAACAGGGAAGGGAGAGAGGGAGAACAGCTGGACAGACTTGGCTTGACCATCTTGTAAGAAACTTGGGCAGTGGAGGGAGGACTGCTAGAGCGGATTCATACAGGTGACAGAAAAGGTGAGATTTCCTCTTTTTCCCCATGCTTTACTGGTGACCAGAGTGTGGCCAGCTCGAACACTTATCCACCCCGGCTTTCTGGGAGTTCAGAACTGCATAGCTGGGAACCATACTAATGTGAGGTGGGGGTAAACTGCACTACTTTGGTGTGCCATTTTGGTGCTTGGATTCAGGTGGACTCAGTTCTAGGCCTACAAATCCCACAAGACCAGCATTTAACCCATCATGCTGCCCCAGTTTCCCTTTGGTCCTAACAGATACTGAAACCAGCTCCATCAAGGCCCTCCACAAACTACTTCCCGATTGAGTTTCTTGAACATAGATAACACTGAGGCCAAGAAGAACTCCGTCTAGGCCTACTCTGATGCAACATCTCTTCCACAACCACCTGGTGAGTTCATTGAGTTACAGCAACCCCATCCCCCCCGAGATTTCTCCTATCAGGGTCCAAAAACTACACTGTTTGTTTTTACAAATACAACAATCTCCCAATGCCCTGGAACAACAAACAATTTTAGCTCACACCAAAAAACAAGAGAGAATGGCCCAAAGAAACGACCAAGATGCAGAGCCAGAAGACGTTTCTGAGGATACAAAAGTAATAGAACTAGCTGAAAAAGAAGACTAAAGAATTATAATTAGGTACCTTCTAAAGATCAATTGAAAGATTGAGGAAAGCGAGAAGAACACAATAAAAACTTTAGAAGAATTCAGGAAAACACTACAAAAACAAACAGACAAAAGAAATGCAAATTTTGAAACAATAAAAAAAGCCATTATAAAACCAGAAATCAATACTAAAATCTCAGAAATGGACAATACATTGAAAGAACAAAAGAGTAGATGTGAAAATGGGAGCCCAAATTAGTGAGCTTGAAGAGAAATCTCTCAATGCTAATACGCTAGAAGAACAATAAGAAAAAAGAATGAAAAAAGCTAAAGAAAACTTAAGAGTTATATGGGACACCATGAAGAGAAACAACTTATAGGCAATCGGAATTCCAGAACAGAAACAGATAAGCACAGAGAAAATTGTCCAAAAGTTAGTAAAAAAAAAATAACTTCTCCAGCATCATGAAAGACAAGAAGATAAGCATATAGGAAGCTGAAGGAATCCCAAATAGGATAGATTCCACAAGAAAATCACCAAGGTGCATCATAATCAAACTTCCGAAATTGAAGACTAGGAAAGAATCCTGAGAGCAGCTAGGGAAAAATGAAAAGTTACCTATAAAGGAGAACCAATATGACTAAGCTCTGATATTTCAGCAAAAAACAGGCAGGCAAGAAGACAATGGAATGGCATATACAAAACTCTGAAAGTAAAAGATTTCCAACCAAGAATTATGTATCTAGCAAACTTTCCTTCAAATATGATGAGAAAATTAAGACATTTTGTAATAAACAGGAATTAAAGGAATTTGTAATGACCAGATAAAGTTTTCAAAAAATACTAAAGGGTATTCTTTGGACTGAAAACCAACAACAGCAGACAATAACTTGAGATTACCATTCATGACAACACCACCCAGAACTCAATCCAGATATAGATGTATTTAAAGTAAAACAAACCATCGAGACTGAAAATAGAGATATCAATGTATAATCAAGTCAACTACAAAGCAAAAAGTGGGAATAGAGTAGATAAAGAAATTCCAAATGGCAAGGAAACCAAGTAGATTTAAGGTAAAACAGTTTGTTTGAAGCAGCAAAAACAATAAATTACAGGGTAACCTCAAAGAGAAAGAATACTCCTGCACATCAAAATTTTTAAATAGGAAAATCAGAAAGATTTAGAATCTATTAACACAACAGAAATGAAAATGAAAAGAAAAACCATAAACAAAATGAATCCAGAACAGAAAATTATATGGAACAAAGAATTCAGAAGGCTCACAAAAAAACACACATAGAAAAATGACAATAATCAATCATACCTATTGATAATTACACTAAATGTAAATGCATTGAAAGTACCAGCTAAGAGACAGAATGGAAAAGAAAACAGGATCTTTCCATATGTTGCCTACAAGAGACATATCAAAAAGATGGAGACAGTCTAAATGCTCATCAACAGAAGAATGGTACATACTTTGGTACATAAGCACAATGGAATGCTAATAAATGTTGAAGAATAATGATGAATCTGTGAACACCTCACTACATGCGTGAACCTGGAGGACATTATGCTGAGTAAAATTGGTGGTGGTGGTAATATGCCATGGAGTTGGTTCCTACTCATAGCAACCCTGTACAGGGTTTCCAAGTCTGTAAATATTTATGGGAGCAGAAAGCCTCATCTGGTAGTTTCAAACTGCTGACCTTGAGGTTAGCAGCCCAACTTGTAGCCACTATGCTATCAGAGCTCCTTTAAGTGAAATTAGTCAATCACAAAAGGGCCAACATTCTATGTAACCAATGTTGTAAAAAGTTTTTGTTGTTGTTGTTGTTTTTAATAAAAGAAACACTCTATGAGAGTTGAGGGGGTAATTATTCATGGGCTAGAGAGTAGACACATGTTAACACGGGTGACAGGGAACTCAATAAAAAACAAGATGGAGGTTAGCAAAGGAAAGATGAAGTGGGAGACACAGGGAAGAATGAATACAATAGTAAAATGAACAGAAGTAAAAGCTGTTAGCTGTTAGTACACAAAGAGAATTACAACCATGTGCCTGTTCTCCAAATTTCTTAGCATAGATAAATGAGTGCCTCAAGTTTGTCGTACTGTGGTGGCTTGTGAATTGCTGTGATTCTGAAAGCTATGCCACTGGTATTTTAAATATCAGCAGGGTCACCCATGGTGGAGAGGTTTCAGATGAGCTTCCAGATGAAGACAGACTAGGAAGAAGGAGTGACAGACTACTTCAGAATATTTAGTCACTGAAAACGTTATAAATAGCAGAGAAACGCTGACAGATATACTGCCAGAAAATGAACCCCTGAGGTTGGAAGGCACTCAAAATGCGACTGGGCAAGAGCTGCCTCCTCAAAGTAGACTTGACCGTGATGATGCAAATGTGGTAAAACCCATGGGAGGAAAGCCCACTGGACCTTCATTTGTTGATGGGGCACAACTCAAAATGAAGAGAAACAGCTGTAAACATCCATTAATATTCAGAACATGGAATGTACAAAGTATGAATCTAGAAAAATTAGAAATTGAAAAAAATGAAATGGAACACATAAACGTCAATATCTTAGGCATTAGTGAGCTGAAATGGACTTGTATTTGCCGTTTTGATTCTGACAATTACATGGTTTACTATGCCAGGAATGACAAATTGAAGAGGAATGGTGTTGCATTCATTGTCAGAAAGAACATATAGAGATCAGTCATGAGGTACAACATTGTCTGTGATAGGACAATATCCATGCACCTACAGGGAAGCCCAGTTAATACCACTATTATTCAAATTTATGCACCAACCACTAAAGCCAGGGAGGATGAACTAGAAGAATTCTACCAACTTCTACAATCTGAAATTGATCAAACATGTAATCAAGATGTATTGTTCATTACTGATGATTGAAATGCAAAGGTTGGGAACAAAGAAGAAGGACCAGTAGTTGGAAAATATGGTCTTGGTGATAGAAATGATGCTGGAGATCACATGACAAACTTCTGCAAAATCAATGATTTCTTCATTTCAAATACCTTCTTTAGAAAGCAAAAGAGACAATTATACACATAGACCTCACACCAGATGGAATACAAATGGTATACAAAAAAATATAACTGACTACATCTATGGAAAAAGATGATGGAAAAGATCCATATCATCAGTTAAATTAAGGCCAGGGGCAGATTGTGGAACAGACCGTCAATTGCTTATGCAAATTCAAACTGAAACTGAAGAAAATGAAAACAAGTCCACAAAGGTTACAATATGATCTTGACTATATCCCAACTGAATTTACAGATCTTCTGAAGAAAAGATTTGTTACATTAAACACTAAAGACAGAAGACCAAAAGAGTTGTGGGATGACATGAAAAACATTGTACATGAAGAAAGCAAAAAGTCATTAAGAAGACAAGAAAGAAGGAAAAGATCAAAATGGTTGTCAGAAAAGACACTGAAATATACTCTACAGTGTAGAGAATGCTAAAGCAAATGGAAGAAATGAGGAGGTACAAGAGATGAACAGAAAATTTCAAAGATCAGCTCGAGAAGATAAAGTAAAAAATTACAACAAAAGGTGCAAAGATCTGGAGTCAGAAAAACAAAAGGGAAGAACATGCTTAGCATTTCTCAAGCTTGGGGAACTGAAGAAAAAATTCAAGCCTTGATTTCATTATTGAAGGATTCTCTGAGCAAATTATTGAAAGATGCAGAAAGGATCAAAAGAAGATGGAAGGAATACACAGAGTCACTGTACCAAAAGGAAATGGTTGATGTTCAACCATTTCAAGAGGTAGCATATGATCAACAGCCAATGATACTGAAGGAGGAAGTCCAAGGTGCATTGAAGGAATTGGCAAAGAACAAGACACCAGGAATTGATGGGATAAAAACAGAAATCTTTCAAGAAAGTGAGGTGACCAGGAGGCACTCACTCATCTATGCCAAGAAATCTGGAAGACAACTATCTGAACATCTGATTTGTGCCCATTCCAAAGTGAGGTGACCCAAAAGAATGCAGAAATCATCAGGCAATCTCTTTGATATCCCATGTGAGTAAAGTTTTACTAAAGGTAATACAGAAACAGCTGCAAGCATACATTGACAGAGAACTTCCAGAGGTTCAAGCCAGATTCAGAAGAGGCCATGGAATGAAAGCTCTCATTGCTGATGTCCAATGGATCTTGGATGAAAGCAGAGACTATCAGAAAGATGTTTTTATCTGTGCTTTATTGACTACACAAAGGCTTTTGTCTGTGTGAATCATGACAAGCTATGGACAACATAGCGAAATATGAGTAGTCTGGAACATTTAATTATGCTCATGAGGAATCTGTACATGAACAAATAGACAGTTATTCTAACAGAACATGGGAACACTGAGTGGTTTAAAATTAAGAAAAATGTGTGACAGGGTTTTATACTTTCACCATACTTATTCAACCTGTATGCTGAGCAAATAATCCGAAAAGCTGAGTTCTATGAAGAAAACCCTGGCATGAGGATTGAAGGAAGACTCGGTAACAACCTGCAATATGCAGATGATACAACCTTGCTTACTGAAAGTGAAGAGGACTTAAAATATTTACTGATGAAGATCAAAGACCACAGCCTTCAGTATGGATTGCATCTCAATGTAAAGAAAACAAATATCCTCACCACTGGACCAATAAACAGCATTCTTATCAAGAAAATATTGAATTTGTCAAGGACTTCATTCTTCTTGGATCAACCATCAACACTCATGGAAGCAGCAGTCAAGAAATCAAACAACATATGCATTAGGCAAATCTGCTGCGCAAGACCTTTTTAAAGTGTTGAAAAGCAAAGATGTCTGCCTGAGGACTAAGGTGTGCCTGACCCATGGTGTTTTCAATAACCTCATATGCATGCAAAAGCTGGACAGTGAATAAGGAAGACCATAGAATAATTAATGCTTTTGAGTTATGGCATTGGAGGAGAATATTGAAAGTACCATGGGCTTCTAAAAGAACCAACGGATCTGTATTGGAAGAAGTGCAGCCAGAGTGCTCCTTGGAGGCCAGGATGGCAAAACTTCATCTCTCATACTTTGGACATATTGTCAGGAGGGACAAGTCACTGGAGAAGGACATCATGTTTGGCAAGGTGGAGGGTGAGAGAAAAAGAGGAGCTGGATTGGCAAAGTGGCAGCATCAATGGACTTGATCGTGGCAACAATTGTGATGTTGGCCTGGGATCTGGCAGTGTTTCATTCTGTTGTGCATGCATAGGATCACTATGAGTCAGTACCGACTTGATGGCACCTAACAACAACAACAACAGTGCTGTACCAGTTTGTTGAAAGATTTCTATTTGTATTCCATCAATTCCTGGAACCTTGTTTTTAGTTAATGCCTTCAGTGCAACTTGGATTTCTTCCTTCTACCATCTGTTCTTGATCATATACTATCCTTTGAATGGTTGAACACTGACCATTTCTTTTTGGTACAGTGCACTTTGTGTATACCTTCTATCTTCTTTGGATGCTTTCTGCATCATTCAATATTTTGTCCATGTTGTTGTTGTTGTTAAGTGCTATTAAGTCAGTTTCGACTCATAGCAACCGGTATAGGGTTTCTGAGGGGCAGCTTGCAGGTTTGAACTGCCGATCTTTCTGTTCAAGCCTTTCTTTCAGTCCAGTGCTTATCCTACAGCACCACACCAAGACTTAATAGAATTCTTCAGTATTGCAAGCCAAGGTTTGAATTTTTTCTTCAGTTCTTTCAGCCTGAGAAATGCTAAGTGTATTCTTCCTTTTTGGTTTTCTAACTCCAGGTTTTTACACATTTCATTATAATGCTTTTCTTTGTCCTCTCCAGCTGCTCTTTGAAAGTTGCTGTTCAGGTCTTTGACTTTCTAATTTCTTTCATTCATTTTAGCATCTGTACACTGAAGAGCAAATTTTAGAGTCTTTTCTGACATTCCTTTTGGTTTCTTCTTTCTTATCTGTCTTTGTATTGACTTTTTGCTTTCTTCCTGTATGATGTTCTAGATGTCATCCCATTACTCTTCACGACTCTATCATTTTTATCTAATGCATCAAATCTATTCTTGAGATGGTCTCTAAATTTAGGTTGGATATGTGTCAACCATGGATTTTGTTGTTGTTAGGTGTTATCTAGTCAGTACTGACTCATAGCGACCCTATACACAACAGAACGAAACACTGCCCGGTCCTGGGCCAACCTCACAATTGTTGCCACACTCGAGCCTATTGATGCTGCCACTTTGCCACTCCATCTCACTGGGGGGGTCTTCCTCTTTTTTTCTGGCCCTCCACCCTACCAACTATGATGCCTTTCTCCAGCAACTGGTCCCTCCTAACAATATGTCTGAAGTATGAGAGACGAAGTTTGGCTAGCCTGGCCTCCAAGGAGTACTCTGGCTGCACTTCTTCCAACATAGATCTGTTGGTTC
>NW_006408556.1:19666025-19694708 GCF_000296735.1 Chrysochloris asiatica
GTTATTGAAAGATTCTCTGGGCAAATTATTGAATGATGCAGAAAGCATCAAGAAAAGATGGAAGGAATACACAGAGTCATTGTATCAAAAGGAAATGGTTAATGTTCAACCATTTCAAGAGGTAGCATATGATCAAGAGCCAATGATACTGAAGGAGGAAGGACAGGGTGCATTGAAAGAATTGGCAAAGAACAAGGCGCCAGGAATTGATGGAATAAAACTTGAAATCTTTCAAGAAAGTGAGGTGGCACAGGAGGTACTCACTTATCTCTGCCAAGTAATTTGGAAGACAACTATCTGGCTGACTGATTGGAAGAGATCCATATTTGTGCCCATTCCAAAGAGAGGTGACCCAATGGAATGAGGAAATCATCTTTGATATCCCATGTGAGTAAAGTTTTACTAAAGGTAATACAAAAATGGCTGCAAGCATACCATGGACTTCCATTAATAATAATGTACAGTTCATCACTTATAGCAAATATAAGATATTAGTAATAGGATAATCCATATTATGTGAGGAAGGGATGAATTAGAACTCTAAGAACTTCCTATTTCAGTTTCCTATAAACCTAAAACCACTAAACAAAATCTTCTAATTTCAAAAGAAAAAAGGAGACTCCCAGTCTCAGGAAGGTGACATCATAAGACTGTTCCATCATTTGTTCCTTTGTGCCAATTATAGGAGCAAAAGAAGACCAGAAAGATGGCATGACTTAAGATTTTAATTTGGTTCTTATGTTATTGTGGTTATTCTTCTCCTTGTTGCTTTTATTGAATGTAAGCAGGCAACTGGGCTTTGGAAATGTTTACAGAAACGTCTAACATTGTTCTCAAACTGTTTATGCAATAGTATTGTTTCTCACGGAAAGCTGTCATCTCCTTACATCCTAGGAACCAGTATTCTTTTTTATTGGGCCTTTGACAGCATAGTATTAGGAGAATCCCAGCATATATAAGTACTCGTTAAATAGAATTGAGGTCATCATCAGCTACAACAGGCACAATAATCATTAGCTGGCATCTTCAGTAAGTATAATACAAAGTGGATAATGGGTTATGGAGATCCTGTAGGAAGACTGCAGATTAAAGCTAAGGAAATCAATACCTTGCATTTGCACAGTACTATTTTACTACAGAGCATGACATCTCTAGTATAGTCTGTTGTTGCTGTTGTGTGCTGTCAAGTCAATTCTGACACTCTACGACAGAGTATAACTACTTCATAGGTTTTCCTAAGATGTACTCCTTATGGGAACAAATTACCAGTTCTTTTCTCCCACAGAGCCACTGGGTGGGTTTGAACCACTGCCATCTTGGTTCGCTACTGAGCGCTTAAGCACTGCACCAACAGGGTTCCTTTTGTATGTTCTAAAACAAGCCTGTATACATGGTCCTCACCAGATGGAATACATAGAAAACACATTGATTACATCTGTAGGAAGAGATGGTGGAAAAGCTCCACAGCATCTGTCAAAACAAAGCCAGGAACAGATTGTGGAACAGACTACCAATTGTTGTTATGCAAGTTCATGCTGAAGTTGAGGAAAATTAAAACAAGGCCATAAGAGCCAAAATAAGTCCTTGAGTATATCCCACCTGTGTTTAGAGATAATCTGAAGAGCAGATTTGATGCATTGGACACAAATGACCAAAATCAGTGAGTTGTGGGATGTCATCAAGAACATCATACAAGAAGAAAGCAAAAAGATATAAGAAGATAAGAAAGAAGGAAAAGACCAAAATGAATGTCAGAAGAGACTCTGAAATTTGCTTTCCAGTGTAAAACAAATGGAAGAAATGAGGAGATAAAAGAATAGAACAGAATATTTCAAAGGGAAGATCAAAAAGACAAAATTAAATATTATAACAAAATGTGCAAACCTGGAGTTAGAACACCAAAAGGGAAGAACACGCTCAGCATTTCTCAAGCTGAATGAACAGAAGAAAAAAAATCAAGCCTCGACATGAAATATTGAAGCATTCTATGGGTATAAAATATTGAATGATGCAGAAAGCGTCAAAAAAAGATGGAAGGAATATACAGAGTCACTGTATCAAAAAGAAATGGACACTGTTCAACCATTTCAAGAGGTAGCATATGATCAAGAGCCAATGATCCTGAAGGAAGAAGTCCAAGATGCATTGAAGGAATTGGCAAAAAATAAGGGTCCATGAATTGGTTGACTGCAAATGGAAATCTTTCAACAAACTGATGTAGTACTGGAGACACTCACTCATCTATTCCAAGAAATTTGGAAGACAGCTACCTAGCCAACTGATTTGAAGCAATCCATATTGGTGCCCATTCCAAAGAGAGATGACCCAATTATAATGCAGAAATCATCAGACAATATTATTAATATCACATGCAGGTAAAAGTTTTCTAAATATAATTCAAAAACAGCTGTAACAGGACATTGACAGGGTGCTTCCAGAGGTTCAAGCCAGATTCAAATGAGGACTTGAAACAAGGGATACCATTTCTGATATCAGATGGATCTTGGCTTAAGGCAAAGAATACCAGAAAGATATTTACCTGTGCTATATCGATTACTCAAAGACTTCCAACTGTGTGGATCATACCAACCTATGGACAACATTGTAGAGAATGGGTATTCCAGAACTTTTAATCGTGCTCATGAGAAACCTGTACATAGATCAATAGATAGTACATGGGGACACTGAATGGTTTTAAATTATGAAAGGTGTGCATCAAGGTTGTATTCTTTCACCATATTTATTCAATCTGTATGCTGAGAAAATAATCTGACAAACTGGATTATATGAAGAAGAACAGGGCATCAGGATTGGAAGAAGACTTATTAAAAACCTGTGATATGCAGATGATACAATTTGCTTGCTGAAAGTGAAGAGGACTTAAAATACTTACTGATGAAGGTCAAAGACCACAGCCTTCATTATGGTTTGCACCTTGTAAAGAAAACAAAAATCCTCACTACTGGACCAGTAAATAGCATCATGATAAGTAGAGGAGAGACTGGAGTTGTCAAAGATTTCATTTTGCTTGGATCCACTCTCAGTCAAGAAATCAAATGACATATTGCATTAGGCAACTCTACTGAACCAGACCTCTTTTAAGTGTTCAAGAGCAAAGATATCAGTTTGAGGATTAAGATGTGCTTGACCTAAACCATAGTATTTTCAATAGCTTAGTATGCATGTGAAAGTTGGAGGGTGAATAAGGAAGACTGCAAAGAATTGATGCATTTGAGTTATGGTATTGGAGAAGAATATTAAAAGTACCATGGGCTGACAGAAGAACAAACAAATATGTATTGAAAGAAGTATAACCAGAATGTTCCTAGGAAGCCAAGATGAATAGACTTCATCTCTCATGTTGTTGTTGTTGTTAAGTGCTGTAGAGTCAGTTATGACCCATAGCAACCTTGCATAGGGTTTCCGAGAAGCGACTGGTGAACTTGAACCACCAACCTTGCAGTTCAAACCAACTTTGCAGTCCAGTGCATTAACCCACAGTGCCACACCAGGACTCTAGGTAAAGTATGTTGTTGTTTGTTGTTAAGTGCAGTCGAGTCATAGCAACCCTGTATAGGGTTTCTGAGGAGCAGCTGGTGAGCTTGGACTGCTGACCTTGCAGTTCAAATGGCTTTGCAGTCTGATGCATTAATCCACAGCACCACACCAGGACTTCAGGTAAAGTATAGGGTCAGTGAAAAAAAGGAAGACCCCAACGAGATGGATTGGCACAATGGCAGCAGCAACAGACTCAAGAGTAACAAACAATTGTGAGAATGGCACAGACCTGAGCAGTGTTTTGTTCTATTGTGCATAACATTGCGGAACAGACTACTAGTCAGAACTGACTCAACAGCACCTAACGACAACAATTACAGGGGCAGTTATTTTGCTAAAAATTTCTTGAATGTTGTTGTTGTTAAGTTCTGTCAAGTTGTTTCGACTCATAGTGATCCCATATAGGGTTTCCAAGAAGTGACTAGTGCCAACCTCAGGTTTAGTAGTCCAGTGTTTGTCCAACAGTGCCACACCAGGACTCCATATCTTCTTGAGTGTATTCCATTATGACAATGTTTCAATTTACTTGCCATTTAAGTGTAGATGGACATTGAGCTGTTTCCAGTTTGGAGCTGTTATAAATAAAACTGCTATGCATTTTATAGACAGCAATTTGTGTAGATGGATTATTTTCACTTCACTTGGGTAAATATCTAGAAGTGAGATTTCTGGATCATATGGTAAGTCTGTGTTTAACTCTATAAAATACCACCAAACTATTTGTACCATTTTACACCCCCACTATGAATATATCTACATTCCAGTTGCTCAACATCTTTGTATATGCTTTAAATCACCAGTCCAGATGTCGAAGTTCTGGCAGCATAAGCAGAAGACTATACAACTTGATTAAGCAACTATTAAAAACAACAACAGCAAACTTATGTAGTTTAATTGCATATATACAAAGGAGCTTCAAAAAGTTCATGGAAACATTCCACTTTTAATGTTCATGAACTTTTTGAAGACTCCTCATATACAATTGATGAACCAATTGTTATAATTAACTGAAGTCCATTTCCTCTCTTTGTACATAGAGTTCTATGGGCTTTGACAAATACATGCTCTCATGTATTTTCCATTACAGTATAACACTGAAGAACTTCAGTCTGAGAAGTGCCCTGCACTTCATTGTTTCTTCCATTTCCTTCAACCCTGGCAACCATTGATCTTTTCGCTGTCTCTAGAGTTTGGCTTTTTCCAAAATGTCCTATCTTTGAAATCATGTAGTATGTAGCTTTTTCAAACCAACCTTGTAGTCCAGTGCTTTATCCTACAACACCACACCAAGACTCCCCTAACTTGCATTTATTGTTGCTAAGTGCTGTCAAGTGAATTCTGATCCATAGCCACCCACCCTGTATAGGGTTTCCAAGGAGCAGTTGGTGAGCTTGAACCACCAACCTTGCAGTTCAAATGACTTTGCAGTCTGATGCATTAGCCCACAGCGCCACACCAGGACTCCTAATTTGCATTGTTGTTGTTGTTGTTATGTACCATGGAGTCGGCACCAACTCATAGTGACCCTGCACAGGGTTTCCAAAGCTGTAAATCTTTATGGTAGCAGAACGCCTCATCTTTCTCCCACGGAACCGCTGGGAGTTTTGAACTGCTGACCATGAGGATAAGAAGTATAAAAAACAAAAAAGACATTCCAAGGGAAAGTCAAGAACAAGCTTTTTTTTTTTTTTTTTTCCTTGCTGAACAGGTTTCTATACTGAAAAACAAGCAGAATTAGCCTTCCAGGAAAATGAGAGGACCTACCTTGCCCTATAAGGAGCTCTGATAGTGTGGTGGTTACAAATTGGGCTGCTAACCTCAAGGTCAGCCGTTCAAAACCAGCTATGAGGTTTTCTGCTCCTGTAAATCTTTACAGCCTCGGAAACTCTGTACAGGGTCGCTATAAGTTGAAACCAACTCCACGGCACATCCCCACCACCACCTTTCCCTATAGTGGGGCAGTGAGTTTGCCTCTGGTATAATGGTATCTGGGCAATTACCCACTGAATCACAAAACCTGCTTATGCAGCTTTTCCTTGTGGTTACCCCACAACACACACACCACAATGCTTCCTCAACTCTTTCCCTTTCCACCTACCCCCTCCAAGGAGACATAAAAACCCTTTGAGTGGAAATAGCTACAGCAATTCTACAAATTTACTTGAATTTCTAATAGTAAGCTTAATATTTACGGAGCACTTACTAGTGCCAGGAACTCTGCAAGTATTTTGTAATTAAGTTTCCCAACAACTGCCTGTGGTGGGTTCTATTTTTTGTTCCATTTGCAGATGATGAAACCAAGGCTTTGAGAGGTTACCTAACTCATCCATAGTCACACAATTAATGAAAAAAGCTAATTCTGGAAGTCAGATTCTTCCACCTTAGTTTCCTGTCATGGATTGAATTGTGTTCCCTCAAAATATGTGTCAACTGGCCCAGGACGTGATACTGAGTGGTTTGGCACTAAGAATTATTGAATAATGCAATGTAGCAGTTATGGGATGATCTCCATGATACTATCAGATGTGATAACCCAATAAAAGAATTAAGGGTGTCATAGTTCTGATCACATGTACAGAGAATTACCCTGGCGTGTGACCTGCAACACTCTTTATCTTACAAGAGATAAAAGGAGAGAGAAGTGAGCAGAGAGAAAGGGGTCTACTACCACCAAGACATAAGATCAGGGGAAAGAGTGTGTCCTTATGCTGTGAACATCCCAGACTTAGGGAAGATTGATGCCAAGACACATGGAAATCTCCAAGGAATATCGGACCCACCGATGTTAAAAGAAGACTAGGACCTTTCCCCAGAGCCTTTCTGAATTTGAACTTCTATCAGCAGTAAGAGCATGCATTTGTCTGTTAAAGCCATCCACTTGTGATATTTCTGTTATAGCAGCACTAGAGAACTGAAACATTACCTGAGACACTCAGCCATTTATCTTTAATTCATGTCTTAATACCTCTTCATTTTCTAATGTCATTGCTCTTATTAAGAGCTGTCGAGTTGGTTCCAATCCATAGCAACCCTGTATAGGGTTTCCAAGGAGCAGCTGGTGAGCTTGAACCACCAGTTCAAATGGCTTTGCAGTCTGGTGCCTTAACCCACTGCACCACACCAGGACTCTGATTTTTATATGGTGGTGGTTATGTGTCGTGGAGTCGGTTCCGACTCATAGCGACCCTGTACAGGGTTTCCAAGGCTGTAAATCTTTACTCCAGCAGAAAGCCTTGTCTTTCTCCCACGAAACAGCTGGTAGTTTCGAACTGCTGTCCCTGAGGTTAGCAGCCCGGTTTGTAACCACTATGCTACCAGAGTTGTTGTTGCTAAGTGCTGTCAAGTCAATTCCAGAGTTGCTGTTGTTAAGTGCCATCGAGTCGGTTCTGACCCATAGCGACCCTGAACAGGATTTCCAAGGCTGTAAATCTTTACGGGAGCAGAACGCCTCATTGTTCTCCCGCGGAGCAGCTGGTAGTTTCAAACTGCTGACACTGTGGTTCACAGCCCGATTCATAACCACTACGCTAGCAGAGCTCCTTCAATCCCAGAGTAGTGCCTCTGTAATTCATGTCTTGGTTACCTAGTGTTGCTGTCACAGAAATGTCACCAGGGGGTGGCTTTGAAGAACAGAAATTTGTTTTCTCAAAGTTCAGAAGGCTAGAAGTCCAAATTCAGAATGAGACTCTAGGGAAAGGTCTTTCTTTGTCTATTTCAGCAATTCTAAGAGTTTCTGGGCTTGTATGTTCACCTGCCTCGATCATGTTTACATAATGTCTGTCTCCCTCCTTTTATGCTTGCTTGTCTCTGTGTCTACACTGCACCCCATATTGCTCACAGGGGATTCAGTTCACAGACTGGACCCAGTGATAGTGAGGAACCCTCAGATTTAATGCCTTGAAATAATCTTTTAAGCTTGAACTAAAATCATTTCATGAAGCCATCATTAAACTACAGTTTAGCCCAATTAAAGAAGTATGTTTGCCTCAACCTTAGCATTCTTACAAATAATGATCTACAAGAGTGCAAACTGACAACAGTTAATGTAAAGCACAGATAAGAACTTTAAGGGGCAGAGAGTCTACATTAATGGTGATGAAACAGTGACACAATGTGAAACATGTAGCCTGTGTTACCTGAACCATTCACGTAGAAATTGTACAAGGATGTTGGTTGTGAATATTGTACCAAAAACAAATAAAATAATTTTAAAAAAAATAAAGAAGCGATTAGGTTTAGGATGTACCTTATACTGATGTGACCTCATTCATATAACAAAACCCTACTCCTAATTAGGACACTTGGTGTAGTGCTGTGGGTTAATGCACTGAACTGCAAAGTTGGTTTGAACTGAAAGGTTGGCGGTTCAAACTCACCAGCCACTCCTTGGAAACCCTATACAGGGTCATTATGGATCAGAACTGACTCAACAGCACTTAACGATAACAAACTAGGATTATATCCACAAGTTTAGGGGTCAGGACTGCAGTCTTTATTCTGTAGGGGAGCATAATGTAATCCACAGCAGTCTTCTCTGTCCAAATCTAGAGATTAAAGGCCTTAAGCATAAGAATTATGAAAACTTTACAGGAAGTCTTGGGCAATTCAAACAATGATGGTCCCTCATTGTTGGATCTGCTGGTAAGGGAAAATGTCCCTTAAGAAATTTTATTTGGGTCCCGGAATATGAATTTAAATTACTGCTTTAGTTCTTAAAAATAGTTATACATTTGAGAAGGAGGCAATGGAGTCCTTGAGTTTTAGCTTTTTTTTTTTTTTAACTCTATGGATGGTCATATGGCTGAAAATAAATTTTGTTTCATTAACTTAACTTAAGAGACAGTGGAATAGACTGGTGGAATTGTAGAGAGCCCAGTTAAACCAATCGAAACACTAAACACTCAGCTTAACCAAGCTCACCTTCAAGGAGCACAGCTTAATAAAAGACTTGGTCAAATGAAGGCACACAGTAAAACCGTCTCACCTATGATCATGGAAATCTAGATCTAACAGAATTGGCAATTAGCTGACTCAAGTAGTTCCTTTCGTTAGTCTCCCAATGACCTGACGCTGTACCATAAGAAATTGAATTTTGGAACCCCACTTAGAGTGTCATTGTTAGGTTTTCTATTACATCAATACAATGACTAAGATTCCCAAGGGAATAGTAGGCATATAACCCGTGTCTGGTCGCAGAAATTGTATGCATATTGAACTTACTCTGCCAATCCAACTTCATTCTGGATATCTTCTTCTTTTTCTTTTCATTTTAAATAAGAAGTTTATTTAAACAAGACACTTGACTTGAAAGGGAAACTCTCTAGGATTCATTTCTTTTAAGGTGATTTACCCCTGCTGAAAGACAGATTCTTAGAGCACTCTCTTGTCTCTCATATATCCTGAGAAGCAGTATAGTGCAGAAATTAAGAACAAGAGCACAGGGAAACTACTGCTGGGTTTGAATCTGACTCCACTTAATCATCTTGATGATGCTGAACCAACTATCTCACCTCCCAAGCTTATCCATAAATCTAGAACAATTCTTGCCTACTGCTTGGGTTGCTGTGACAATTAATAGAATGATGGAGGGTGAGTTCTTTGCTAATAAATAGCACAGAATGCTTTCAAAACATAGTATCATCTTGGTATGCCCAATTCTATCCTGTCTATGTCTTTAGGCCCTTCGGAGACTTTATAGTCTGTTTCTTAATGAAATCTCGCTGACTACGTGAGCACTTATGAGAATGACCATACAATGAAGTCTTTAATAATACATCTATTTGACAGTGGAAATGCCTGAAAAAGAAGTTGGTGGTCTTGGAGGAGTAAGGAAGAATGGGCAGGCAAACACTAATTTCACCATATTGCTCACACAGGTCCGGGCTCTCTAGGTTACCAGAGTGTTCCCAAGAGGCAGATACTGTCTGAGTACTTTAGGAGGCTGAGATTGTTTGTTTGTGTGTTTGTTTGTGTGTTTTTAGCCTCTTCCTCCTTCTTCTCCAATCTCCTATTTTCTAGCTGTGTAACCTAAAGTAAGGCTGGATTGTAAAATGGACTGATCTCATCTTCCCTAGTTGAAGTTAGAGAGGAGTCCTTGAGCTTCCTTGGCTGCTACTCCAAATGTTGAAGGGTCAAAACTACTCAGAGTTACTTTGGAAGAAAGGTCTGGCAATTTACCTCAAAAATCAGCTGTTGAGAACCTAAGGCGCAGAGTTCTCCTCTGACTTTCCAGGAGTTGACGTTAACTCAATGGAAACCAGCTGATGTTACAGAGCTATATCAAATGCTATATCATACATCAATGTATGGCTCCTGGTGTGGCACTGCAGGATCAGCATTGGACTATTAACCACAAGGTCAGCAGTTCAAATCTACCAGCCACTCCTCAGAAACCCTATATAGGGTCTCTATGAGTTAGAACTAACTCAACAGCACTTAACAACAACTACAATGTAAGACCCCTTGTAGTTCCAAGATCTGGGATCCTCCTAGAAAACGTAGCTCAGGGTATGGAAGGGTGCACCACCATGAAGCCATTTTGCCACTCTGGAAACCACCATACCCTCCAAGTAAACAAGACATGCTGTTCTTGTGCTTCCTTCTCTTCACCCTCTCCCAAATCTGAACTGTCTCTACAATCAGGCCCTGAGCCAAAAGCTACTAACACCCAGGCTGCCAGCAAGGCAGTGCCCAGGGCTATCTGATGTAAACACAAATGAGGAATGATTGAAGTTTGGCTCTGCCTGTCCCTTTCTGTGCTATCTTCAGCCAAAGGCCTAGAGGCTTTTATCTGCTGAGCTGAACAATGTTAAACAACAACAGTATTCCTCCTTCCTGCCTGGACTCCCACCCCTCCCTCTGGCCACTGTCTCAAAGCAAATAACTAGCAAGGACTGGATGGCCCCTGCCATTTAGACTTCCTGTAAGTGGGGAGGGTGCTGGGAGAGAGAGCCAGTTTTTCTGTGCCCTTTAACACTGACCGGGTGACTAATCTCAGGGAGGGATGAGAAACAGAACAAAAAGGGCCTGGAGACTTCTTTTGGCCAAATATGAGGGGGGTGGATTTCTGATTTAAGAGAAGTGATTTGATTCTGGTTTTCCCCTTGACACTGTGGCAAAGACCCCTGTGAGAGTGAGCAGCAGCCCAAACTCTGTACCTAAGACATGGTGGTAAGGCAGCTATCAATGGAAGTCACTATTAAGACCACTTCATGTAATACTCAGGTTGTGCCTTGCCACGGACACCTTGCCCAGTCAGGGCTGACACCCAGTCTGGCTTCCACTTGACAAATGTTCCTGGTGTGGTGCTGCATCTGCCGAGAGTCATTACCTTTCTAATTCTTTCAAAGGCTTCATGAAGACTAGCTAGGTCTAGTGTGCACTCATGAGTCTATGTCTCTTAACTGCCAGGCAAGGTATCATTGTAAACAGGAGATCAGTCCTGGTGTGGCACTGTAGGATCAGCACTGGTCAGCAGTTCAAAGCGAGCAGCCACTACTTGGAAACACTATACAGGGTTTGCTATGAGTTGAAACTGAGTGATGGCATTTCGTAGCAACAACAAGTAACCTTTGAACCGTCTCGTCTCCCAGGGCTGTGACCTGTTTCTTCCTCCTTTTCCTTTACTTCCCCAATCACTCTCCTCTTCTGCTTTCCCTTCCCTTCTTTTTCCTTTCACAGTTTCCATTTCTTCTTTGTTCCCAGTCTATTGGCATAAGTTCTGGAAAGAGCTCCGGAGGGGGTAGATAGGTGTGTAGAAAGGAGCCATGAAGAGGAAAGGTTTTGAACAGCCATTTTTTTCTGTCTTTTTCACATATGGTCTTGGGCTAACAGCAGATCACTCCAAAAGATGGCAGAAAACATCAGGAAAGTACATTAACATTATTTATGTATTTATTTATGTATTTATTTATTTATTTATTTATTGTTATTGTTGTTAAGTGCTGTCGATTTGGTTCTGACTCATAGTGACCCTGTATAGGGTTTCCAAGGAGCAGCTGGTGAGCCTGAACTGTCGACCTTGCATTTCAAACTGACTTTGCCATCCAGTGCATTAACTCACAGTGTTACAATAGGATTCCTGTTATTTATTGTTGTTGTTGTTGTTAAGTGCCATTGAGTCGGTTCTGACCCACAGTGACCCTGTATAGGGTTTCCGAGGAGCGACTAGTGAGTTTGAACCACTGACCTTGCAGTTCAAACGGCTTTGCAGTCTGGCACATTAACCCACAGCATCACACCAGGACTCCATTTGTTTATTAATGAGTAATACATAAAACTTTAACCAGAAAGAATTTGAAAAGATTCTTTAGTTCTTCTCTGCAGAAATTGGTGGGCACAAATGCCAAGAGCTAGTGGTCTGCAGTTCTATTTTTCTTTCTAGTTGACTAGAATACAAGTCCTCCAAAGTTGTCCATGACCCAGTTTCCAGGATCTGTGAATATATTAGATGCTACTAAAATTCCTAATTAACTGACCTCAAGAAGATGATCTGTGTAAGCTTGGCCTAATGACATGGAAGCAGAGAACTGAGATGCAGCAGAAGAGGAAGTAAGAGAAGAAAAGACTGAGATTTGAAGTATGACACACCATTCTGGGCTCTGAGATGTAAAGATCTACATGCAAGGAACATAGAAAGACCTCTAGAAGTTTATGAGAAGAAATGTGGGCATCTCCTAGAAGCAAAGACCATCCAAGAAGGAAACAGGGACTTTGCTCCTACAACCACAAGGAACTGAATTCAGTCAACAATATGAATGAATTTGGAGTGGATTCTTTCCAAGAACCTTCAATAAAGAATGCACCTCTGCTAGTCTTAGTTCTGAAGGTGAGCTGCCTAACCTATAGAACTCTGGGATAATGCAGGGGTGTTGTTTTAAGCCACTAAATTTGCAGTACATTGTTACAGCCTCAATAGAAAACAACTGCCAAGGACCTTTGATAAAGTAAATTTTTCCTACATCTATTTCTTCTTCGGAGTCCTGGTGTGGCGCTGTGGGTTAATGCACCAGACTGCAAAATTGTTTGAACTGCAAAGTCTACAGTTCAAGCTCACAAGCTGCTCCTCGAAAAGCCTATACAAGATTGCTATGGGTCGGAATCAACTCGACGGCACTTAACAACAACAACAACAACATTTCTTTTTCAATGAAAGAATATTGTAGTTACTATTGCTGTACAACCAATTGCTCACACACTTCGAGGCATAAAAAGCAACTATCTGTATTGATTGTTGATGTTGGTGAATACTGTCAGTCAGTTCCAACACATAGTGACTGTGTGTAGGGTTTCCGAGGACCAAACTGTGGTTTGAAGTTCAGTACTGATCCTACAGCATCACACCAGGAGTCCATTTATATTGATTATGGGTTTAAAAGAACACCGCTGAGCAATCTTGGGGGTCTCTCATGCAGGACTCTCAGGCTACAGGAATCTGGTGTGGCACTGTAGGATAAGCACTGGACTGCTAACTACAAGGTTGATGGTTCAAAATCCAACAGCTACTCCCTGGAAACTATACAGGGTCACTATGAGTCAGAATCGACTCCACGAGACTTAACAATAACAACAACAGGAATCTGAAGCCTTGCCTAAGCTGGATGTCCAAGATAGTTCATTTATAAATCTCATAGTTGATACTGGTTGGTGGTTAGATCTCAGCTGTGGCAGCTTTAATGGCAAATCATCCTTTATACCAATAGTCAGAAGAATCTCAACCTGAATAAAAAGAAGCAATCAATAGAAGACAACACCAAATAGAAGGTCTAGATGAAGGGGATAAAGAGGAATGTTCTGTCCACTGAAGTTATGTGTTGTTTTGTTCAATGTATGACAAACATCTAACCATGCCTTTGTGTTTAAAATGAGGTATAGCTGAATTGCTACCAATGATTTCACAGATGAAAAAGGTGTCTTGACTCCCCAATATCTACAATTAAAGATGAAATTTTAAGTGCAATCTTTTCTTTGGAAAGAAATTCACTGGTTTGAGTTCATACTCACTCTTCTCTTGTATGCTTTGCTGGGTATACTCTAGTTATATACAGAACATCAGGATCTGTTAAATGGTAGGCCAGCTAAATGACTGTTAGGTGCTATCAAGTTAGAACTGATGCATAGAGATCTTATGCCCATCAGACTGAAACACTGCCTGGTCCTAAGGCAATCTCACAACCGTTGCAACAATTGTACCAATTGCTGCAGCCACTGTACCAATCCATCTCATTGAGGGTCTTTTTCTTTTACCAAGCATGATATCCTTATCCAGGGACTGGTCCCTCCTGATAATATGTCTGAAGTATGAGAGACAAAGTCTGGTCATCCTGGATTCTAAAGAGCATTCCTTCTATAGTTCTTCTAACACAGATTTGTTAGTTCCTCTAGCAGTCCATGGTACTTGTAATATTCACCTCCAACACCATAATTCAAATGCATCAATTCTTCTACAGTCTTTCATATTCGCTGTCCAATTTTCACATGCATATGAACTTATTGAAAACATCATGGCTTAAGTCAGGAGCACCCTAGTCCTCAAACTGACATCTTGGCTCTTGAACACTTTAAAGAGGTCTTGTGAAGCCGATTTGCTGAATGCAATACATTTGATTTATTTGCTGCTTCTTCCATGAGCGTTGATGGTTGATCCAAACAAAATGAAGTCTTTGAAAACTTCAATATTTTTCTCCATTTATCCTCTTTTTTTCATTGTTTTATTGTGAATTATAGCGTAGTGGTTACGAATCGGGCTGCGAACCTTAAGGTTAGCGGTTCGAAACTACCAGCTGCTCCGCGGGAGAAAGATGAGGCTTTCTACTCCCGTAAAGATTTACACCCTCGAAAACCCTGTACAGGGTCGCTATGGGTCGGACCCGACTCGATGGCACTTAACAACAACAACAACATGTGATAATTTACATGGGAGAACATTAGCTTTACATTCATCCTATCATATATCATTTCATTGCCATGGTTACAATCCCCTCCATGCATCATCAACCAACCAAAGGGTATACCCTGCTCCATTTATCTTGATGTTACTTATTAGCCAATTGGTGAGGATTTTTGTTTTCTTTACACTGAGGTACAACTCATACCAAAGGCTGTGGTCTTTGATCTTCATCAGTAAGTAGTTTAAGTTCTCTTCACTTTCAGCAAGCAAAGTTTTATCATCTGCATCACAGGTTTTTAAATCTTCTTCCAATCCCAGTGCCACATTCTTCATCGCATACTCCAGCTTCCAAATTAGTTGCTCAGCCTACAGATTGAACATGGTGAAAGACTGCAACCCTGTCGCACACCTTTTCTACTTTTAAACAGTTAAAAATTTCCATTCGAACAACTGCCTCTTGGTCTATTTATAGGTTCCTCTTGAGCACAATTAAGCGTTCTGGAATACCCATTCTCTGCAATGTTGTCCATAGCTTGTCACAACACACACTTGTGAAAACTTTTGCATAGTCTAAAAAGCACAGGCAAGCATCTTTCTGGTATTCTCTGCTTTCAGCCAAGATCCATCTGATGTCACCAATGATATCCCTCATTCCATGTCCTCATCTGAATCCAGCTTGAACTTTCAGTTCCCTTCAGTGTACTGTTACAGTCATTTTAAAGTTATCTTTAATAAAATTTTACTTGCATGTGATATTAATGATCTTCTCCAACAATTTCTGCATTCTATTGGATCATTTCTCTTTGGAATTTACACAAATATGGATCTCTTCAAATCAGATGGCCAGGTAGCTGTGTTCCATATTTCATTCCATAGATGAATGAGTGCCTTGAGTGCTGCATCGGTTAATTAAATGATTGCAGTCTGGATTCCATCAATTCCTGGAGCCTTGCTCTTTGCAAATGCTTTCTGTGTACTTTGTAATTCTTCCTTCAGTATCATTGGCTCTTGATCATATGCTATCTCTTGAAATGGTTGAACATCAACCTTTCTTCTTGGTACTGTGACTCTGTATATTCCTTCCATCTTGTTTTGATGCTTTCTGCATCAGTCAATATTTTGCCCATTTTGTTACTGTTGTTGTTAAGTGCCATAACCTGGAGTTGATTCTAACCCTGTATAGTGACCCTGTATAGGGTTTCCAAGGAGCGGCTGATGAGTTTGAACTCCTGACCTAGAAGTCCAAACCCACTTGTAGTCCGGTACATTTCCTACCACGACACACCAGGACTCCATTTTGCCCGTAGAATTCTTCAATATTGTAAGTCGAGGCTTTAAATTTTTCTTTAATTCTTTCAACTTGAGGAATACTGAATGTGTTCTTTCCTTTTGGTTTTCCAACTTTGCACATTTCTTTATAATATTTAACTTTGTCTTCTTGAGCTATAATGACCTGTAAGAGAAAACTGTATCATATGGAGGGTTAAGAATTGTACCAAAGGGAAGCTATAGACCTAGTCAGCAACATCTCAATTTACCTGTTTTGTTGGTTCTAGGTTCTATACCAACATACAGATAGGAGTACAAGGATTCATCAGTTCACTTGGCCTATTTCTCCGTTTGAAGTTTTCCCCTTCTACTTTATGTAGAGTCTTCAAATTAGTAGCTTAATATTTGGAGTCATAGAACATTTGAGTTAGAAATACTTTAGAGATAAACATTTCCAACCTCCCCTCGACTCTAGAAGTCCTCTCATTTAGAAAAGAGCCAAAAACATGAGGGAAGTACAGCTCAAAGAACAAACTCAGGAAACATAATATCCTTGAAATATCTGAATGGTTCTCCTAAGAAAGTGGTATTGGGCTTCCTTGTTCTAAACCAGGACTAAAGAATGTCCAGCCTGTGGACCATATAAGGCCCTTGAAGTCATTTGTTCTGGTCCTGCCAAGGCACTCACAGTTCCAATCATCGCATTAGGGTGAGTTAATTAAATGTTTGACCAAATACAACAGGCTCATTTTTAAGTTGATCATTTTTTATGGCCCATGAATGATGTTATAAATATCCAAATGGCAGAAAAAAGGTCCCCAACTCCCTGCTCTGTTGTGGTGGTGGTGGTCCAATGCTTATCCTACAACACCACACTAGGACTGGGCACTCTACCTCTTCTCTAGACTCAAGTAATCAGAGTCCAGCTTAATATTTAGAAAAACTTTCTACAAGTCAAAGCAAGTCAACTTGAAAACACTTTAAGTTTATCAACACAATATGTAGCAGAATAATGGGCAAAACAATGGACACTGAGCCCAGACACTCTGCAGAAATTTCAAACACTCAGTAAGAAGCAGGATTTTGGAAACTTTTCAGTTTCCTTTCCACCCCAAGATTCTAATCTATTGCACAATATGGTGACTTTTATTTTGTAATATTTTAAGTTATATATAACCACATATATGCACTCCCTAATATTATTATATATGACCACATATATACAATTTAAATTTTCACAAAATAAAAGTAAAAAGAAGCAGGTGAAATGAATTTCAACAGTGTATTTTACTTAGCCCAATAGATTAAAAATATTATCATTTCAACATGTAATCAATATACAAATTACTGAGAAAAAAATTTTTGTTGTCTGTAAAGGTAGAAGTTTTATAACAAAAAGAGGGGAGTAGTTACTATTACAGTCCAGTAACAGAGACCCCTAGGCCCATCAAGGGACAAGAGCATGAGCAGAATGTGGTAACTTACCCAAAGAAGCAGCAACACCAGAGATGGAGACAGAGATGATGACATGGAGAGATAGAGCTGCTGAGGACTCTAGATTCATGGAAAGAGAAAGGCTGTGTGCTGACAGCCAGGTGATGGTGGCCAGGAGGCAGGTTTGCAGAATGTGTCTTTTGGTTGTTGAAATGATTATATATTCCTGAGTATTTTTGTGTACATCCCCCTCCCCACCCAAAAAAATAAAATAAAATAAGAAAATTCAGAGGGAATAGAAGCAAATACTGTTGAATGATGATGCACAGAGGAGATTGTAATCATTGCAATGAAATGATGAATGTAAAACTGATGTTCCCCCGTGTAAACTATCACTCAATTCACAATAAAAACTTTTTTTAAAAAATGTTGTTGTTGTTATTGAGTGCCATCAAGTCAGTTCCGACTCATAGTGAGGCTGTATAGGATTCCCGAGGAGTAGCTGTCAGATTTGAACTGCCAACCTTGTGGTTTGCAATCCAGTGTTTATCCTGCAGTGCCTTACCAAACTCCCTGTGTTTATGTTATATTATAATATCATATTATAGTCCATGGGACAGTACTATTTATTTTATTTGAGATAATTTTGCAACTCAAGGCCTCATACTTAAAATACATACCTTTTGGCTAACATGTTCCTTTTCTACTTCATGCCTTGAAATTTACTCTAAGACTATTCCCTGAGTAAACAACACTGGCGTTGTATGACATCGTTTCCAGAAAGCGTTTAATATGATTTTTCTATCTGAAAGGGTAAGATAGAGATTTTCTAAACACCTCCTTCCCATTTCTCATTAACACAGATTAGTTTATAAGATTGGGAGATTGGTTTATTTATTTTTGAAAAGAACATCTGACTCAAGTTGAATCTTAGTCGTGTTGAATTACAGAAGAAGACATGAACTGACACCTATGTAGTCAGGAAACATGAACACTGGGGCAGCAAATGACCCAATCAGGCCTTCATCATTGGTCATCATCAGGAATGAGAGTCTCAGGACAGTGTGGGATTTAGGATGAGTGTGGGTACTGGAGACTGTGATTGGAAAGAGTGAACCAACACCTCTCCCTCCTTACAAGACCACACCCAAAGTCATTACCAGAGCAAAGAAGACTTTGATGAAGGCCCACTACCAAATAGGACTCCTTCTATTAAATGACATGCACTGAGATTCAGCTTTGTCATCTGTAAATGAATCTCGACATCCCAGGATTGCTGTAAGTAAGGATTAAGTAAAACAATCTATAAAAGGTACCTGTTGTTGGTGTGTGCTATCAAATTGCTTCCAACTTCTATTGACCCTAAATCATAGAATAGAATTGTTCCTTATGATTTTCTAGTCATTACGGGAGAAGACTGCCTGATCGCTTCTCCCAGTGAGCAGTAGGGATTTGAACTGATGACCTTCTAGTTAGCAGTGGAGAGTTTAATCATTGTACAAGGACTCCTGCTCAGTAAACATCATTGCTGTTCAATGCCGTTGAGTCGATTCCAACTCATAGTGACCCTGCATAGGGTTTCTGAGGAGTGGCTGATGGGCTTGAACCACCGACCATACAGTGAGCAGTCTCGTGCTTATCCTACCTGGCAGGTATAGTGTGCTTTTCCTTTGTTACCATTAGATAAACCTCTTATATAGGTGAACCTGAGTGTGTGCTTCTTACCACTACAAAAGAGTGAACCCTGTGACTATAAAAACACATTCAAATTAGTTTTGTTGTTAATAGCTAAAAGTCAAATACAAACCATTTGTTGTTTAACCAGAAAGAGTCCTGGTGTGGTGCTGTGGGTTACTGCGCCAGACTCCAAAGCTGTTTTAACTGCAAGGTGGGCAGTTCAAGCTCACCAGATGCTCCTCAGAAACCCTATAGAGGGTCGCTATGGATCAGAACCGACTTGACGGCACTTAACAACAACCAGAAATTGTGATTTTTTCCTTGGAATATTGAAGTGCATTAAGAGTACTTACCATCCTGGTGTGGCTCTGTGGGCTAATGCGTCACACTGAAAAGTCATTTGAACTGCAAGGTTAGTGGTTCAAGCTCACCAACTTCTCCTTGGGAAACCCTATACAGGGTTGCTATGGGTTGGGATCGACTCGACGGCACTTAACAACACCAATCATGATGAAAGTGTTTTAGTGCTTGACTAACAGATGTGAATTGTTCTTGCCCTACCTAACATTCAGAAAGCACTCCATAATACTAAATAAGAGAAAACTCACTTTCTGATTATTATAAACCTCAGGTAAGTGGAAATCATCAGACAATATCATTAATATCACAAGCAAGTAAAAATTTTGCTTAAGATAATTCAAAATGATTGCAATAGTACATTGACAGGGATCTGCCAGACGTTCAAGCCAGATTCAGACAAGGACATGGAACGAGGACTATCACTGCTGATGCCAGATGGACTTTAGCTGAAAGCAGAGAATACCAGAAAGATGTGTACCTGAGCTTTATTTGACTACGCAAGGCTTCCAATTGTGTGGATCATGACAAGTTATGGACAACATTGTGGAGAATGAGTATTCAGAACACTTAATTGTGCTCATGAGGAACCTGTACATAGACTAAGAAGCAGTTGTTCAAACAGAACCAGGGGACACTAAATTTTTTTTAAATCAGGAAAAGTACATGCCAGGGTTGTATTCTTTCACCATATTTATTCAATCTCTATGCTGAGCAAGTAATTCTAGAAGCTGGATTATATGAAGAAAAACATGGCATCAGGATTGGAGGAAGACTCATTAACAACCCGTGATATGCATATGATACAACCTTGCTTGCTAAAAGTGAAAGGACTTAATATGCTTACTGATGAAGATCAAAGACCACAGCCTTCAGTATGGTTTACACCTCAATGTAAACAAAACAAAAATCTTCACCAGTGGACCAATAGATAACATCAAGACAAATAGAGAAAGCACTGAAGTTGTCAAAGACTTCATTTTGCTTGGATCTACTATCAACACTCATGGAAATAGCCATCAAAAAATCAAGTGATGTATTGCATTGGCAAAATCTGCTGCACGTGACCTCTTTAAAGTGTTCAAATGTAAAGATGTCTAAGTGCGCCTAACCCAAGTCATGGTATTCCCAATAGCCTTATATTCATGTGAAAGTTGGACAATAAATAGGGACGAGCATAGAAAAAATTATGCATTTGAGTTTTGATGTTGGAGAAGAATATTAAAAGTACCATGGATGGCAAGAAGAATAAACAAATCTGTGTTGAAGTAAGTACAGCCAGAATGTTCCTTAGAAGCCAAGACTAGTCTTTCATACTTGGGACATATTATCAGGAGGGACCAGTTCCTGGAGAAGGACATCAAGCTTGGTAAAGTGGAGGGTCAGGGAAAAAGAGGAAGATCCTCAGTGAGATGGAGTGGCACTGTGGTGGCAGCAATGAATTCAAGTGTAGCAATGATTGTGAGGATGGCACAGGACTGGGAAGTGTTTCATTTTGTTGTGCATAATAAGGTCACTATGAGTCAAAACCAACTTACTGGCATATAACAACAACAACAACAACAGATCAAATAAGATGGCCTTATCTCCTTTCTTGTAGTGGACTTATCCTCAAGGGCAAAACATTTCAATTGTTAACACTTGATATTTATGCACTACACTTGTCAGACTGGACATGATAAGAGTCAATTCACTCATTTATTCAGAGAAACTTCCATTTCTGTCAATGTTAAAAGTGCTGAATGTACAAAAATGAGCAAGATTGCTGATCAAGAGCTACAAATTGCTAAGAGAGAGCTCTCTGTGGAAGAATATACATAGTACAATGATGTTGTACCTGGCAGCAGATGATGAGGTGATATCCAGGAAAACCTATAAATAGTCATAGGGGAAAGAACTCTGGAAATGGGTCTTAAAATTGATAATGTGGCATTGAAGGGAACTAGAGATGGAGGGAAATTGGGCAACAGGGCAAGTAAGGAGACAGAGGGGAATATGGTCATTCCAGGCAAGGTAAAAAGTGTAGCTGTTTGGCGCACATCTCTATTTGGGGTGAAATGAAAAGGTTTAGGTAAGAAATAAGACAGGAGAACTAAGAAACAGATGCCAGAGGATGTTAGGCTTCATTTTCCCCACAAAGGAGTATGCATCTCCTCCTACAAAAAGCGATCTGGAACCATTGAATGACGTTTACTCCAGCAGCTTTACAGATGATACATTGAAATTTTAAAAAGAAAGAAAAGCAAGAGGAAATTTTCAATAATCCAAGAACGATACAGAAGTAGGGAAAGGAGAGCAGGTGATTGGCTATGGGAGGTGAAAGAATGTGTGACATCTAGGATGATCCCAGCTTTCTGATTTGACAGAAGAAGAAGGGAGCTGGAGGGTAAGACCTGGGAGAGGAGGTACAGGAAGAATTGGTTTTATCAGAATAATAAGCAGAGTGTTGGATATGCAACATTTGAATATCTGCATCATCCATGGGGAAAGAGCATGAAGAAAGTAGCTGTGGCTCTGCAGGATAAGCACTGGACTGCCAACACAAGATTGGCAGGTTGAGGCCACCAGCTGCTCTGCAGGAAAAGATGAGGCCTTCTATTCCTCTGAAACCCTATCCAGGGTCACTTTGAGTTGAAACAGACTTGATGGAACATAACAACAATAACAACAACTTAAGGAAAAGTCTGGGGTGTAGATATAAATGTAAGGTCACCAGGACACAGGAAGAAGATGAGACGGTGGTTATGACAATAGTTACCAAAGAGAGTGAAAAGAAAGAGACCCAAGAACCCTGAGGAGCACCAGCATGTTGGGGAAGACAGATTCCAGCAAGTGAGACCAAATAGATAAAGATGGGGAGAATTGGCAAGTGGTATTGTCATGGAAGTCAAGAATAGGATTTCATGGTCAATGGGCATTGTGCTAGATAACAGTCTAATAAAATGAGGACTAACTGAGTCCTTTATCAATGTATGATTGTAGCCGTTTCTGTATTACCTTTAGCAAAACTTTACTTGTATCATGGGATATCAAAGAGATTGTCTGATGATTTCCGCATTCCGTTGGGTCACCTCTCTTTGAAACAGGCACAAATATGGATCTCTTCCAATCAGTCAGCCAGATAGTTGTCTTCACAATTTCTTGGCAGAGATGGGTGAGTGTCTCTGGTGCCACCTCACTTTCTTGAAAGATTTTAATTTTTATTCCATCAATTCCTAGGGCCTTGTTCTTTGCCAATTCTTTCAATGCACCTTGAACTTCCTCATTCAGTATCATTGGCTGTTGATCATATGCTACTTCTTGAAACGGTTGAACATCAATGATTTCCTTTTGGTACAGTGACTGTGTGTATTCCTTCCATCTTCTCTTGATGCTTTCTGCATCATTCAATAATTTTCCCAGAGAATCTTTCAATAACTTAAGTCAAGGCTTGAATTTTTTCTTCAATTCCCTCAGCTTGAGAAATGTGGTGGGGAGAGACACTAAGATTGTAACTACAGCCATAGAAAGTGTAGCATGAAAAGTAGAGAGGGAAGCAGAGATGTTCATAAACTAAATCCTTTAGGATAGCAAGAATGGTTGCATAACTTGAAGAATGTAATCTAAGTCCCTGAATTGCACATATACAAATGAATATACTGCTGTATGTTTTGGTATGTTTATCATTATTATATATAAAATGTATTTTTATATATTTTTTTAACATATATTATATATATAAAAGTATCCTTCAAGTTATCCTTTCTGGGAAGAAAGAGAAGAGACAGAGACATGTTAAGGGGAATGGGGGAAAGACATGGGTTAAAGGTGTTACTTTAAAAGAAAAGAGAGATCGTAACCTCTTTGTAGAACATGGGAGTGGAGGCCCCTGAGAGAGCAAGGTAAAATACAGTAGAGAGAAGAAATAACTTGGAACAAGGTCCTGAGGAGGTGTTTAGATGAGGACAACATGAAGGGACAAGCAAGAAACTAGAAAAGGGTCACTTTTGTCTCAGAATGGAGGGAAAGAAAGATATGTGGGGTAGGAGAGTTTCTCTCAAAAGTTGGAAACCAGTAAGCATATTGACTTTTTTTATTGAGGGGTATGATGAAGTTTTGGGAGGGAAGATGTGGAAGAGATATGAAAGACAGCTTAACTGTTGTCTTGATGATTGAAATCAACCCCGCTAAATGAATGAGACTATTCTGTTAGAAATGAAAATGAGGATTTGTTTAGGCTGCAACCCTTGGGGGTGGGTTTTCTTTGAAGAGATAACTTTCTTGAAACCTAGTTTACTGGCTTTTCTTTATTCACATGAAGACCGTAGAAGAATTGATGCCTTTGAGTTATGGTGTTGGCGGAGAATATTGAAAGTGCCGTTGTTGTTGTTGTTAAGTGCCGTCGAGTCGGTTTCGACCCATAGCGACCCTGTACAGGGTTTCTGAGGGTGTAAATTTTTACAGGAGTAGAAAGCCTGATTTTTCTCCTGCGGAGCAGCTGGTAGTTTTGAACCGCTGATCTTAAGGTTCACAGCCCGATTCATAACCACTACGCTACCAGAGCTCCTTGAAAGTGCCATGGGCTGACAAAAGAACCAATAGATCTGTTTTAGAAGAAGAGAAGCCAGAGTGCTCCTTGGAGGCCATGATGGCCAAACTTCGTCTCTCATACTTCTAACATATTGTCAGGAGGGACCAGTCACTGGAGAAGGATATCATGTTTGGTAAGATGGAGGGTCAGAGAAAAAGAGGAAGACCCCCAATGAGAGGGATTGGCCAAGTGGCAGCATCGATGGACTCAAACGTGGCAACAGTAGTGAGATTGGCCCAGTATTGGGCAGGGTTTCATTCTGCTGTGCATAAGGTCACTATGGGTAGGCACCGACTCAATGGTACCTAACAACAACAACATGTCCATTTTAATTAAGTTCGCCTTTATTCTTGTGAGTAACCGAGGAATATACTGGGATGAGGCATGTCACAGCATGCAAAGTAGCTGTACTCATTCCTCCCTGTGGATTGAGTTACAGCCACCAGCCTGCCATCAGCACCCTGGCTATTGAAGTGACACAACCATCTTAAATAGAAGGGGAGTAACAGCAAGTCTGCTGTAGTGCTCCACAGAGATCATTAAGGATCCTGGTGACTAGAGTGAGGTTCCTAGTACACAGGGGAGAAAGGTCTGGTCTGTGTAGCAGAGTATTGTGCAGAAAAGCTCTAACAAAGGGCATAACAGCCCCTGTGGAGACCAGATCAAGGGGCTAAGCAAGATGCTATCTGGACTTCTCGGCCCCAGGGTAAAAGATGGTCTTGGAACAATCTGGGCAGGAAGACAATGGAATACTTTATTTCTTGGCACAAGAATGAATGAATCTTTATCCCAAATGCAAAGCAGGCATTAAATCCAAGGACAATAAGTGGCGAGACCAGCATACCAGGAACAATCGAGGGCTTTCTCTGTGTGTTCATAGTGAAAATCATCCCACAAGGCTTCAAAGAGACATGTGGATTTCTTTTTTCCTTAACTAAACAAAATTAAGAGAGAACCAGCACTTCCTACAGCAGTGGATGCCCAGAATCTCTCCTTATCCTTTCCCGTCCCTAACCGCAACCCAAGGAACTCCATCTCTTCTAGTTTAAAACTGTGTGTACACATAGTGACCTTGAGGTTGAACTTGTAACAGTTTGGGCATCTCCTTGAGAAGAAGGTGAAAATATTGTCCAAAGCATGATGAACTTTCTTAAACCCCTTCTGTACCCCTTGCCTCTTCTGATTCTTTGAAAAGGGGCATACATTTCTTTGAACATATTCCAATATTGATCCATTAACCAAGTAGATAACCTTGGGGGCTGAGGGGTCAGATTGTTCACATTGCGAAAGTGTGCATTGTGATTCTCAACTGAAAGCTCTTTGGCACATTGTAAACATCAGTTTTAATTTCTAGAAAATAATTTGGTCTTCAGTACACACACTAGCGTTCATTTAGCTCAGGCCTTCAGCTCCTAAGGAAGAGAAGCTGCATGGTAAAATCCAGCATGAAAAAACCAAAACCGTGCTGGTCAGGATGAGACCTGGAGTCAGCTGCCTTTGTTTTCCACTTCCTGGCAGGCTGGCAGAGGGCCAGTCTCCTAAAAAGTCTTGTCTTTGTAGAGGACGCCAA
Source organism: Chrysochloris asiatica (assembly GCF_000296735.1). Lineage (NCBI taxonomy): Eukaryota > Metazoa > Chordata > Mammalia > Afrosoricida > Chrysochloridae > Chrysochloris > Chrysochloris asiatica. The sequence goes on from NW_006408556.1 coordinate 19,691,349, forward strand.
GGGTCTTTGTGGAGTCACCTCTTGCCACTTCCCAGAAATCACCCCTGAGTCAGGGAATTGCAAATAAAGTTTGCTCCACATCACATGATTCCCTCCTCCCACAATTACCCCTCCTTGTGTTGCATGGTTTATACATTCCCATAAGGTCAAGTCAAGGACATTTGGTCACATGTAGTTATGGAAATAACACATGGAAGACTGGCAATGCAACAGCTCAGAGATGAAAAAAAAAAAAAAAAAAAAAAAACTAATTGCACAAAGCGTTTCAGTTGGGAATGCTTCATTGTGACAGAGAACTGTACTTTCCCCAGAGCAAGACCAAAGTGTGACAAGTCCTTAGGGGCAGACAGTTCCAGGTCAGACTATTTCTGCCCTATACCTTGTCTGTGCTAATAATAATTGTTGTTGTTAAGTGCTATTGAGTCGGTTCTGACCCATAGCAACCCTGTATAGGGTTTCTGGGGAGCGGCTGGTGAGCTTGAACAGCTGACCTTGTGGGTCAAACCGACTTTGCATTAACCCACAAAGCCACACCGGGCCTAAACATAATAGGGGCCACAAATGAAATCAAAGACGAGGTCTGGTCCTCAAAAACCTTGCAATCTATGTAAAAGAAAAGAAACACACACCTGTGAATTGTTTCATTCATCTAATCATCACACGTTTAGTAAAAATTTATTTTGTTCCATGTATTATATAAAACATGGGAGATATGATGAATAAACAATACTTGGCCCTGGATTCCAAAAGCTTACACAGTCCAGCTGATGGAAACAGACACATAAATACACATAAGCTCTATTGATAATGTGTCAGGGTGAGTCGTGGCAGGAATCTGCTAGGGGTGAAAATGACTTGTGTATCAAAAAAATGCCGTAGAATTTGTCATTGCAGGAAAGATGAGCAAGTGCAGCAATAAACAGAGAAAAGTGCCTGGAAAAATAGAATTTGATGTGAATCATGAAAGACGGTTAAGGTTTAGATAAGTAGAGAGAAGAATTTTGTGAGGATGGTGCAGGACCAGGCAAGGTTTCATTCAGTTGAACATAGAGTTGTTATGAGTCAGAACTGACTTAACAGCACTAACCACAACATGAACAGAGATAAGCAGGAAAGTGGCTTCACCTGGATTCTACCTTCAAACTATTCCTATGGGAATCTCTGCAGTGTGGATTGTATCATAGAGTTGATTCTGCCTTAAGCAAAGAAACACATTTTGTGCTGCATACCAATCAGTTTGGGCTGTAGATTACCCCTGGGGTTGGTTGGAGTGAGGAACATACCTTTCTTCATGACTCCATTCCACCTCGTACAAGTCTCTGGAGAAGGAAACAATTAAAGCTGTTAACAGCAGGCGGGCTTTACTGTCATAGGAATCTAGGTAGTGCATGACGAATCACCCTAAACTGAGCGGCTTAAAACGATATCATTTACTTTGCTTACAACAAAATTCTGCAATTTCAGTAAACCTTGTCCAAGACACTCATACAGGACTTCTCTATGAGGCTGCCTAACTTCCTCATGGTTTTGAATTCCAAGAGGTTTTTTTTGACTTAGCATCTGAAGTCACATAGTGTCACTTCCTCCTCTATGACTGGAGACAGTCATAAAGAAAGGGTCAAAGGAAGTGGACATAAACTACCAATCCATGGAAGGCGTAGCAACATCTCATTATTAGAAGGTTCATGTGGGATGGAATACATTGTGTTGGTCACCCTTGGAAAATACAATCTGACTCAGGGACCAGAACCAATCACAGTACCCTAATGCTCCTTGATCTTTTTAAAGGACAAAACACAATTTAAATATGTTATGCAAACGAAACTTCAAGATACATCTTCTTAGTTGCTACCTTCCAACCTTCTTAAGCTCTTCCTAAACAGAGCAGAAGCCACTATAATTTCTGTGTGTTGGAATAATGAGTACTCTACTATTTTTGTTGAACTGACTCCACAGCATATCACCATCACACCATCACCACTGTTTTTTGTTTGTTTGTTTGTTTGTTTTGATCAGTTCATTTTTTTTTTATGCCTAGATAAGTTGCGAGTGTTTTTCTTATTAATTGTATTTATACATGTAAAAATGTTTGCCTTTGATATATTCTTCAAATGTACAATTCAGTGACTTAACTGTTTTTCAGCATGTTCAACTTCTCGAATAATTTTTACTAAGAATAAATATACTCTTAAGAATAGATTACATATTTTTAAAATGTAAAGATTAAGGGAAAGAAATCACCAAAATAAGGCAGTCTATGTCTCGTTGGTAAAGTACTGCTATCATTCTCAAGCAAAATCTTAGTTTTCACCAAATAAAAGGAGATTTCTCTATTCAAGATGTCTCAGGAATATAGTTCTTGTCTGGGGATATGATTATCTTTAAAAATATTTTTATTGTTCTTTGATTAGAAATTAATGCATGCTGGGACATGCATTCCTTTTTTGTTTGTTTTAATTATATAACATTCCTCTCTCTCTTTTTTTTTTTAATCAGAAGTATTTTTTGAACTGGTAATATATTTGAGAAATGTAATACCCACAAAGTATTCAAAATATATACAGTAAAAGTATCCATTTCATCCATGTTTTCTGCTCATTGTCCACTACTTACGCATATCTTTCCAGAAGTGTGTTGCAGATGAAGCAAATGCAAAGATAAATGTTCCCTTCTGGTCCCCCTTTTATACAAAAGGTATTTTATATACTCTTCCAACACCTTGCTTTGATCACATAGCTCCTGTTGATTCCCTACCACTTTTAATTGATCTTTTGACATCACTTCATCAATATGCAGGCAGCTGTGATTGCTCCATGGAACTTTACTAAAGGTCCATGGAACTTTTCTGAAAGAACATGTGCATTTTTGCTTATGCGATTAGTGAAAGAAGGTGGTTGTTGTTGCCGGGTGCAAAAGAGTCGGTTCTAACTCAAAGTGACCCTATGCATAACAGAACAAAACATCACCCAGTCCTGTGCAGGCCTCACAATCATTGTTAAGCTTGAATCCAGTGCTGTTTTCACTGTGCCAATCCATCTTGTGGGGGTCTCCCTCTTTTTTGCTGACTCCCCACTTTACCAAGCATGATGTCCTTCTCCAAGGACTGGTCCCTCCTGAGAATATGTCAGAAGTATGAGAGATGAAATGAAAGAAGGTGTCTTGGTGCAATGTGAATTTATATTCATCTTACTATGCATAATGGTATTCTTTTATATTGTTAGAGCTATTTTCATTTTCTACTTTGTGAACTCTGGGCTTAAACACAGCAATGATTGTATGAATGGTACAAAACTAGGCAGGGTTTCATCTCGTTTTACAAGTTAGAACCAATTTGACAGGACCTAACAGCAGCAATATTTT
>NW_006408556.1:19695907-19697128 GCF_000296735.1 Chrysochloris asiatica
TGACAGCACCTAACAATAACAACAAAAACTATGTGCATTTTATTCATTTAATCCCATTTATAATTCTCACCATAGCCCTATAAGATGTTTTATTTCCATCTCATATCTGAGAAACTTAAAGTTCAGGGAGATTAAAACACTTGACCAAGATCACACAGCTAGTAAGAGATAGAACTTGGGCTCCAACTTGAATCTATCAGATATTGAAGTTCCTTCCCTTTCCAAAGCTCCTGTGATTCTTTACCAACTGTGTTTTTAAAGAGTGGGTTGATACATCCTTAAAGTTCCATAACAGTTGAATAACAGCACCATAATGAAGTTGATCATATCCTAGTAGGAATGATAAGACTCAATGTTGTTTTGAAGATCACTAGAAGTCATTTGCTTCCAACCCTGGAACACTCACAGGTCTGAAACTGTCACATTCATCTGGAAGTTAGCCCCAGCTGGCTGCTGCTGGCTCCTGGCCATGCTAAGACAACCGCTGGTCGTTTGTCAATGTTCCCAGGGGGGCCTGCATCATGTTAAAATACTGGCATGATGCCTGACTCCACTGTATAATTGTACTGGCCATAGCAGGGCAGAAAAAATCCTTTGATGCTCCTTCTAATTCCATGGGCCCTGCAGGCTGGAAGGACCCAAAAACAGAACAGAGTGTGTACAAAGTACAGTCCAAAGGTTGGAGGCTCCTCTAGTCTTTTCACACGGGTAAACATTTTATTGTTAACATGCAGTACAGGCAGGCCTTGCTTCTGAGCTAGACTAGAATATTAGAGCTGCAACTGACATTAACAATTCCCTAATACAGGGTTTTCAAGCTGTTCTCTGAGGAGGCCTGTGACCATGGAGGGCGTTTCCATGGGGGCCCCTGAGGGGACACTGGAAATGCTGAATAGGTCTTGACTCTACACTTTAACTTCAATCAGACAGCTCTTTTTTTTATCCATGGCTTCAACATTAGATGCATTTATAAAAAGGATTCCCAGATAAAACTAGTCTAAGAACTATTTAGTTTTCCTGGTGTCGAATGTGAAGCCTTAATGGGTTTTCTCTGACCAGGATCACATGGAAAGTTAGAGGAAGGTAGGTCTAGGACTCAGTCAACTCTTTTTCATTATCTGGGTCCCTTGACCATACTGAGTCCTGTTTCCTTTGTTTCTGGCTCTTATTGTTATGAATTTGCAGCTAGCTATTTCCTAGGTCCTGGTGTGGCGCTGTGGG
>NW_006408556.1:19697882-19699011 GCF_000296735.1 Chrysochloris asiatica
ACCAGCGATTCCGTGGGAGAAAAATGCCGCATTCTGTTCCCGTAAATATTGATAGCCTCGGAAACCCTGTGCAGGGTCACTATGAGTCAGAACCGACTCCATGGTACTCCATGGTACCTCAACATTTATAAATGTGACTGAAAGAAACGTAGTGGTGCAGTAGTTAACGCCCTCAGTTGCTAATCAAAAAATCATTGTTCAAATCTGCCAGATACTTCATGGGAGAAAGATGTGGCACTCTGCTTCCCTAAAGATTTACAGCCTTAGGAATTCTATGGGGCAGTTCTCCTTTGTCCTGTAAGGTGACCATGAGTAAGAATCAGCTCACCCACAGTAGGTTTTAAATGGTGTGTGGCGCTGTGGGTTTTAAATGTGTGTGGTGCAAAGCCATTTGAACTGCAAGGTCAGTGGTTCAAGCTCACCAGCTGCTTCTTGGAAACCCCCTAAACAGGGTTGCTGTGGGTCCAAATAGGCACTCAACAATAAATGGGGTTATATACCCATCTGGGGGACACACTGGAATAACAAGTCCAGAAAGCAAGGGATGATTGGAAATAGTTGTCCCCAATGCATAAGACACAGAATCATAAATCGAACAGCAATAGCTGTTTGGTAATTTTGCATATCATGTTATCTTTTACTGATGAATTAAAATATTGATTCTTGATTACTGAATTTTTTGGTGCTCTCTTAAATTCTGTGCATCAGTCTCCTCACCCTAATCCCAGTTCTACTGTTTCCTGCCCAATATGACAGCTCCTCCTCTCCAGAGAAATGACGAGACCTGTATTAAGTAATTCATAGAATCTGTGGTGCTACAGATTCTGCTAACAGAAACGTTGCCAGTTCAAATTCACCAGCCATTCCTTGGAAGCCTCACACAGGATTGCTGGGAGTTCAAACGAGCTCAGTGACACTTAATAGCAACAATAACAAAGGCACAATAGCCCATAAAGTCAGCCTGTATTTAACCTCTGATCGAACAACCAAACCCATTGCTTTCAACTCAATTCAGACTCAAAGCAACCTATCAGAAGGAAAAGAACAGCTTCATAGGGTTTCCAAGACTTTAATCATGACTGAAACAGCCTGCGATATCTTTCTCTTTATGTCAGCCTTACTTTGCACC
>NW_006408556.1:19701510-19706793 GCF_000296735.1 Chrysochloris asiatica
GATGAGCTACAAAACAAAGACAGACTAGGAAGAAAGAGTGACAAACTACTTCCGAATCGCTAGTCACTGAAAACTCTATGCATAGCAGAGAAACTTATTGGTGGTCTTCCTCTTTTACACTATCTACTTTACTAAGCATGATGCCCTTCTCCAAGGACTGATCCCTCCTGATAGCATGTCCATAGTATGTGAGGTACAGTCTGGCCATTCTCGCTTCTAAGAAGCATTCTAGCTGTAATTCTTCCAAGACAGATTTGTCTGTTCTTTTGGCTACCTATGGTATGTTCAATATTCTTTATAAGTACCTTCATTCAAATGCATCAATTTTTCTTCAGTCTTTCTTATTCATTGTCCAGCTTTCACGTGCATATGAGGTGGTTGCATATACCATGGTTTGGTTCAAGTGCACCCTTGTCCTTAACGTGACATCTTTGATCTTTAACACTTTAAAGAAGGGTTTTGCAGCAGATTTGTCCAAGGCAAAATGTTATTTGCTTTCTGGGTTGCTGCTTCCGTAGATGATTATGGATCCAAATAAAATGAAATCTCAGACAACCTCAATCTTTTCTTCATTTATCATGCTTATTGGTCCATTCGTGAGGATTTTTGTTTTCAAACATCAGTTTGAAAGAGACACAAGAGTAATGTTGCTTGGCTCTTTTCCTTCCTCTACAATATGGTTGAAGTATAGTCAAAAACTTGCTTAGCCACTTGTTTACCAAATTCATCCATAGTGCTCATAGCAGTTGACTTCAGCTGGTACTTATCAGCCTCACTCTTACTGGTCTTACTTAACTCCTTGGACAACCAGCTTCAGGAAGCAGGCTTTTAACAGTGGTGCCCTGAGTTTCTCACACAGTTTCAATCCTTTGAATGTAGTCACTCTGCCCTTTTTTTATTTCCGTGCCCCTGGTCTTCTTCATGGCCTTCAATCTGGAAAGTCCCTTCTGAATTCTATTTTCTTCTCCTTATTGTTATCATTAAGACTGGAGGGGAGGGTCACGCCACTGGGGAGCCCTTTTAGGAGTTCACATCTGGATTTTACAATCCTTTGGTTCTGTGGTTAAAATCTGAGACTGCTACTTGGCCAGCCTGGAAATCTGTAGTGGGAAGCATATCTGAGAGGCATGCATCAAATGAAATTAATGTGAGATTCCGTCTTAATTTACGTTTTCACTTCTAACCATATCTATTTGCTTTACATTATTAGTGTTTGTTGTAGGGATTACAATATGCATACATAACTTTTCACAGTCTACTTAGAGTTAACACTGAGCCATTTTGCATAAAATGCAGAAAATTCCCATTCTTTATGTTTTCATTGAATTATGTATTATATCTACAGATATTATAAGCTCCACATACAACGTGATAATATTTTATCATTCCTTAAGTATGTATGAATCATGCTTTCCTATTTCTCCATACATCAATTTTGTTATATATTCCAGACATTGTGAAAGACATATTATAGAAACATTGGATTTAGTTATGTTTCTCTGAAGAATACTGAAGTTTGATTTTGTTTTTAGCATTTTCTTGTGTGTGTTTGGTTCAGAGGCATGAGCAGAGTTTATAGACAGAATTTGGAACTCTTCATCTCTGGCTCCGTCCTTACTCAGGATTTCCTCTTCACTTTCTAGTAGCTTTAGTTTCCGTGCAACCTGTACTTTGGTTCTTCAAGCCACTAAGACTTCTAACTTTCCATTAGTATTTTATTTGCCCCACAGAGCGCAAAGTGGGGACCTGTTCTCATGATAAAAGTAGTCCAAAAAGAAAACAGAAACTCATCCAGTTATATCCATTTTTTCCAAGGATATACTGTCTTTCAGTATCTGTCTGCTTTTATCCATTCTCTAGTGCCTTCAGAAAGGAGCTCTGGTAGCGTAGTGGTTACAAATCGGGCTGCGAACCACAAGGTCAGCAGTTTGAAACTACCAGCCATGCCGCGGGAGAAAGATGAGGCTTTCTGCTCCCATAAAGATTTACAGCCTCGGAAACCCTGTACAGGGTTGACTGTGAGTCGGAACCGACTCCACGGCACACAGCCACCACCACCAGTGCCTTCAGAAGAGAACTGGGAGTGTAATAGGTTATGAGTTGAGCTGTTAACCACAAGTCATCAGTTCTAATCTACCAGCCACCCCATGGGAGAAAGACGAGACTTTCTGCTCCTGTAAAGATGTACAGCCTCAGAAACTCTATATAGGGTCACTATGAGTCAGAATCGACTCGACAGTGTCATCAGATTCCTGTTGTTACTTGTCATCAAGTCGATTCCATTTCATGGTTAACCCATGTGTGTAGGATAGAACTGTTTTCAAGGTTGTGACTCTTTGAATAGTTATTTATGTATTACCAGAGTTTATAGTTGTTATCTTTGTGAACTACTTGATCAGATTATAAGGAGAACTCTCTAAAATGGTATTGGTTTAATATTAATTCTAATGTGGAAATGAAATGCAGTCAGCATAATGAGGAAATGGGCAGGATTAAGGTTTTACTAACAACCTGGTGATATTTTCAGCTTACTAAATATTTTTGGTACATCGTATAAGTTCTAGGTTCTGAGAGATCTAATGAGAATCACCAGCTCACCAACCCTGTCTTAAAATAGTTTATATTTTGTTTTGAGTCAAACCAAAAGAGATCCATTGCAGTTAACTCCTACTCATGGCGACGCCATGGGTTCCAGTCTTCAAGACTATAATCTTTATGGGAGCAAATCATCCATTCTTTTTCCTATGATGCCCTTGGATGGGTCCAAACTGTTAACCTTTGGGATATAAAATCTTCCCTTTCTCTGGCATATCAAGTGTGAGTTCTTTATTAATTTCAACTGGAAAAGAAGGGTTTTAAGCTCTTACTACTATAACTAGCAGAAACGGGTAGTGTTATTTTACTTTATCACCACACCTCAATTGATATTTGATGTGCTCCTCCTCTAACAGATGAGAAAAAAATCAGGTTGAGAAAGGTTCCATGTAACTGACCTAAAGTCACACCACTAAGAAAGAGAGGAATTGAATTTCAAACTTGCTGGCACTACACCTAGTTTCTTTTTACTCCCACTAACTGAAGTGGGCAATATCTGGTCTCCATTGCACTTTTCCTATGGGAATCTGAGCACATCAGTGAGCTTCGATCTCCTTGTGTTCCCCCAGCTTGGGTAAGCCCTGTTCTTCCCAGATAGACTATGGTTATAAATTGAAACTTAAGGACTATGGCATTTTGATTGAATCATCAGGTTTGCACTTTGAATGCTGGAAGGTTGAATCACCTCCAAGGTTCTTTGTTTTATCTAAGAATCTCTGAGTTTCAGGCTCTCTGAAAGGTTACCCTTGGAACTCTCTTCTCTGAACTCCTAGGGCTCCTCTTGTTCTACCCATATCTACCCCTCTAGTCTGAGCGGTCCTCTAGTTCTCCTTCTGCAAAGATTTGGGTACCTACCATCCAGCGATGATGTCTAATAATAATTTGTGAAAACAACAGTAACAATAATGTCCTAAAACTAGAGAATGTCTTTTATCTCCTAAGCTTCTTTTATATTAACATTTTTGTCTAATCTTTATAATACTTCAGGTCTCTCTTTAGCTGTCTTCTTTCCTCCCTCTCCAAGTGAAATACAGAGTACATTTTCTAAATGCACTTAAAAAAAAACAAACATCATTTCTATTTTAGAAAGGCATTTTTGAAAAAAAAACATGGGATCCCTAAGAGATTCTCAGTCAGAATTGTTTCCTGTTTTCTTTGTATCCCAATAAACTAGTCCTGTATATTTTAGCATAAATGGCACTTCACAAAAATATCAGCAACAAAACTACTGTATATTATGTTTCAATACAATAGTTCATTTGAATATTTCATTCAATAAATGAACAAATGTCAGAGAAATCCAGATTCACATCTCAAATTACTTAATCTCTCTGAGATTTGGCTTCTTTATAAAATCTGAATAACAATCCAGGTTTGTGAGAGGCAAAGTTACATTTGAAGTAAGACCTAGTACAGGATCTAATGAGCATGCTCAAACATTGACTGGTTGGTCATTAAGGGAGGAGAATGGTATCTTCTTTTGTTTTAAAAAGGAACAACTAAAGTCCAAACAGGTTGACTTGTCCAAGGACACAAATGTCAACAGTGAATTTTATGACAAAAGTCAAAAGAATTTCCCCAGTTGTATTCCCATTGCCTTTTAATTAGATTATGTTGTTGCTTTTAAGAGCCATCGAGTCGGTTCTGACTTATAATGATCCTGTATAGAGTTTCTGAGGGGTGGGTTGAGTTTGAACTGCCGTCTTTGCCATTCAAACTGACCTTGATGACAAGTGCTTATCCTATGGTGTCACACCAGAACTCCTTCATCCTGACTTACGAAGTAGTCTGAATAAATAATAATATTATGTACTGCCTTGTAATAGTTAATATTGTGTGTCAACTTAGTCAAATTAGGATTCCTAGTGTCCTGAGAAGTATGATATAGTATTCTAATACATTGTAACCATCTCCATGTTGAGATCTGCTCTAAGGAGTCATTCCATTGGAAGGATGTTTCCTGACTGTGGCCTGCTTCAGTTTATTAGATGGTATGGCAAAGCTTGCTTGGCTTTTGCTGGGACTGGATCCTGCATCTAGTTTGTCATCTGACCACCAGTTCTTTGGACTTGAGTCAATGGCCTATCGTATTGCCTGCCGATCCTGGGTGTCATCAGTAGCCTGCCTTATTATCTTCTGACCTTGGATTCATTCACCTCTGTAGCCAAAAACCTGACACTTGACCTGCCAATCTTGCGTTGATCAGCTCAGCTACACAAGTCAGGAGAAGTCTCCAGCTTGAAATCTGACCCATGAACTTGAAACTTGCCATTTCTATAACTGTGTGAGCCATTTCCTTGATATAAACCTCTCTCTGAGGATATATATACATATTGTGACATCATGGATTAATGTGCTGGACTGAAAAGTCAGTTTGAATTGCAAGGTCAGTGGTACAAGTTCACCAACCACTCCTCAGAAACTCTATACAGGGACGATATGGATCAGAATTGACTTGATAGTACTTAGCAACAGCAATGTATATATACATGAATACATATGCAAGGAGCTCTGATAGTGTAGTGATTACAAATTGGGCTGCAAACCTGAAGGTCAGCAGTTCGAAACTACCAGCTGTTCTGTGGGAGAAAGATGAGGCTTTCTGCTCCAGTAAAAATTTACAGCCTCAGAAACCCTGTACAGGGTCGCTATGTAGGTTCTGACTCCACGGTACATAACCACCACCAC
>NW_006408556.1:19707028-19721394 GCF_000296735.1 Chrysochloris asiatica
GAGACTCCTGGTGTGGTGCTGTAGCATAGGCACTGGACTGCTAACTGCAAGGTCAACAGTTCAAACCTACCAGCCACTCCTCAGAAACCCTATACAAGGTCGCTAAGAGTCAGACCTGACTCAATAGCACTTAACAACAAGAACACAGACACATATATAATAGTTTTACTTCTCTGAAAAACCCAGCCTAAGACCCTGCCTTACATGAAGACTCTATTACATGAAGACACTGTGTTCGGTGCTTGGATCCAGGCCTTTGAACGAGTTCTTCCTAGTTCAGTCATGGCCAACTGAACAGACCCAAATTTATATAATGTGGGTATACCAGAACGAGAACCAGAATGTGGAATATGACAGAACAATACCCTGCTAGAAACTTCATCTCTCTCCTAGAAAACAAGGGCAACATGTGTGTTGTGCAGCAACCAAGTCTCTTGACTAATAACATTTGAAGCAAGAGAGCCCAGCTCAAAGATGGCTGCTGACTACATCACATTGAATGTGTGTCACTCTCCACAAGCTGGCAATAATTCAATCTCCTGCATCAGGCTACTGAAAGAGCTTACTATTCCTCTTCTGAGGCTCCCATTTCAAGACTTCAACCCACTGTGTTAGCACAATTGAACAAATTCAAACCAATTCAAAGCCCTGCTTGAATCACATGATTCAAACTTAACAACAACACAGAGATAGTTATACACCTGGTTTACAGGTGAAAATCAAGAGAGATTTGGAGAGCGGAGAACGGAACACTACCCAGAAAAGCAGTGATGCCAGAGATGGAGGCAGAGACGATGATGTGGAGAGATGGAGTGGCTGGGGACTTTGGACCCAGAGAGGGAGAGGGGCTGTGTGCTGACAACCAGGGGAGCAGGCTTGCAGGGTATACTCTTTGGTTGGTGGATGATGCATTGAGGGGATTGTAACCATGGTAAGGAAACAATATACGATGGGATCAAGGTGAAGCTAATGTTCTCCCATATAAACTGTCACAATAATTCACAATAAAGGATTTTTAAAAACACCCAGGGGAGTGGTTAATCTTACATTCCAGAAACAAAGGACCCTAGGATCATCAAGGGAGAAGAGCACAAGCAAAATGAGAGATCTTATCCAGAGAAGCAACGATGCCAGAGATGGAGGCAGAGATGGGGACATGGAGAGAGGGAGCAGCTGAGGACTCTAGATTCATGGGAAGTGAGGGACTAAGAGCCGGTGGCCAGTAGGCAGAATGTGCCCTTTGTTGCTGTAAATTATTACATATGCCTGAGAGCTTAAAAAAAACAAAAGCTAAAGTGAATAGACAGAAACACTGCTAACTAATGGTACATGGAGGGGATTAAAATCATTGTAACGAAACAAGGCATATGGTTTGTTGAATGTAAAACTGATGATCTGCCCTGTAAACTTTTACTCAATCCACAATAAAAACCTTAAAAAAAGAGAGAGAGAGAGAGATTTAGAAAAAAAATAATCAAATTCCTCAGGGATTTAGTTGGTAAAAGGCAGAGGTGGTATTCAAATCCACATCCTGAGACTCAATCAGGAATCCTTGATTCTTTTCTCTTTGTACTATCTTGCTAAGGGAAAAGTTAACATGGAAATATGACAAATTTATGGGAGCATTTATACAGTAGTCACTTGATCCATGGAAGCAGCAGTCAAAAAATCAAACAACATATGGCATTAGACAAATCTGCTGCACAAGACCTATTTAAAGTGTTGAAGAGCAAAGATGTCAGCTTGAGGACTAAGGTGAGTCTGACCCAAGCCATGGTGTTTTTAATAACCTCATATGCATGTGAAAGTTGGGCCGTGAATAAGGAAGACTCTAGAAAAATTGATGCATTTGAGTTAATGGTGTTGGTAAAGAATGTTAAAAGTGCCATGGACTGTCAATTGAACAAACAAATCTGTATAGGGATGAGTACAACCAAAATGCTCCTTAGAAGCCAGGATGGCCTCGAAGTATGAGTTTGTCTCTCATACTTCAGACATATTATCAAGAGGGACCAGTTCCTGGAGAAGGACATCATGCTTGGTAAAGTGGGGGATCAGCGAAAAAGAGGAAGACCATCAACAAGATGGATTGACACCATGCCAGTAGCAATGGGCTCAAGTGTAATGAGTGTGAGGTTGGCGCTAGAGCAGGCAGTGTTTCGTTCTGTTGTGCATAAAGTGTGCCGGCTCAATGGTACCTAACAACAACAACATTTAATCCAATTTATTTAAACTCCACCACCACCACCACCACCCCCCCAAAAAAAAAGTTCTATTCAGTTTCTGCCTAATTATCCTAGTTCTCAAGTTTTGTTTTCAATACCCCTGGGGTGTAAAGTCTCTGGATGGTACAAACAGTTAATGTGCTTACTGTTAGTTAGAAAGTTGGCAGTTTGAATCTACTTAAAGGCAGCTCAGAAGAAAACCCCGATGATCTACTTCTGAAATCCAGCCAATGAAAACTCTGTGGAGCGTTGTTGTTGTTTCTAAGGACCATTGAGCCGGTTTCAACTTATAGAGACCCTGTGTAGGGTTTCTGAGGGAAGTTGATGTGTTTGAATCGCCAACTTTGTGATTCAAACTGACCTCGAAGTCCAGCGCCTTATCCCACAGCATTACACCAGTCTACTCATACACATGGGGTGGCCATAAGTTGAAACTAACTCAATGGCAATTGGTTGGTTGGTTGATGTGTAAAGCAGAGGAAGAATTTGGAAAGGCAACTTACACAGGCAGAGATGATATCACAAATCCACTAGATGGGTACCAAAGACACATGGGCTTAACTCTGTTTTTAGGAAGAACACACTGAACTAAGTTGTCTAGGTGTAAACATGTGTCTCTTCTCAGCAGAACCAGGCTCTTCCAACAAGCTGTTTCAGGGACATAAGCTGGACCCATCTGTTCACTTGTGAATGTTGACTCCCAGCTGATGTATTTGGTTGTTCTTGGCTCTCCAAGCAAATGGCCATAAGGGAGTAATTACAAAAGCTTCCCTGACTTGGCAACCAAAGCTCTTGAGTGTTTACTGAGCATGCCCATTCCTAACATCTACTTTCAGCTCTCAGGAAAGACAAAGCTGAGAGGCAAAGGAGAAAACCAAGTGATAAGAGTTTCAGAAGAGTTAGAACCTAGGTAATGCTGAGAATAGATAAGAAATTATCAGGTGGCCCTGAAAAAGCGTACATAAAACTAATGAGGTCTATTCTGAACTCCTGAGTAGCTAGTTTCCATGGGACTTATCTCCAGGGCTACTTAGATGTTTCGCTCAGTGCTTTATACATAAGCTCTTCCCATGTAGAAACTTAGATATGTACATCTGAGTAGCCATGTGTAACTGCTTTCAAGTTCTTTCCTTATAGGCCATGTTGATAGTAGAAGAGGAATAGGTGCAGGGGCAAGGCAAATTACACAATATGAGGTATCCACGCAATGCATTTACAGAACCAAGGGAGTAAGCAGACAGAGTAGGAAATGCAACAAGATGGGGATAAAAAAGCAGTTTGAAAGCTCAGCGCTAATTTTATATACTGAAGAACAGTCTTTAACTTACCTGTGGCAGCAAAAACAAGATGGAGTGACTAGATACAGAAAATTTGTCTTCTAGTCTTAGCTCTTCCATTGTCCAGTTTGGCATATTAGTGGTCACAGTTGTCTGTAGCATGGGTTTTTTGGCTTTTGGTACAGAACACGGAGAATTACCACAATATGATGAAAAATGCATCAAATTTGGCCACAAAAGGCCTGATGATGGGGGCATTGAGGAGCTTTTCAAACTCATAATTGATGCAATGAAAAAGTTATTTTCAACAATTATTTAGAGAATTTAATGAATTATTAAAATATGACAAATGAAAAAACAAAATTCCCATTCTCATGGGACTTACCTTTTTACAAGAGTAAATAGACGATAAGAAAACAAACAAGTCTGTTAATTTGGGCTATAATGCCACCTCATAATTGTTATCAAATGCTGTCGAATCGATTCTGACTCATAGAGACCCTATGGAGGGTCTCCAAGACTTTAAATCTTTGTTGGAGCAGAAATTCTCCTTTTTCATAATTGGCCCTACAAGTAAATAAACAAAACGAGATAAAGAGAGAATGTGGTCAAAGACAAATAATCTCACCCTCAGAGAATTATTGTGAGAAAATGAAAAGATCATGTCTTTTAACACATCGCATCATGAAGCAAATGTTAAATAAATAGTGTTGTTTTATGTGGTTTTTCTCTCAATGACTAAACGGACTACTCATAAGACAATGGTAGAGTTTCCAGGCTATGTCCATGTTTGAGAAAGAAGCTTAGACTTGATAGCATTCATTTACTCTGTTTTATTTCAATGCTGCCTCCTCAGTTGTTGTTGTTGTTGTTGTTGTATCATGTCTGTGGTGGGAACTTGACCTTTGGCAGTAGGAATTCAGTAATGCAAAAACTTCGTATAAGAGATGTGATTTGATGTCTATGATAAGAAACCCACAGCTGGTCTCTTTTCCCAAGTGTTGGGGACTCAGCCACAGGGCTAAGGGCTTTGAGGTGTGAGGAAAAGCCTGTTTGCTTTGGAGAGACCTGTCCACCAGGCGGTAGAGTCAGCCTGTTCAGGAAACAAGCTCTGCAGCAATAATGTCAGTTGATCCTGCTGCCCAGAGCACAACAAAAGGCTTCACTGTGCAGCTACATCCTGACTTAGAAAATGCCTGCAGGTAGCAATACCCAGACCTTGCCCTGGTCTGACTCTTGGGCTCAAGGTTCGGACATCTGTGAGAAAGAATGGATTTTAAGGTTTTAGAAGAAATCCATCCATCCGAGAGCTGACTCTTCCTCATCAAAAAGGAAATTCTCTGTGATTTGCACAAGGGCAACTCAGTATCCATTTCTGAGGAGATAAGCCTCCATGTCAGGGTGATGTTTTACCAAGACTGTAGGATGTTTGACAACAATGGATGCAGATGTTACCCATTGTGATAAGTGGCATTATAGGAAATCAGTGAATCAGAAAAGGTTTGTAAATATATCTGGTGGTTTAGTTATTCAGACACTTTTCAACGTTGTTTGAGTCTGTTGGTGTTCTCATATAAAATCTTGTTGTGTTGGTAAGTACCATGGAGACAGTTCTGACTCATAGCGATCCTGCACAGGGTTTCTGAGGCTGTAAATCTTTACAGGAGCAGAATGCCTCATCTTTCTCCCATGGAACTGCTGGTTGTTTCGAACTGCTGACCTTGAGGTTGGCAGCCTGACTCGTAACCACTACACTGCCAGAGCTCCTTATATAAAATCTTACATGGAATGAGTTTTTCCCAAGAAAATTGTGATAAACATCCTCCAAAATGACCACAGTGAGTTTTACCTCCTGATACTCACACCCTTGTATACTCCATTCCCCACACTGAAACAAAACTGATGTTTGTTGAGCAGACCAGCCTGAAGCAGCTAGAAGAACAGAAGATACTTCTTGAAAGGAAGACCTACAGGAAAAATACAAAAAAACATAAGCAGACTGACTGTTACTACAAGAACAAGTAAGTTGCTTTCCCAGGAGACATCAAGGCAAGTGGTCGGGTCCCCTCAGTGTAAACCCCCTTCCAAGACTAAGACTCAATGGGAATACACGCTCTGATTGGTGACCACGTTCATCACCGATAAGGGGAAGTGAGGGAAAAACAGCAATGAAGCTGCAAGCTAAGTCCTACAACGTTCAATAGACTTCTGTGAACCCAGATGGCCAGCAGTGTGGCAAGACCTGAGGACTCTTGAACCCAGAGTCAGTGACATAGCCACAGAGGACTGGAGTGGAGAGTGAAGCGTCCAGCTGATAAGAAGAGAGGGCATATGCACAAGAACACCCATACGTGCAGATAATACCCACTTGACCTGGCTTCAATGACTAGATGATCAGAGCCCAAGTAGAAGAAGAAAGAAGAGGAAAAAAAGAGTAATCTGATACAATTTGAATGAACTTGATCTATACCTATGGATGCAATAGCTCAAATGAGGGAACAAATCCTTACAGCAAGGATCATTCCCACCCCCTCCATACACAGAGTAGACAGGGATGGGCAACTTGGACATTGGCTACCCAAAATGGGGAGGCTACAAAGGCAAGAAGTGACTGGTTTACAAGCTTTCAAGAGGGAACCTAGATTCAGAGGGCCATGAAGGAAGGTAGAATCTCCACTGAGTAGTATCCAGTCTGTCTAGGCGGGGATGATGAAATGAAATGCAGATGGGTCTCCTGTGATACAATAGTGAATAAGTGTTATCAAGACTGATTGTGAGGGTTGGAAATGTAAAGGTAGACATTTTGTAGCAAGGACAGGAGCTCTTCAGCCTAGGAGCGGAGGTCCGTGGGACCATCAAGGGAGAAGAGCGTAGAGCAGGACCCTACCCAGAGAAGCAGTGATGCCTAAGATGGAGGCAGAGATGATGACATGGAGAGATGGAGCAGTTGGTGACTTTAGACACACAGAGAGAGAGGGGCTGTGTGCTGACGACTGGGGGCATGCTTGTAGTGTATATCCTTTGGTTGGTTGATGATGCATGGAGGGGATTGTAACCATAGCAATGAAACGATATACAATAGTATGAATGTAAAACTAATGTTCTCCCATGTAAACTATCACATAATTCACAATAAAACATAAAAAAAAAAAAAAAAAACCCTGATGTTTGTGGCCAACAAAACATAGCAGAAGTGATGGCAGGTGATTTGAGGCTAGATCAGAAAAGGTATTATAGCTTCCACTTTGACTTCTTGAATTGTCACTCCAGGTTAAATAAATTACCATGTCAACAAGGACACTCAGACAGCTGGGCAGAAAGGTTCACCTGGAAAGGAATTTAGTCATCCTGCATGGAGGCAGCACTAACTTCCCAGGCATGTTAGTAAGCAATCTTGAAAGTGGGTTTTCCAGCCCAAATCAAGCCTTCAGATGGCTCTAGTCTTGGCCAGTTCTGACTGCAATCTTAGATGATATCTTGAGCCATCACCTAAAGAAGCCACTCTTGAATTTCAGACACATAGAAACTATGGGAGATAAGGAATGATTGTTTTTTCAAGCAGCCACCAAGTTTGGGTTAATTTATTATACAATAATAGATAACTGATACAAAGCCTAGGCTAAGATACCAGGTTTGAGGAGACAGACGACATATTCCTAGACCTACTGGGCTTGAATCTCTACACACTGAATACTAGATTGTAATGAATGACGTATCATCTTGTCCAACACCATATCAGTGATTTTCAGAGAACCATTTCTTGTCATTGATATTGGTTAAAGGCTGCTGGTAGGTGGACATTAATTCCTGTCACTTCTAGGTTGCTATGCAGATGGTTAGTGGATTTCTGACTTCAGCAAAAGCCTGCAGGGAAAGAGACACAAACGCTGGTGATTGGAAGTTGAACCAGTGAGCTCAGAAGTGGTCTTGGTTGAGGAGATATTGGTAAGGGTACTAACCCTGGACTTTAGTTATTAAATCAAGACCTCACTCAGGAGAAAAGGCAAAAGATCTACTCATCTGAATTGTGGCTACTAGGTGGTCAATGAGCATCAAACACAGAAACAAAGCTCAACTATGCAAACAGAGGTTAAAGGTCAGGGTCAGACTAGAAGCAAATGTACCTTTATGGTACATTTGGCTTCCTAAATCACTGTTGTTATGAAGGAAAGGGGAGCTTTGTTGTTGTTGTTGTTAGGTGTCACTGAGTTGGTACCAATTCATAGGGACCCTATGCACAACAGAACTGCCCGGTCCTGGGTCAACCTCACAATTGTTGCTACTGCCACTGTGCCAATCCATCTCTCTGGGGGTCTTCCTCTTTTTCTCTGACCCTCCACCTTACCAAACATAATATCCTTCTCCAGGGACTGGTCGCTCCCGACACTATGTCCGAAGTATGAGAGACGAAGTCTGGCCATTGTGATTTCCAAGGAGCACTCTGGCTGCACTTCTTCCAACACAGATCTATTTGTTCTTTTGGCAGCCCATGATACCTTCAATATTCTCCTTTAACACCATATCTCAAGACTAGGCATCCCAATGCCTGCCCCTCAGTCCTAACCACAGGCACTAGATTCACCCTGTTGGATTTATGCTGCCACATAATTTTCCTGGCAGCTGGCTCTTAGCCCAAACAGCTCTTCCTACTGCGGGCTGTCAGTGAACAGCTCCTGCTTAGGAGACAAGTCAGTCATTTAGAAATAAACTCAGCCAAAGATTTCAAAATAGCCAACTGATAGCAGTCCTCTTCTTATGGAGAGCTGGAGTTAGAGTGGGGCTCAATATAGGCTATAGCAGAGCCCTGCTGTTGTTGTTGTTGTTAGCTGCCATCAAGTCAGTCCTTGGCTCACAGCGACCCCAATGCACAACAAGATAGGACTGCTGTGATCCATAGCTTTAGGGAAAAGATCACCAAGTCTTTCTCCCTACTCCATCTTACTATGAAACTCCTGAGAACTGCTCAACACACAAGCCTCCAGAGATGGACAGGTGGTAGCAGCACAGAAAGTGGAATCGTCAGGAATCACGTGGAAGGCAAAAATTCTACCACTGATTCACCACTGACCACAAACAGCGCTCTGATGCTATTCCATATGTGCTTTCTAGACCTTCTTGTATCTTCATAAAGACAACTCAGGGTAACTGAGTGCTCTGTGTGTAGTGGTACTGCCTTTTCATTGGAAAACCTTCCCTCTTGATGGAAGGGTGTTTGTGAGACGCCATTACTTGAGACAGCTAACCAGGATAAAACACACCAAGGAGAAATAATGAGCTGCTTGGGGAAAGATTTAATGAACTGGTTTCTTCATGATTAGTCCAGGGATTCCATGATAGTTCACATTCAGGGTCATATTACAAAAAAGATACCCCAAAGTTCTCCAGCCTTTGTCCTTGATGTGCTTTGGGGCAGTGATTTCGATTGCAAAGAGTAGCTGCAAAAAAATCCTCCTATATACATTCTTCACTTGTTTTTGCGTCCCTGACTTCAACCTCCAGGTGGCGCTAATCTTCCAAAAGACTGAGCTGAAACATCAAGGCACAGTGCCGCAGAACACCGCTGTTTACTCTGCAGGGAGGGGAAGTTCTCGGTTGTTATTTCTTCTCTGTGAATAATTTATACAGGGGAAATTTGACCATAGACTTTATTAGCACTTATAAATGGAGTATCATTCTCAAATAATATCAGTATGTTTCCAAACCAGATTCCCCTAGTCCTCATTACCTTCTAGAGAGATTACCTTGCCTCCCCATGATTCAGTCCTTTGTATCCAGTAGTCTGTCTCCGGAAAGGAACCCTTTATTTTATGGTTATGCTTAGTATCTGAGTAACATCAGAAAATAAAGGAGAAACCTGGGGACCAGGAGCTAGTCTATAGATTTTCAGGGCCTCAGAAGGCAGCTGTGATAATTCAGAATTACATGCTAACAAAGAAAACTGCAGGTTTTAAAGTTTAGTATGTTTGGCTTAGTCCCTGGGTGGTATAAATGGTTAAGGTGTTCAACTGCTAACTGAAAGATTAGAAGTTTGAGTCTACCCAGAGGTACCTTGGAAGAAAGGTGTGGCAATCTGCTTCTAAGAGCTCAACCATTGAAGCCCTATGGAGCACAATATGACCTCAGACATGCCACATAGCCCTACCGCAATCTTACCTGTAAACGGCAATGCATATGTAATAATATTTTGCCTTGCAATTCTTTAGTTTGAACATGTAAAACACTAGTACTGTGACAGACACTTACTAAGTGGCCCTGTGGATTTGGACTTAGTTTGCAATATACCCTATTGTTATTGCTAAGTGTCAAATAGTCCATTTCAAATGAGAGCAACTCAATGTGACACAGTAGAACCTCTCCTTGAGGGTTTTCTAGGCTGTAATCTTGAAATGGAGCTCTGGTGGCGTAGTGGTTACGAACAAGGCTGCAAACCTGCAAGATCAGCAGTTCGAAACTACCAGCTGCTCCGCGGGAGAAAGATGAGGCTTTTTGCTCCCATAAAGATTTACAGCCTCGGAAACCCTGTACAGGGTCGCTATGAGTCGGAACCAACTCCATGGCACATAACAACAACAACAACAATCTTGAAAGGAAAAGATCACCAGGTCTTTCTCAAATCGGCAATTTTTTGGTTAACAGCCAGTCTTTTGAATCTTATGCATGGAAGTCCTTAGGGCTGATTAGTCTTTGGGGAATTAGATTGGAAATTTACAGGAAACACTCCTATGAGATAATGCCCTACCCTTTACCCCCACTTCAAGTGCTCTATGTGTATCAAGGATGATGCCAATGACCAAATTTCAAGATATTTCCAGGAAGTTCAGAATCAAACTTTAAGTAAATATACCACCTTTCTCAGAAAAGAGGCCCTTGGATGCCAGACTGTTCCCCCAAAAGGTCATTGGGCTGCTACCATAGAAGAGAGACCACATTGTAAATCCTGAGACCAGCTGTACACTTGTCCTGGGTGATCTCTCTGTCAAGCAAAGAACACCCACAATAAACAAGCAATTAAGCCAGGCTGGAATATGTGCTTTGCATTTTGATCCAAGTATCACATATCTGGAGTCCTGGTGTGGCACTGTGGGCTAATGTATCAGACTGCAAAGCCATTTGAACTGCAAGGTGGATGGTTCAAGCTCACCAGCTGCTCCTTGGAAACCCTATACAGGGTCGCTATGGGTCAGAACCGACTCTACGGCACTTCACAACAACAACATCACATATGTAGGACTGAAGTTATAGAGATGGGCTATGTTGAGGGTGATCCAAATCCTTCACTGTCTTTAGCAGCTAAGATAATTTGTCTGGGCTAAGCCCTCTTTGGAGTCCTAGTGTGGTGCTGTGGGTTAATGCTGCAAAACCGTTTGAACTGCAAGATTGTCGATTCAAGCTCACCATCTGCTTCTCAGAAACCCTGTACAGGGTTGCTATGAGTCAAAACTGACTTGATGGCACTTAACAACAACAAGCCGTTTTTAGGTTTCCTGTCTCTATCTTATCATGTGTGGCACTGTGAGTTAATGCACTGGACTGCAAAGTCATTTTGAACAGCAAGGTCGGCAGTTCAAGCATACAAGCTTCTCCTCGGAAACCCTATACAGTGTTGCTACGGGTCAGAATCGTCTCAATGGAACTTAACAACAACAATCCTATCAAATGACTTCCATGCCTCAACTGTTTGTCATAAGAAAGGACCAAAAACTATGCTTAGGATTCTGCAGGGATAGACCTAATTAGAGCAAACACAGGAAAACAGTCTAGAGAATTAGGCTTTTAACACTTAAAAAAGTGTGTTTTTAGAATTTATTCTGAGGCTCTTATTACAAAATTGGATTATCTCTAGATACTTGTCATCCTGGTTTTTTCAGGGCTCTCCAAGTTCCACATTCTAGGAATCCCCTCAGACCTGGGCAAACTGGTTGTCGCCACTTGGTCAAACCCACGTTTCAGAGTAGTGATTAATATAGCAAACTAAAGTCTAAGCTCTGAACTATGACTAGATACAATTATAAAGTCTATCCATAGGTCCCAGATAAGGCTCTGTGGGTTAATGCACTGGACCGTGAGGTCAGTCTGAACCATATGAGCCAGAACTGACTCAACAGCAGTTATCAACAACAACAATCCACAAGACTCAGTTCCTTCCTGAGTACAAATAGGGAGATATACAATTTTTAACAAATACCAAGATTAATAATTAACAAATGTGAAACTCTACTCAAGGATACAAGGAATTGTGGTTTCTTGTTCTTGACAAAACTGCCTATATTGTAAGTTCCCAAGTACTGAGTGAGCAGAATTTACATTTTCCTAGGAAGTTTATAAAACAGATTTGCCTTCAAACCATGGCTTTATTGCTTAGATACTGTATAACCCAAGACAAATTCTTTACCCTCTCTGTGCATTTATTCCATTCTCTGTAAAATAATCATATTTTTTATTTAGCAATAATTGATATTGTTATTGTTTATAATGTAAGCTATAAGATAATGATATTGTTCTATAAATTAAAATAAAATTACTACAGCACATAGAACATAATGAGCTGTTGTTAAGTGCAATTGAATTAGCTCTGACTCATAGACTAAGAACCAAAAGATCCGTTTTGGAAAAAGTGCAGCCAGAGTGCTCCTTGGAGGCCAAGATGATCAAACTTTGTCTCTCACGCTTCGGATATATTGTCAGGAGGGACCAGTCACTAGAGAAGGATGTCATGTTTGGTAAGGTGGAGGGTCAAAGAAAAAGAGGAAAACCCTCCCCTTCCCCCAACGAGATGGATTGGCCAAGTATCAGCATCGATGAACTTAATTAAGCAAGACAACAGTAGTGACGTTAGCCCAGGATCAGGCAGTGTTTCATTCTGCTGTGTATAAGGTCGCCATGAGTCGGTACCGACTCAATGGCACCTAACAACAACAACATAGAATAAGATGTATAACAGAATGAAGCTTTGCCTAGTCCTGTACCATCTTCATAAAGGTCAGTAGATTTGAGCCCCTTGTGGCAATCACTGTGTCAGTCCAACTCAGAGAGGGTCCTCCTCATTTTTACTGACCTTCCACTTTACGGAGAATGATGTCTTTCTCCAGGAATTTATCCATCTTAATAGCATATCGCAATCAAGCAAACTGACACAATCTTGTCATCCTTTATTCCAGAGTGCATTCCAAAGCTATACTTCCTCCAAAATTGATTTGTTTATTCTTCTAGAAGTCCATGGCAATCTCTAGATTCTTTGTCAACCCATAATCCAAATGCATCAATTCTTCTTTGGTCTTCTCTTTTCATGGGACAGCCTTTTTTTTTCTTTCTTCTTTTATGAGGTAAGGGTTAATACCATAACTTGGGTCAGGCACACCTTAGTCCTTAAAGTGACATCTTTGCTTTTTAAGATTTTTAAGAGGTCTTCTGCAAAAGATTTGCTCAATTCTTTGACAACTGCTTCCATGGCATTGATTGTAGATAGAAGTACAATTAAATGCTAAACAAATTCAGTATTTTCTCTGTTTATCATGGTGTTGCTTATTTCTCTAATTGTAAGGATTTTCTTTATGGTAAGGTATAAGTCCTACTGAAGGCGTATAGTCTTTGATCTTCATTAGTAAATATTTTAAATCGTCTTCACTTCGGCAAGCAAGGAAAACAAGCTACATCATCTACCTTGCTGAATCATCCTTCAGTTTGCCTTCACATAGTCCAGCTTCTCAGACTGTTAGCTCAAGGTACAGGTAGAATAACTATAGTTGAAAGACTACAACCCTGACATACACCTTTTCAAATTTCAAACCTCACAGTACCCCCTTTTTTGTTGTTGTTCAAACGATTGTCTTTGGTGCATGTACAGTTTTCACGTGAGCAAAATCAAATGTCCTGGAATTCCCATTCTTCATGATCCATAGTTTGTTATGACTCAGCAATCTAATGCCTTTGCATAGTCAGTAAAATATAAGTAAACAAACATCTTCCTGGTATTCTTTGCTTTCAGCCAAGATTCTTCTGACATCAGCAATGATTCCCTTCATTCCACATCCTCTTCTGAATCAGGCTTGAATCTCTCTTGTTGCTTTTAAGGTCTGTACAGTTGGTTCTGATTCATAGAGACCCTGTATAGAGTTTCTGAGGAGTAAGTGGTGAATTTGAACTGCTGACCTTGTGGTTCACAGTCCAGTGCTGATCCTACAGCACCACACCAGGAGTCCTTGAATCTCTGAAGTGCTCTGTCAATGTACTGTTATAATTGTCTTTAAATTAATTTCAGCAAAATTATTTTACTTGTATGTGATATTAATGATATTGTTCAATAGTTTCTGTATTCAATTAGATCATCTTTCTTTGGAATGGGCACAAACATGGATTTCTTCCAGCCTGTTGGTGAGGTTGTTCTTCTTAGGTGTCTTTGAGTCAGTTCCAAATCATAGCAAACCTTTGCACAACAGAAAGAAACACTGCCTGCTCCTGAACCCTCCTCATAGCTGTTGTCACTTTTCAGCGCATTGCTACTGCCACTGTGTCAGTCCATTTCCTTGACAGTTTTCCTCTTTTTCCTGACCCTCCCCCATTTTACCAAGCATAATGTCCTTCTCCAGGAATTGGTCCCTCCTGATAACATGTCCAAAGACTGAGAGACGAAGTTTGGCCTTTCTAGTTTCAAAGATGCATTCTGGCTCTATTTCTTCCAACACATCTTTGTCTGTTCTTCTTGAAGTCCGTGGTACTTTCAATAGTCTTCACCAACACCATAGTTCAAATACATCCAGTCTTTTTCAATCAACCTCCACATGCATGTGAGGCAGTTGAAAATATCATGGCATGGATCATGATGATGCACATTCCCCAAACTGCTATCTTTGCTCTTTAACATGTC
>NW_006408556.1:19722039-19724142 GCF_000296735.1 Chrysochloris asiatica
CTATTTCCGTATCCTCTTCTGAATCCTGCTTGAATTTCTGACAGTTCCCTGTTGGTGTACTATTGAATTAGCTTAAGTAAAGTTTACTTTCATGTAATACTAATCACATTCCTCAATGCTTTCTGCATTCCATTGGATCACATTTCTTTGTAATGGGCACAAATAAGGATCTTTCTAATCAATTGGCCACATAGCTTCTCTTACAAATTTTCTTGCAGACATGAGTGCCTCCAGTACTGCATCAATTTGTTTGGCTTTAATTGGCCAACTAGTGTCTTCCAAATTGCTTGACATAAACAAGTGACTGCTTCCACTGTTTTATTCATGTCTTGAACCATTTCAATTAGCATTCTGTCAATTCCTGGATCATTGTTTTTCCTCAATGCCTTCAGCGCAGTTGGCCTTCTTTCTCCAGTACTGTTGGTTGCTGATCATATGTTAATTCCTAAAATGGTTGAATGTCAACAAATTATTTTTGATATGATGACTCCGTGTATGCCTTCTACCTTCTTTTGATGCTTCCTATATCATTCATCATTTCTCCCACAGAATCCTTCACTATTGCAACTCAAGACTTAAACTTTTTCTTCAGTTCTTTCAACTTGAGATATGCCGAGTGTGTTCTTTACTTAGGGTTTTCAGACTCCAAGTCTGTGCATGTTTCATTATTACCTTGTCTCCTTGAGACCGCTCTGAATCCTTTATTCAATTCTCTTACGGCATCATTTCTTCCATTACTTTACTTACTCTGTGCTAAAGAGCATGTTCCAGAGTCTCTTCTGGCATCTATTTTTTATCTTTTCTCTCCTTCTGGTCTTTTTTAATGACCTTTTGTTGTCTTCAGATATGATGTCCTTATTATCATCTGTCTTAGGCTGGCTTCTCTAGAGGAGCAAAACCAGTGAAGCTTATGCATAAGTACAAGTGGGCTTCAAAAACCTTGTTGGAAAATTCCATTGTTTTCCATTTCATTTTTTTCTATAAATGTTGTGAAACCCTCTCACACAGAGAGAAGTATTTACTTGAATTTAAAGGAAATGGCTCACACAGCTATGAAAGTGGGCAAGCCCCAAATCTGTGGATCAGGCAGAAGGTTGGCCCCTTCTCCTGACTCACATGGTTACAAGGGCTGATGAACCTACTAATTACAGGTTACTTGTCAGGCTATTTCTCATGTTCTAAGAACCAGAGGTTAGAATGGGTGAATAGATGAATGGGTGATCAAGAGAAAACCGTTGCCAGAATAATCACTTTTACATCATCAGTATGGGACACACGCCCAAGGAAACTTTTCTTCCAACTGATTTGCTCATAACAGACCGCAAAATGGGAGATGATACACAGTGTTAGTCAAGCCACTGAGAATTATACCCTAGACAAGCTGACACATAACATTAACCATCACTTATCCCATAACTCTTCTGGTCACTAGTCACTACCATTCAGTGTCTCAAAATCTATTCTTGAAATGATATCTAAATTCAGGTGGAATATATTAAAGGTTGTATTTTGGAGGAGGTAAAAGAGCTGAATATAAATTTCAAAAGGCAACTCAAGAAGACAAAGTCAAATATTATAATATAATGTGCAAAGACCTAGGGGTAGAAAACCAAAAGAGAGGAATACGCTAAGCATTCCTCAAGCTGAGGGAACTGAAGAAAAAATTCAAGCCTTAACTTGAAATACTGAAGGATTCTATAGGAAAAATACTGAATGATGCAGAAAGCATCAAAAGATGATGGAAGGTTGCCCAGTGAAGGAGGCTTCCTACAGAGCCTTTGCATTGCATAAGACCATAGGTAGAATCCTGAATGCCATCTAGAATCTTCTTCTGAGGTGGGAAATTTCCACTTGAAAGGATAAGCAGACCAGCCTGGAGCAACTAGAAGA
Organism: Chrysochloris asiatica; assembly: GCF_000296735.1. NCBI lineage: Eukaryota > Metazoa > Chordata > Mammalia > Afrosoricida > Chrysochloridae > Chrysochloris > Chrysochloris asiatica. Next base: position 19,723,930 of record NW_006408556.1, read on the forward strand.
AAAGATACTTCTTGAAAGAAAGACCAACAGGAGAAATACAAAACAATATAGACAGTCCAACTGACTACTATAAGAACAAGCAAGTTGTTCACCCAGGAGACACCAAGGCAAGTGGTCAAGTTCCCTCAGGTAAAACCCCCTTCCAAGACTAAGACTCAATGGGAATACACAAGCAGACATGTGCTCTAACTGGTGACCACATTGGTCACCGAT
>NW_006408556.1:19725917-19739775 GCF_000296735.1 Chrysochloris asiatica
TTGTATTCTTTCACCATACTTATTCAATCTGTATGCTGAGCAAATAATCCAAGAAGCTGAATTATATGAAGAAGAACATGGCATCAGAATTGGAAGAAGACTCATTAACAACCTGCAATATGCAGATGATACAACATTGCTTGCTGTAAACAAACAGGTTTTAAAATACTTACAGATGAAGATCAAAGACCACAACCTTCAGTATGGGTTGCACTTCAACGTAAAGAAAACAAAAACCCTCACCACTGGACCAATAAATAACATTCAAATAAATGGAGAAAATATTGAAGTTGTCAAATACTTCAGATCAATCATCAACATATGGAAGCAATAGTAACAAAACCAAAGAACAGATTACATTAGGCAAATCTGTGGCACAAGGCCTCTTTTAAATGTTCAAGAGCAAAGATGTCAGTTTGAGGACAAAAGTGTGCCTGCCCATGGTATGTTCAACACCTCATATGCATGTGGAATCTGGACAGTGAATAAAGAAGACAGTAGAAGAATTGATATCAGCATTTGAACTAGAGTGTTGGAGGAGAATATTATAAGTAGCATGAACTGTCTGTCAAAAGAACTAACCAATCTGTGTTGGAAGAAGTACAGCCAGAGTACTTCCTGGAGGCCAAGATGAAGCCAGGATGACCAGACTTTGTCTCTTATACTTTGGAGATACTATCAGGAGGAACACAACACAGTCCCTGGAGAAGAATATCATGTTTGGTAAAATGGAGGGTCAGAGAGGAAGACCCCCCCACCCAATGAGAATGATTGGCACAGTGGCAGTAGCAATGGGCTCAATGTAGCAATGATTGTGAGACTGGCACAGGACTAGGCAGTGTCTCATTCTGTTGTGCATAGTGACACGATGAGTTGGTACCGACTCAATGGCACCTAACAACAACAACAAAAGTAGAGGTAATAGTGGGGCTAAGAGTTGGATAGTGCAGGAAAACTTTTTTTGTGTGTGTCATGAAATGTAAGGAAAACATAGCATAAGATTTATTTTGGACATCATTAATTATTTCATATTTTCCCACAACTGGATTCCAGTTGGATTGTTCCTCTCTGTCTTAAGGTTTAGAACTGTTAAGAGTTACACCATTTTGTCAGATTCATAGTTCTGCATTAAACTTTGGGGTTTCCCAACAGACACATTAAATATTATTACTAATCCCTCTGCAAACTATCCTGAAAATATCCCATTAAATGTGCCTCCCAGATACTGACACCAAGAAAATAATATCTTGCTCAGTGATTTCCAAACAGGTTTGGGAATCAGTTCTGAACTGACTACATCAGGATCACAGAAGGAGCTATTTGAAAATATAGTTTCCTGGACCCACTGATTCAGCAGGTCTTGGGTACAACCTAGAACCTAACAGGTCCATAAGGATTTCTTAGGTGGTGCCAACAGTTAACTCACTCAACTGCTTACCCAAAGGTTGGAGGTTCAAGTTTACCCAGAGGCACCTCAGAAGAAAAGACTGGCCATCTGCTTCTGAATGTTGCTGTGGTTGTTGTTATGTGCAATGGAGTCAGTTCCGACTCATAGCAACCCTGTACAGGGTTTTCAAGCTTGTAAATCTTTACGGGAGCAGAAATCCTCATCTTTCTCCCGCGGAACAGCTGGTAGTTTCAAGCTGCTGACCTTGTGATTAGCAACCCTGTTCATAACCACTACACTACCAGAGCTCCTACTTCTGAATAGTCAGCCCTTAACAACCTTATGGAACATAGTTCTACTCTGGTACACAAGGCGTCACTGTAAGTCAGAATCAACTCAACGGTAATTGATTTTAACAGTTCCTCAGCTAATTCTGATGCATGGCCAGCCAGATCGAAGAGCTATGATGAAGTCACCAGTAAGGCCCCTAACCCCGACTTGCTCATCAGTGTGGGGGGGTTTTCCTAGTTTGCATTCATTTTGAAATCTTTTTATTTCATTTTGGTTACAAATGGAAAACATGGCATATATAAGAAAGCTATGTATTTCTGATCCGACAAAAATCAAATGTACTGTTTCACAAAGGTTGTCCCATAGGGGAGGAACTGCTCTACTTTGTTCAGGACCTGACACATAGTTGGTTGGTTGGTTAGTTATGTGCCATGAAGTCGATTCATAGCTACCCTGAACAGCGTTTCCGAGGCTGTAAATCTTTACAGGAGCAGAATGCCTCATCTTTCTCCCATGGAGCAGCTGGTAATTTCGAACTGCTGACCTTGCAGTTTGCAGCCCAATTCAATAACCACTACGCTACCAGAGCTCCTTGGCACATAGTTAGCACTCAATAAATATTTGTCGCCAGAGATGGGGGCAGAGAGGATGACATGGAAGAATGGAGGGGCGGGGGACTTTAGACCCAGGGAGGGAGAGGAGCTGTGTGCTGACAACCGCGGGGCAGTCTTGCAGGGTATACCCTTTGATTGGTTGATGATGCATGGAGGGGATTGTAACCATGGCAGTAAAACAATATCCAATAGGATGAATGTAGAGCTAATGTTCTGTCATGTAAACTGTCACATACTTCACAATAAGTCATTAAAAATAAATAAATATTTGTCAAGTGAATGTTGAATGAATGATTTATTGGGAAATTTTACAGAACTTTGCAGAACTTAGATGGGTGACAGTTTGTGACCTCAAGTAGGATATGACCTAAGCTCAATATGAATTAGAAATAAACAGCGACGATGATCCTGATAAAGAAAGATGAATGTGTCATCAAAGCCAAACAGGTGTCTGAATATAGGGATAATTTCACATTGGTGCCTTGCCTAGAATTGATCCTCATCTGTCCATCAGAGACTGACAGTAATGCCATTAGAAAGGACCATGATAAACCACTGTAGACATCCTTTGAGAGACACACCCAAATCTGAACTTGCCTCTGATCCATACTATACACACATTTATTGTACACATGGTGCCATTTTATTCCAGAGGTTGATGAACATTTTCAGATTGAATGTTCTAAATAAATTTTTGAGCAAAATAGAAGTTCCCTGTATGGGCTAAGACTAGTCTTAGCCCATACCTAGTCTCCAACCACTCCTAACTGCCTAAAAGAATATGTTCCTTCTTTTTATTCTCCACTTAAATCTTTGGGCTTACATTTTTCTAACAATATACATCAATAAATGTTCTGGCTAATTGACCTTTTTGTGCCAAGATTAAGTTTACTTGAATAAATTCAGTTGGAGAGCATTCTCAAGAAAGCAAACATATTTCTTTAACTTTTGAACCATTTATGCTGACCACCCCTTTTGTGAACTGCATCTTTTCTAGACAACTCATGGTCACCATTATGAAAATCAATGATTAGTATTCTCATATTTTAAAACTATTGGTTGCTTATGGCCCAAGGTGTATATGACTGCTTCCTCCTTTTATAAATAGGCCCAGTCTGAAGCATTTGATGGTTTTTGATACTTTTGACAATCCATGATACTTTTGTCTGTTCTTTGTAGATCTTCTGCCTCTTCCGTTGCTGATTATCCATGACTGTTGGTGTGGTGGAGTCCTGGTGTAGTGCTGTGGGCTAATGTGCTGGATTGCAATATCAGTTTGAACCACAAGGTCAGCAGTTCAAGCTCACCAGTCACTCCTCTCACACTCGACGGCACTTAACAACAACAACAATTGGTGTGGTGATTTAGGACAAGCACTGGATCTCAAGGTTGTTTGAACTGCAAGATCATCTGTTCAAACTCACCAGCTGCTCTTCTGAAGTCCTATACAGGGTCACTATGAGTTAGAACCAACTCAACTGCACTTAACAACAACATTGCCAGCATCCTTACTACTAAAGGTGATGTTACCAAATAACAGCTCTCTGAGTAGGTGAAGCCCAGGGCTTATTTATATATTTGCTGTTGTTGTTTGAACTTTGTAATTCAAATCAACCTTATGGTCCAGAGTGTATATATATGATGAATTCTCTATATATTGCTAGTTCTTAGAACTTCCTTCTTTCAACACATATTCCAAACAATGACAGTTCCTCTGAGCACAGCTGGAGTGTTTTTGCTATTGTTGTGGTTAGCTGCCCTCGAGGAGACTGACTCACGGTCTGTATGTATACATTGTCCAGGTTGCTTGTTTTGGACACATGATTGGAGGACTCAATGGCTACAGGAGGACAGCATATTTGGTGAAGTCAGGGGTCAGAGAGGGCAGCTCCATAGCTGCCAAGATGCATTTGGATATAATGGTGACAGTGAAGATAATGCAGACCAGAACCCAGTAACGCTGCATTCTGTTGCACATAAGGTCACCGTGAGTCAGTCTCCTTGATGACAGCTAACCACAACAATAACAACAGCACTACAGCTGGTCTCAGAGGAACCGTCATGGCTTGAAAGATGTGTTGAGGAAGAAAGTTCTAAGAACTAGCAATACACAGATGATTTATCAGCTGTCTAAAAATTGTATTAAAGATTTGAAAAGCAGGTTAAGAATGTGTGCTGTTGAGTTTAAGTCTGAAGAATGATTACGTCTTGCTTTTCACATATTTGGTGACTTTGAGAATATAAAGCTTATAGTAGAGAAAAACAGAATTAGAGTGGATAAAGGATAAGGATAGACTATGAAGGTTACTTGAAGTGCCCTTCTGAGAGAGTTACACAATCACCCACCAAATGCCATCCAATTGATTCCAACTCAGAGACCCTATAGGACAAAGTGTAAATGGTCCACAGGGTTTCCTGGTGTGGCGCTGTAGAATCAGCACTGGACTGTGAACCACAGGTTGGAAGTTCAAACCCATCAGCTGCTCCTTGGAAACCCTATGAGTCAAAACTGACTCAACAGCACTTAACAACAAAAATAGGGTTTTTCAAAGCAGTAATCTTTACAGAAAGAGACTGCCAAATCTCTCTCCTGTGGAGCAACTGGTAGTTACAAACCGCTTACCCTTCTCTTAGCAGTTGAGTGCTTTAACCACTATGTCAGCAGAACTCTTACAGAATTAGCATAACCTGCTAAATTTACGTGTACCCCTGCCTGAGGACAGGGGGGATGGATTCCGTGGGTTCTCAAAGTCCTTCTATCTTCAGGGTTCAGAAATATGATTTCCCATGTTTCTCTCACTGTTTAAACACACTTGAGGTATGTTACCCATAGGTTGACAACTAGATCTCATCTCTTTTCTAGCTTAACTGCTTTTACAGGATTACAGAGAAGTGAAACGATCTACTGTATACATAGAAGACAGAGAATTCCATCTGATGTATAGTCTTTGAATGTAGTTGTAACCTAGAACACCATGATTCAGTGTCCTAGTTCCAGTCTCTTAACAACATTTAAGACACTCCTTTATAGTACCCAGTGAGGGAATATGAAGGTAGGAAGAAATCCAAGCTAAAAACCAGGGTCTATCAAAGTGTCCGGTATATAAGCTACTAACTACATCAATATTGAATTTATATCTGTTGAAGCATGCTGTTGTTATGTGCCGTGGAGTTGGTTCCAACTCACAGCAACCCTATACAGGGTTTCTTTCTTTTGCGGAACATCTGGTATTTTTGAACTGCTGACCTTGCAGTTGGCAACCCGATTTGTAACCACTACACTACCAGAGCTCCTTGATGAAGCATGGGCACCATATATTAAAGCTTAAGCTCCTGGGATTCTAGTCTAGCCTTCTTTCCCGGGAGCTTTAAAATGGTTTAGGTCACATTGCCCTACCTCTCTGTGTTTGTACTTCCCTCTAGAAAACAAGCAATAGTTATACTCTGATCTTATGTTTTGAATCTCAAGAACTGAAAGTGAAGCCATGAACTATGGAATGACTGTCACTTGGCTGCCTAGAATTAGTCCAGCAAAGTAATTGCTGTTCAAGAAAAAAATGTCCTGTCATAACCAATGGGGGTATTGCTTGCCCTGTGAGGTCCTCTCTCAACTTAGTCATCACCCCACCTCATTTTAGCGGAGGAGTCATCAAACAAAAAATGGAAAACATTTTCAATCCAAACTAATAATAAAGCTGACAATGCCTTCCTTTCATGCCACAACAGGATAATCACTATTGCCAGGCAAAAAGACAGCTTGTTACCTGCATGAATTGGCCAATGGGACCGATTGCCACAGAAAGGTTTATCTTTGGTTCCACGGTGACGGAGAAAAGGCAAATATATCCTAAGAGTAACTATTTGGTTTAAATGTCAAGAAGACAATCTAACCAAAAACAGTTTGCATTTAGTAATTTTTGTTGCTGAAGTTTCTCTGAGTACACATCACAGGACATCAGGGAGAAAACAAGTTTAAGAGCCAAAGAAGGTAAAAAGTATCAAAAACACCAGCTCATCCTTCTTTTTCCTCAAATATGCCTAGTTAAGACTAAACTGTTGATTTCAGGTGTAGTAGGCATTGGATACCCTTGGTATAAGTTCCAGTCAGGGCATCCCAATCATGAATGAATCGGGCTGCTAACTTCAAGGTTGGCAGTTCAAAATTACCAGCTGTTCCGCAGGAGAAAGATGAGGCTTTCTGCTCCTGTAAAGATTTGCAGCCATGGAAACCCTGTGCAGGGTCGCTATGAGTCAGAACCGACTCCACAGCACTTAACAATAACAACAACCAGGACCTTTAGAGATAAGACAGTCTAACTCTTTCATTCTTCAGATGAATAAACATAAGTAAAGTAAATTATGTAATCCTGGTTTGGTGCTGTAGGATCAGCACTAGACTGCTGACCACAAGGTAGGCAGTTCAAAACCACCAACTGATCTTTGGAAACCCTATTCAGGGTCTCTGTGAGTCACAACCAACAGCATTTAACAATAAAGTGAATTGCTAGACATCTCAGAGACTGAGTCCAGATTAGAAATCAGTTCTCTTAGCTCCTAACTATTACTCTTTTCACAAGTTATTCAATGAGCTTTCGTGGCCTAGTTATTGTTGTTAAGTGCCATCGAGTCAGTTCTGACTCATAGAGTTTCTGAGAAGCAGTGAATGGGTTTGAACTGCGAACATTGTGGTTCACAGTCCAGTGCTGATATTAAAGCAACACACTAGGAGTTCTGGCCCAGTACACACAGGTTTTAGCCTCAACTCACTTGTTGAAAGGAGATCTCAGTAGAACACCAAGTTTTATCGGAATTTATAGCCCCAGATTCAGGACCCACTGGAGCCATATTTGTTTTCTCCTGGTGACAGCAGTATATTGAAATATATTCTGGAAGAAACTAAATGGCCATACAGTTGATGCCAGCCCAGACTTCCAATCCTTTCACTCCCATTGTTTTTGTTGTTAACAAAACTCTGGCCAGCCCTGGTTTATAACACTTTTACAGAATCTACTGTAACCTTTGAGAAAGCCAGTACCTTGAGTAGTCAGAGTCATTCTAGCTGGACCAGAAGAAGAAACCAAGACATTTTGTCATTTTGGCTTCCAGAAGTCCCTATTTACTGATAGAAAGATCCCTGGTGACACTGTAGTTAAGCATATGCCTGCTAAGCAAAAGATTGACTGTTTAGACCCACTCATCCACTCTGTGGGCGGAAGACCTGGTGATGTGCTCCTATAAAGATCACAGCCTAGATGGTGGGGAATAGTCCTACTCTGTCACATGACCTCACTATGAGACAAAATCAACTCCACAGCAACGAACAACAATAACAACATTTACTGACAGAATACAAGACAATTAGTGTAACAGGAGAAAAACTTGGAAGAACTCCTTTTGCCCCTTTCGATTGTTTCCTTTGGGATATGGGCTATGAAACAACCAAGAAGCTCTGTGAATGACTTGTTTTCTAGGTCTCCATCCTATCTTCTTTCTGGAACTAGAGTTCTGAGTATCTAGCACAATATGGATAGTTCCATTTGCTTGGATCCATAATCAACACTCATGGAAACAGCAGTCAAGAAATCAAATTATATATTGTTGCATTAGGCACATCTGTTGCAAAAGACCTCTTTAAAGTGTTCAAAAGCGAAGATGTCACTTTGAGGACTAAAGTATGACTGACACGAGCCATGAGATTTTCCTTTTTGGGGGTGGTGGGTGGTAGGAGTAAGGAGAGAGGGTCAGGGTTAGGACTATGACTAGGATAGGGCTAGAATTTCACTTTGCTTTACGGTTATGATAAGGATTAAGGCATTAGGGGCAAAGGTTGGGCCAGGGCTAGATTTAGTCAGGACAGAGTAGATTTAGTCTAGGGTTAAAGTTAGTTCAATTTTTTTGTGTGTGTGTGTGGTTTTTTTTTTTGTTGTTGTTGTTTTCTTGAAATCTACTTAATTTCATTTCATTTGGAATTTTTGCAAGTATATTATTCCATCTTTTACTTTAATTTGTTGTTGTTACAACTGTGTTTCTGGAGCTCTGTTTTCAGTCTTGTAGATGTTTTATTTTGAATACTTCTATATCTGGGTTGACTCTAGTTGATATTGTCATATTTGTTAGTTTCAGTCTAGTGTCTGCTGTTGTTGGTTCTCTGTCCAAAGAATTCCCTTGAGTATTTTTGATAAGGTTGGTCTTTGTTGTTGTTGTTAGGTGCCATTGAGTCTGTACTGAGTCTTGGTAACCATATGCACAGCAGAATGAAACACTGCCCAGTCCTGTGCCAGCCTCACAATCACTACTACATTTGAGCCCATTGCTGCTGCCCTGTGCCAATCCATCTCATTGGGGGTCTTCCTCTTTTTCTCCAACCCTCCACTTTACCAAACATGATATTCTTCTCTGAAGGCTGGTCCCTCCTGATAATGCATTTGAAGTATGAAAGACAAACACTGACCAACCTGGCTTCCAACGATCATTCTGGCTATACTTCTTCCAACACAAATTGATTTGTTCTTTTGACAGTCCAAGGTACATTTAACATTCTCCTCTAACACCATAACTCAAATACATCAATTCTTCTACTGTCTTCCTTATTCACTGTCCAACTTTCACATGCATAAGAGATCAATGAAAATACCATGGCTTAGGTCAGGCACACCTTAGTCCTCAAACTGACATCTTTGCTCTTGAACACTTTAAAGAGGTCTTGTGCAGCAGATTTGCCTTATGCAATATGTCATTTGATTTCTTGACTGCTGCTTCCATGAGGGTTGACCCAATGGAATGTGGAAATCATCAGACAATAGCATTAATATCACATGCAAGCAAATTTTTGCTAAAAAGAATTCAAAAACAGAAGCAACCATATGTTGACAGAGAGATTCCCGAGGCTCAAGTTGGATTCAGAAGAGGACATGGAACGAGGGATACCATTGCTGACATCAGCTGGATCGTAGCTGAAAACAGAGAATACAAAAAAGATGTTTACCTGTGCTGTATTGACTATGCAAAGACTTTCAATTGTATGAATCTACAAGCTATGGACAGGTTTGCAGAGAATGAGTATCCCAGAACACTTTACTGTGCTCTTGAGGAACCTGTACATAGACCAAGAGGCAGTTGTCCAAACAGAATAAGAGAACAATAAATGACTTAAAATTAGGGAAGTTGTGCGCCAGGATTATATTCTTTCACCATATGTATTCCGTCTGTAGGCTGAAATATGGAATTCTATTAAACAAATAAAACCTGTAGCCACTGAGATGATTTGAACTCTTGATGATCCCATGTGTTAAAGTAGAATTTAAAAAAACAACAACAACAACAAACAAACACCACCTTTCTTCCAGTCATATAGCAGAGTTATTTATTGATCCAATCTTCCTTTCCTACAATTGCCTGTCATATAAATCAGTCCCCAAGTCTTATCAATTCTTCCTTTGCAAAATCTTTCTTTTATTATCCACCCTTTTGCGCCTTAGAAGTTGGACTTCTAACTGCAACGTTGTTAGTTCAAACCCACCAGCTGCTCCACAGGAGAAAGATGAGGCTGTGTGTTCCTGTAATGCTGTAATGATTAAAGCCCTGAAAACCCTCTACAGGGTTGCGATGAGTTTGAACAAATTTTGATGGTCGTGAGTTGGTTATCTTGTGCTTGGACATTAATGATAGCAAATCACTGCCTCTGGGCACTTTCTCAACACCACATTCACCTCAAATTGTACTGCATAGGAGACTGCGTTTCCTTAAACAATACTTTCCACATAGAGCTTGCACAAAGACATGAACCGCTCCTATTGATGTCTCTGGCCTCACTTTGCACAGAACTGTCCACTGTGAACAGTTTCTGACTGTCCCGAGCAAACCTCATATAGTTCTGCCTTGCACCACACTGCCTCCATCCCACCTCTGCCAAAGGCTGGATTTCTCTTTGTTGTCAACTCTGTCTGTCTTTCCAGATCCAGTTTATGTTCATCTCTATCACAAAGTAGTCCCTGTACAATTTTCTAAACTTCTTCAGCACTTACGTGTCAGTGCTGTTGCATCATGGGGAGAGAACGGGTTTATCTTGACTCACCAATATGTAGATGTCCTTAAAGCTGAGGCTGTGTTGTTTCTTGTTCTAACTCAAACCCTGCTTTGTCTACAACAGAAACTCAACACACATTTGTTGATAATAAAGAACAAAATTATTTTGATTCTTTATAGAAATTGTGATATGAAAGTGGATGTAGTTATTTGTTTACTCACACAGAAGGTGTATATTGAGTGCCTTCTATGTGCCAAGTAGTGCTGAATGTTGTTGTTTAGCACCACCAAGTCGGTTCTGACCCATTGCAACCCTGTATAGGGTTTCCAAGGAATGACTGGTAAACTTGAACCAAAGACATTATGGATCAAACCAACTTTGCAGTCTAGCTCATTAACCTCATGGCTACAAAGAGAAATGACACTTGGTCCATTCCCTATAGGAGTTCATAGTCTAGTAGGGTTGAAGTCATGTAAACAATTATATTTCAATTATTAATAGGTATATGGGAAATAGAGGACATAATGATTCACTTTCTGGAGGTGTGAAGAAAGGTTTTGTAGTTTGTTAATTCCTTTATAAGATAAAACAGAACTGTGATATGATCCAGCAATTCCACTTCTAGGTATATACCTGAGATACCTGAAAACAACAACAGAAATGTTTTCACTAACATTTGTTGCCACACTACTCTCAATACCCAAATAGTGGAAACAACCTCTATGTCCATCAACAAATGAATAGATGCACAAAATGTGATGCATACATACGATGGAATACTACTCAGAAAGAAACAGACATGAAGTCTTGACACATGTGGATGAACTTTTAAAACATTGTACTGAGTGAAATAGGTCAGTCACAAAAGGACAAATATGATTTGACTTATTAGGTAAATGTATAGGCAAACAGATGCCACATTTGTATTGATGTTAACCAGGGATGGGAGGAAAGGGGGAAATCATTGTTTAAAAAGCAGTGAGTTTATGTTTATGGTAATGGAAAAATTGATGATTATTGGTGATGGTTGTACATGATGAATGCAATTGATATTATGAAATTGTATACTTGAAAAATATTGAATTGGCAAATGTTGTGGTATATGTAATTTACAACAATGATAATACAAAAAGAAAAGAAAGGTTAAAAAGAGGAGACTGTTGTTTAAATGGTAAGTAAGATTGGCCAAAAATGTACAAGAAGGTCGGGAGAGACTTACAAAAAGGAGCATCCTGTGCAAAAGGCGATAAAGGAAAGAGTGAACGTCATACATAAACAGTATGTGAAGAGGAAGGGATGAGCTAGGTCATGATCAGATCTGACAAACTAATGAGTTTAGATTTAGACAATAAGGAGTCATTACAAGATTAATTTTAGTTCAAAAATAGTATTGAAACTACAGTCCAAATTTCCTTTGGAGTAAGATTGATATCAATAGCTAAGATACATCTTTAGGATAAGTATATGGCATCTGTAAGAGGAACAGAAAGGCAATGACTGAGCCTCAGACCATCTGAGCAGGGAGGATACAAGGCATCATCTTGTCCCATTTACTCATTCTAGAGATACAGCAGCTGAGCATCAAACAGAGCAGAGACCTGCCCAGTCTCTTTAGAAATAAATAAACAACAGAGTTCAGCTTCAACAGGTGCTGAAGAGCTATGGTTCTACCTGGATTCAAATCCAATTCAAGAGAATTAAAGGAGTTGATATATATGATATTTAGCTAGAAAAGAATCTGGAACATATAAATGTCAGTGATTTTCTTTTTATATTCAGGATTATAAACTTTCAGTGGTTTTTACACATTAACCAGTTGCTACTGAGTCAACTTCAACTCAACTCCTGGTGACCTCAGTATATGGCGAGAGTTTTCAATGGCTGGCTTTTTAGAAGGAGAGCCCCAGGTTCAGCCTTTCAAATTACATGCTCAGTAGACGAAGATGTGCCTGATTCAAGCCATGGTATTTTCAATAACCTCATATTCATGTGAAAGCTGCACAGTAAATAAGGAAGACTGTAGAAGAATTGATGCTTTTGAGTTATGGTGTTGGAGGAGAATATTGAAAGTGCCATGGGCTGCCAAAAGAAACAACAGATCTGTGTTGGAAGAAGTGCAGCCAGAGTGCTCCTTGGAGGCCAGGATGGCCAAACTTTGTCTCTCATACTTTGGACATATTGACAGGAGGAACCAGTCACTGGAGAAGGATATCATGTTTGTTAAGGTGGAGGGTCAGAAGAAAAGAGGAAGACTCCCAACGAGATGGATTGGCCAAGTATCAGCATGGAGGGACTCAAGCGTGGCAACAATAGTGAGATTGGACCAGGATCAGGCAGTGTTTTGTTCTGCTGTGCACAAAGTTTCTATGGGTCGGTACCAACTCGATGGCACCTAAAACAACAGACAGATTGAGTGAATATAATGAAATGATTCAACCCTGATGCATAACTTTCCTAATTTTAAACAACACTGAATCCCCTTATTCTGTTCCAACAATTGCCTGTTAGTCTACGTACAAGTTACACATGACTAAGTATTTGGAAATTCCCCATCTTCATAATGTTATTCATAGTTTGTTATGACCCACACAGTTGAATGCCTTTGCATAATCAATAAAACACAGGTAAACATCTTTCTGGTATTCTCTGCTTTCAGCCAAGATCTATCTGACTTCAACCATGATATCATTCATTCCTTATCTCCTTCTGAATCAAGCTTCGATTTTTATCAATGAACTGCTGAAATTGCATTTGAATTATTTTCAGCAAAATTTAACTTGTGTGTAGTATTAATAAAAATATTCAATAATTTTTATATTCCATTGGATCATCTTTCTTTGGAATGGGCACATATATGGATCTCTTCCCATACGTTGGCCAGGTAACTGTCTTCCAAATTTCTTAGCATTAGATGAGCTAGCGCTTCCAACAAACAGATGTTGAAACACATCTGTGTGTTGAAACATCTCAATTGGTATTTCATCAATTCCTGAAGTCTTGGTTTTCACCAATGCCTTCAGTGCAGATTAGACTTATTCCTTTCAGTAGTATCAGTTCTTAATCATATGTTACCTTTTGAAATGATTGAATGTCCACTATTTCTTTTTGGTACAGTGATTGTGTGTATTCCTTCCATCTTCTTCTTCTTCTTCTTCTTTTTAAGTATTTATTGTGAATTGAGTAATAGTTTACATGGGAGAACATCAGCTTTACAGTCATCCTATGATATTTCATTTCATTGCAATGATTACAATCTCCTCCATGCATCATCATTCAACAGTATTTGCTTCTATTCCCTCTATTTTTGTTTTTTGTTTTTTTTTGTGTGTGTGTGTGTATGTGCGTGTTTTTTTGTTTGTTTGTTTGGTTGGTTGGTTTTTTATGTACATCAAAACACTCAGGAATACATAATCATTCAAACAACCAAATAGCACACCCTACAAGTCTGCCCCATGGATATCAGCGCTCAGCCCCTCTCTCTCCATGAGGCTAGAGTTCCCAGTTGCTACATCTCCCCACATCATCATCTCTGCCTCCATC
>NW_006408556.1:19740393-19749046 GCF_000296735.1 Chrysochloris asiatica
GTTCGTGCCGCATAACTCAAGTTATACATTTGAATTATGGTGTTGGAAAAGAATGTTAAAAGCACCATCAACTTCTAGAAGAACAAACAAATCTGTCTAGGAAGAAGTGCAGCCAGAATGCTCCTTTGAAATTAGGATTTAGAGACCTCATCTCTCAGACTTTGGAAATGTCATACGTTGGGACCAGTTCCTGGAGCAGAGGATCATGCTTGGTAAAGTGAAGTGTCAGTGAAAAATGGGGAGCTCCCCAGTGAGATGGATTGACAAAGCGGCAGCAGCAATGGACTCAAACATAACTGTGAGGAATGCACAGGACTGGGCAGTGTTTCGTTCTGTTGTGCATAGGATTGTTATGAATCAGAACCAACTCAGTCACACCTGATAATAACAAAAACATACTCAACAAAAACTGTGCTTTGGCTATCATGAACTTGTTTTCAATTTCCTCAACTTCAACTTGAATGTACATATGAACAATTGATAATCTGCTCACAGTCTGCCCCTAGCCTTGTTCTCACTAATAGTGAGCTTCTCCGTTGTCTCTTTCCACAGATATAATTTATTTGATTCTATTTATTCCAACATGCAAGGTCCAAGTGTATAGACACCAATTAAGTTGTTGAACAAAGTTGTTTCCAATGAATAGATGGTTGAACTTGCAAAATTCTATCAGACGATCTCCTGTCATTTCTATCACCAGAGTCATATTTTCCAACTACTGATCCTTTTGCATTTCCAACTTTTGTATTCCAATCACCAAGAATTATTAATTCATCTTGATTGCATGTTTGATCAACTTCAGTCTGCAAACTGGTAAACATCTTTATTTATCTCTGGCATTGGTGATTGATATGTAAATTTGAATAATAGGCATACTAATCCATCCCCATTGTGAGTATATGGATATTATTCTGTCACTGACATCATTATACTTCAAGATAGATCTGGAAGTGTCTTTGTTGTTGTTGTTGTTTTTGACAAAGAATGTTACACCGTTTCTCATCATTTTTTTATTTCTAGCATAGGAGGCCAGGTTGTTGTTGCTGTTAAATGTTGTTGACTCAGTTCCAACTCATAGTGACACTGTATAGGGTTTCTGAGGAGTGCCTGGTGGGTTTGAACTGCTGACCTTGTACTCAACAGTCTATTACTTATTCTACAATGCCATACCAGAACTCCATAATAGACCTTATGATTGCTCATCTCAAAGTGGTCACTATCAATATCAGTCCATTTCAGCTCACAAATACCTAGGATTTGATCTTCAAGTACTCCATTTCATTTTTCACAACTTCTTGTACTCCTGAATTCATACTTCATGTATTCTAATTACCAATGAATGTTTGCAGCTGCTTCTCATTTATGCATCTTGCCACATAAACAAATAAAGATTCTGAAAACCTTACCCCATCCACATCTTTAAGATCAACTCTACTTTGAGGTCTCAGGTCTAATTTATATACTCATGAAGCAGGTCTAATTTAAATACTCTAATTTATGGACACTATGAAGAAGAACTCAGCTTTAGGATTAGGGTAAAACTCATTAACAACTTGTGATATGTGGATGTTACAACCTTGCTTGGGAAAGCAAAGAGGATCTGAAGCACTTACTGAGGAAGGTCAAAGACTAGAACATAAAGAAAACAAAAACCTTTACAAATATAGGCAACAAAAAGGCAACAGCTTGATAAATGAAGACAAGATTGAAGTTGTCAAGGATTTCTAATTTACTTGGATTCACAATCAAAGCCCCTGGGAGAAATAGTCAAGAAATCAAAGGATGCATTGCAACATGTGCTATGAGTCAAAATTGATTTGACTGCACTTAGCAACAACTGAGCGTATTAACCATTTATATCACCCAGGGACTCCTTCCCATGCATTACCAAAGGACAAAATTCAACCTTTTTTTCTTTTCCAAAGAGCTTCTGTCTGGAACTGTGTCTAGTTCTCAATTCTCTTTTCTTGTCACTCTGTCTGTCCCTCCCTATGAAGCTCCAGGTTAACCCCAACAATTCATACCTCCACGCTTTGCACTGGTTGATGTCTTTGCATGGAATGTACCCCACCAGCATGACTGACTTGGGATTGTTATTGTTAAGAGCCGTCGAGTTGGTTCTGACTCATAACAAATGTGTATAGCATTTCTGAGAAGCAGTTGGTAAGTTTGAACTATGAACCTTGCAGTTTAAACCAAACTTATGGTCAAGTGTTTATCCTACAGTGCCACACACAAGGATTTGGGGTTGGGGGTGGCAAACTCCTATTTGTCCTTTAAGAACTAGATTAATTTTTTCTTCTGTGATTCTTCAACTGATTATCTGCTCCCAAAGTGAAACTGATTCCTTCTTCCTCCACCATGACCAATCTGGACTTGCCCATTCCTCCCAGAGCACACAGCAGTTACAATTATCTGACTGGTCATGCCTTTGCCTTTAGGCTGGCGCTTTTCTCTCTCAGCTACATAGTAGAGTCACATGGGGTGATCTTGTTAAATATCAGTGCTCAGACCTTACATCCTGAGATTCAGAGCTGAGGTGGGGCTCTGGCATCAGAATTTTTAATAGTTCCTTAGGTAATTCTAATGTGCAGCCAAGGTTGGGCTGTACATGTGTTAGGCTTCATAAGAATAGGACTTCTGCCTTTTCCTTTGCTCCGCTATCACCCTGAACAGTGGCTTGTCTCAAATGAGCCATTAATAAAGGTGTTAGTTGAACTGGGTGAATGAACACATCTGTCTTCTGAGTCTCTCCTCATTTCTCCTCATTTAAAATCTTCACCTTACCTCATAGAAACACCTGGAGAAAATATTCTGTAAAACAAAAAAAATCAGTTGGAGGTTCAGGTAACTAAATGGTTTGAAATCAGCATAATGTGAGGAAAAAAAGCAGAAGGGTACCAATACTATTTTGAATAATATTAAATAGTATTTTAAATAAGTTTAAGCAAATATGCAGAAGAAGCTTATTTTTTAAATGTTTTATTGTGGCAAATATTTAGGTAACAAAGTATTTGCCATTTGAACTACCATCGTATGCACAATTTAGTGGTGTTCAATACATTTATCATATCATTCATTCAACCAGCACTGTTTAGTGTTTCTGAATTGCTCCATTGTCCTTAACAGACACTCAGTGCCCCGTAAACATTGTTTCTTCCTTTCCCTCTTCCTGCTGCCTACCCATCTTAACATTAATAAACTATCATCACTGCACATGTGCCTATTCAATAAATTTCATGTAAGTGCTGCAGAATCTCTTTTCTCCTTTAAACATGGGACGTGGAAAGTGTCTCATCGACCCTACACTAATCCTACCCCAGCCCCATGTCTTTTCCCTTGAGGAATTTCAGAAAGGAAATGCAATGCTATATTTATGCTTCACCAGTGTTTTTAACCAACTGTTCTTTGGAAAAAATGTAGGATGGGAAGATCTTTGGATCTAGCACTCGCTCAAGTTTCTCTCAAATGTTCAGTGTCTTCGGATGTCTTTCTCTGTCTTCTTCTGTATAAGCACTAATGTGAAAATAGCTGGTAAAGGACATTTTGCTTTAAATTTTTTTTTTTGAAGATAAAATTAACACATGTTATTTATGCAAATTTATAAGTGCTATTAAAAAGTATTGCTTATTCTGCCATGAATAGTTAGCAACTGTTAAATTTTGGTATGTTTTATCGCAAATGATATGAAGGGGTTTTGAAAAGTTGTGGGAAATGGGATTAGAAGATAACAAAATTTTTCCATGAACTTTTGGAAGCTCCTTCATATAGTTCCACAATGAGCATGTGTGTGTCCCTGGAGAAGGATGTTATGCTTGGTAAAGTGGAAGATCGGCTGAAAAGTGCAAGACTTACCAAAAGATGAACTTACACATTTCTGTGGGAGAAAGATGAGGCTTTC
The DNA here is from genome assembly GCF_000296735.1 of Chrysochloris asiatica. Taxonomy (NCBI): domain Eukaryota; kingdom Metazoa; phylum Chordata; class Mammalia; order Afrosoricida; family Chrysochloridae; genus Chrysochloris; species Chrysochloris asiatica. Next base: position 19,744,295 of record NW_006408556.1, read on the forward strand.
TGCTCCTGTAAAGATTTACAGCCTCGGAAACCCTGTACAGGGTCGCTACGTGTCGGAACTGACTCCACAGCACATAACAACAACAACAATGCGCTCAAACATGACACTAATTGTGAGGATGGCGCAGGGCCGGGCAATGTTTTATTCTGTTGTGGATAGGATTGTTGTGAGTCTGAACCAACTCAACAGCACCTAACAGCAACAATAATATGAGTTATGAGCCAAATAAATAGCAACTAGCAATAACCCTGATAGTTACTAAAAGGATAGACTGATTCCAAATCCTCAGATCATTTTGTAGCTATGTTACTGTTTTTAGGAGCCATCGAGTCGGTACCCACCCATAGTGACCTTATTTGTAGCTATAGAACCCAAGAAAAGTGACTTATCCTAAATAAGACTCAGTTCTTGTATCATGAAAATGAAGTGAATAAGAGTGCGTTACTCACAGCAACGTTATGTAGGATTACATAGGAGAATCATGACAAGCACTTAGCAGTGCAAACACATAACAAACATTATTATTACTATTACCATGCTGTTGTTAAGTGACGTCAAGTCAGGTCCGACTCATAGCAACCCGTCATAAGATTTCTGAGGAGTGGTTCAAACGGAACTTTTGGTCAAAAAGTTCAAGCAAATTATCCTGCAGCGCCGCATCCTAGGATCCCTCTTTCTAAAGTCAGAACCCCTAATCCTGGTAACAAAAGGGAGTCCAGAAGAATAACAGAGGCAAAACTTCACTTACAATTTCTCCAAGAATTTCCTACCCAGGAACAGTCTTATAAAGAGAAACTCTAAGAACCTCTAAGAAGAAGGCATGACCTAATGAATATCTTACAACAGACCTCCAGATGGGACTGGCCTGTTGCTTTTAAAAGAGTCCCCAGGGCTTCAGGGTCTTAAGAGTTCACCCTGCTTTCCCTGACTGGCCCCCAAAAGCCCATTGTCAGTGATGGAGTGAAGGCTGAGTGAAGTCTCCCTAAAGAATCCCCATGTCACTTGGGGAAAGATTCCCACAACATGGCCCTCAGGAACAGACCATCAAAGGCATTCTGAGGAGGATGTGTCCTCAGTCTGTGTTTCATAATGTTACCCAGATTTCCCTAGACTCTACAACTTTGACCCCAAATGCTAAAACCACAGACTGGGAGCACATGAACTAGGAATTGGGGGTCACACATGTCCTCAACTCCCAGAATTTCTTGCCAAGCTTCATGTCTGGGAACTCTTGTGAGGGCCCCAGGTTCACAAGGTCTGTTGAAAAGACAACTGCCTTTCTGGGATGCTCCAGGTAGACCACCTACGATGGAGAGGGAGAGACCCCTGTATGCCCCTGTGGCCAGCTTGCTGCTCTTTTGAATGCCCTATGCTATACCTCAACCCTTAGAAGGAACCATGAAGTAAATGGTAAACTCTGACTATCCCTCAACCCACAAGATGAATCCAGGAGATCTTTTCACAATATGAATGTTAAAAGATGATTATCTAAGCCTTAATCAGAAGAAATGGAGCTGCAGGCATATGGCATAACATTCCCCTGCATTTCCCAGTCTCCAAAAGTCTGGCTGTAAGCCCTGAAGACACAGGAGTCTGGGAACAGCAAAATAAGACATCTTGCCTTTTGCTTGGTTCCCAGCTCCTCCAATTTCCTGTCAGTGTTGCAGCTATTTTGTATGCCAGGCTTCACAAGGCACACAGTCTTAGCTCTCGGGTGGACAGGACCAGAGCAGTCATTCCCACCACCATCCTGACTTAAAGGAAAATATACATGACTCAAGAGGTAGACTTGTGGCTTTGTGAACTTTGAGTTCCCTTAAACATCTTTCAAGGAACCCTGATGGAGCAGTGGTTAAAACACAAGGTCAGAGGTCCAAACTTACCAGGCTCTCCACAGAAGAAAGATGTGCCAGTCTGTTTATCTAAAAATTGTTGTTGTTGTTGTTGTTGTTAAGTGTTCATTCCAACCCATAATGATCCTGTATAGGGTTTCCGGGAAGTGGCTGGTGAGCTTGAACTGCTGACTTTGTGGTTCAAACCAACTTTGCAGTCTAGCACATTAACCCACAGCGCCACATCAGACTAGGAACCCCTATGAGACCGTTGTACTCTGTCTCATAAGGTTCCTATGGGTCAGAATCAGCACCTAACAATAGACATCTGTCAGGTCCGGTCCAGGAGGAAGCTTAGAGATGCCAGGAGTGAGCGTTCTGATGTAGGGTCAGAGGGAGCTATCCTTCCTCAGAATGTCCTCAGCCTCCCTCCTTTGTGTCCTCAAGGCAAAAACTCTGATCTGCACTTAACCAGGTAACAAGTGCACCACTGCCCCCACAGGAAACTGCAGGCCAAATTCCATAACCTTTCCCCACCTACGTGTCAGTTTGTCACACTGTTATGACTTGTATGTTGCTCTGATACCGGAGCTATGCCACTGGCCTTTCAAATATCAGTAGTCACCTATGGTGGACAGGATTCAGCTTCTAGATGAAGAAAGAAAGACCTGATGATCAACTTCAAACATTAGCCAATTAAAATCTCTATGGAACACAATAGAACTTGGTGCTGGAGGATGAACCTTGTAGGTTGCAAGGCACTTAGAACACACAGTGGTCACAACAATGAACTCAAGTATTAGGATGATCGTCAAGAAGGCACAAGACCCAATCATGTCTTGCTTTGTTGTAAATGGGGTGGCCATGAGTCAGAATCGATTCAACCTCAACTAGCAACAATTGCAGTTTGTCTTTTTCAAGTATTTTTTTAAAAAAATAATGCAATTGTTTGGGTGGTTGTGTTTTCTGTGTGTGTGTGTGTGTGTGTGTGTAACTAAAGGCAAAAATTTACAAATCCTGTTAAATTATACTGTATAGATTTTTGCTGCCTGCCAAACTAGCTTGTGCCACAAGGATAAGCACTGGAGTATGAACCACAAGGTCAGCAGTTCAAACCCACCATGTGGTCCTGGGTAACCTTATACAAGGTCACTATGAGTCAGAACCGATTCAACAATCAACAAGAACAATAAATACTAGTTTATTAAAGATCACTTTAAATCTTGCTTTTAACTTCATCATATCAACCATCTTTAGGAGATTTACGCCAGCCCTAGATTAATAATCAGTTCACTTAGTATGTCTCCCAACTGTTGTATAAAAATTTGGAATTGGAGGATGTGAAGGGAACAGGGGTAAACCAAGACCACTATGACATATGTTAACATTTTCCTCCTTCTCAGATGAAAGTGCTTGGGGTCATATTGCTACTGTGTGTTTCAAATGCTTAGAAAAATAAGCCACTGTATCACTTAAGCCATTGGAAAACTTAATAAGCTAGTTTCACAATGTCTTTTTAGTGACCTGCATTGGAAGACAGCTATTTCAATACTGTTGTTGTTGTTCTTGTGTGCTGTGGAGTCGGTTACGACTCATAGCGACCCTGTACAGGGTTTTCAAGGCTGTAAATCTTTACAGGAACAGAAAGCCTCATCTTTCTACCATGGAACAGCTGGTAGTTTCCAACTGCTGACCTTCAGGTTCGCAGCCCAATTTGTAACCACTACGTAAGAGGGAAAAAAAAGTGTCTGTGATATTAAGTAGGAATACTAAAACCACCAAGTATTCCATTTGAGGCTCCTATTAGGGTTTATGACATCTTAGCATTCTAGTCCTAGGTACAAGATTAGGACTAAAGGGAGAACTGAGAATCCAAAAGTGGAGGTTGAGTAGTGGGGATTACTGCTCAACTTTCAGCAGCATGGGGACATTGAAATGACTTAACAGCGCTCTTGGATTTTTTTATGGTCACATGAATCACTCTGGAACTTGACACGACTAGAGTAACGAAGTTATTTGAACTAGCATTTCCATCTTAGAGTGATATTTCCTGCTGCACATGAGCTAAGGAATTTGGGTAACTAGGTGACTCATTTTTGCATGATGACCAATGGGGCAGAGGGGAAACATTGGGCACTCTCTTAGTATTCTCCTAGTGACTTTTTAAAAAGTGAATTAAATTGAATGTCTTCACCACTGTGGCTTCATGGGAATGCCTGGGTAGTGCAACCAATTAATGTATTTAGCTGCTAATGAAAAGAAAGGCTGGAGGTTCAAGTCCACTGGAAGGCACTTTGGAAGAAAAACCTGGAGATACAATTTCTGACAAATCAGCCACTGAAAACCTTATAGAGCACAGTTCTGACACACGTGGGAGCACCGTCCATGAGTTGGAGCCCACCTGACGACAACCAACGAACAGATTTTTGAAGGACAGTCAGTTCCTTGATGCCTGGTCCAGTTCACGCCCTGCCTTCCCCTTTCTCCATAGAAGAAGATCCTAGATTTTTTTGTAGTCACAAGACTTAATTTGCTAAGATTGACATGCATCCTAGCCTAGTTGTGACCTGTCCAGGCCAGTGAGACAGAATTGATCTGAGGATAGCAGCAAGACAGTTGTAAACAGGTACAGAAAGTGAGGCGTAGGGCTGGGTGGAGAGCCTGCTGCAGGCAATGACTCTTCTCCCACCTGTCTGTGTGCTTCTACTAATTAACAGCAGTCTAGGAGCGGAGGTCCCTGGGACCCTCAAGGGAGAAGAGCGGAGAGTGGGACCCAACCCAGAGAAATAGTGATAGCAGAGATGGAGGCAGAGACTATGACATGGAGAGATGGAGCAGCTGGGGACTTTAGACCCAGAGAGGGAGAGGGGCTGTGTGCTGATGACTGTGGGGTGCGGGGGGCATGCTTGTAGTATATACC
>NW_006408556.1:19750796-19752393 GCF_000296735.1 Chrysochloris asiatica
ATACCCAGCAAAACTGTCCCTCAAATATGAGCTGAAATTGGGACATTTTTTAAATAAACAGAAATTAAAGGAATTTGTAATGACTCAACCAGCTTAACAAAAAATACTACAGGGTGTTCTTTGGACTGAGTCAAGAACCTGAGATTAAGGTACATGATAACAGCACACCGAGCTCAATCCAGATATGCTGTGGTTGTGAAGCGCTGTCTCGTCAGTTCTGACTCATAGCAACACTATAGGGTTTCTAAGGAGTGACTAGTGATTTTGAACTGCCAACCTTGTGGTTCAAATTGACCTTGTAGTCGAGCGCTTATCCTACTGCACAACACCAGGACTCCAGATATAGAAGTATCCAAAGTAAAACAAGCCTATGAGATAAAAAATAGGGAAGCAGAGATCATTTCATGAAGTCAACTACGAAGCATAAAGAAGGAATAATATAGACACAGAACCGCTAAATGGTGAGGTAGTTGAGTAGATTTTGAGATAAAGCAGACAGTTTCAAACACGGGAGAAAAATTCATAAATTACATGGTGACCTCAAAGAAAATTAATACACCTTCACATCAAAACAAGAAAATGCAAAACCATAAAAATTTAGTAAACATTAAAAAAACAGCAATGAAGAAAGCAAAAGAAAACACACACAAAATGAACTAAGTGCAGAAATTAATGTGGAACAAAGAAATTAGCAACACCACAACAATCCACACAGCAAAATGACAGCCATTAATTCATACCTATCAATAGTTACACTGAATGTCAATGGATTAAATGCATTAGTCAAGAGATGAGAGTAGCTGAATGGATAAGAAAACAGGATCCTTCCATATGCTGTTTATGGAAGATACACCTTACACTCATGGATAAAAATAGACTGAAAGTCAAAGGGAAAAAATATACCAAGCTAATAGCAGTCAAAATGTATCAGGAGTGACAATCGATGACAGAATAGACTGTAAGGTAAAAACCAGCTTAAGGGACAAAGAACATGGTATCATGAAAATGGTGCAACCACTGTGGGGAAACAGCATGACACTTCCTCAGAAATTTGGTAATTCCTCTACTTGGTATATATTCTCAAAAATGAGAGCCATCCAGGGACTGAAAGCTATGATAACAGAAGAGTAGCAGCAGCAGCAGAACCCAGAGCCAGACCATAAGGCAGAGTGGTAGGCTTCCCAACCCCTGGAGCTAGTAAAAGACTTTGGGCAGAAGGCTTGCTCGTAGAGAGGAGTGTCTCCAAGCATTTAATCAGAGAATTTAGCTTGTTGACCCATTACGCTAGAGCCAAGAGTCTTTAGGCTGAGGCTTACGGTGGAGTGGTGTGTCCTGTGGGCATTTATCAGCTGCCCTAAAAGAACTTTGTAATTTTGCCAGAGCAAGACAGAGGTTAGACGTCAAGGGACCGAGGGCTTGAGAGAGGCCACCTGTGGGTAAGGCAAAAGAGACTCTGTCCTATCTAAAGAACAGTGCTCTGAACTTTTCTGAACTGTAACCTGTTAACTTTCCTAATAAACCTCATAACTGTAAAAAAAAAAAAAAAGAGAGAGAGAGAGGAGAGAGCCATAACATGAATAGATATCTGCACACCCAT
>NW_006408556.1:19753158-19768189 GCF_000296735.1 Chrysochloris asiatica
TCTGTGATCTCTCTGGGTGGGTTCAAGCTGCCAACTTTTTGGTTATCAGTCAAATGCAAATCATTTGTACCACTTATGCTGCTACGTAAGTTGTTTTATACCATTCTCTGCATTGGTATGATATTCAACAGATTTTTTTTATTATTATTATTTCTGTTTCTCTACTAAATATATGTGTGACAGGATAGATTTTCAACCAAAATAATACATCACAACAGACTAAATGCAGAAGCATATATCTTCTAGTAAGATAATCTAGTCATTTTCTACTAAGGCACATGTTAAAGAGATTTGCAAAAAAACATAATACAATGACACTCTTTTCACCTTTAAAAAAATTTATAATGATACTTCATAAAAATTATTTTATGATGCCAAGAAATGGGTTTATTATTATTTGTAATTCATTTTAAATATTTATTTTTAGATTTCCCCAGCTTTAATTCTTAATAATGTAAATATTAATACATATAGTCCATTTAAACAAAGTTTCTTTGGGGTCCTTGATAATTTTTAAAAGTGCTTAAACCAAAAAATGTAAATCAGTGCTAAAGGACCAATGGACCACACAAACCTCACCTTCCACACTCTGAGACCAGAAGTAATAGATACTTTCCAGCTATCACTACCAAGTGATCTAAAAGGAACCACAGTAGAAAGTCCTGGATGAAATCGGAGGAAAATGTGGAACAAAATTTAAAATAAAAAGAAGACGAAGCTTGTTGGTCTGATAGATACTGGTGGAAACTCCAAGAATATGGCACTTAGTCATCCTTCAAGACTGGAATTGAACTCACCTCAGTGGCTCAACTTTTACCAAACAATGGTGAGGGTGGGGGTGTGCATTGGAGTCAGTTCTGACTCATTGCAACCCTGCATAGAGTTTCCGAGGCTGTAAATCTTTACTGGAGCAGAAAGCTTCATCTTACTTCCATGGACTAGCTGATAGTTTCCAACTGCTGACCTTGAGGTTATGTATAAGATTGTTGAATGGAAAACCAATTTGCTCTGTAAAGTTTCACCCAAATCACAATAAAAAGTTCTTAAAAAGAGGGATTTTATATTGTTGTGTAACATAGAGTTCATTCCAACTCCTGTTGATTCTATACAATGAAGTACAGCTGCCCCATAGGCTTCCTAGGTTATCTTTACGAGCTCTGGCCACCAAGTCTTCTCCCATGGAGATTGAAACCTCAGACCTTTCAGTTAACAGTTAAGTACTTAATCACTGTGCCACCAGGGTTCGTTTTAAGAGTGTATCCAAGCCCCTGGCCCTTGACTCTATTAGCCCATGGTACAATTCCCCATGAGGTTTCTAAGGTTGTAAATCTTCACAGAATCATTCTGCCACATCTTTCTTCCTCTGAATGGCTGGTGGATTCTGACTGCCAACCTTTAGGTCAGCAGCTGAGAGCTTAACCGCTGTACCACCCACCAGAGTTCCTAAGAGTGAACTTCATGTTTTGAGAATCACTGCTATAGTGTTTTTACTATCCTTTCATCACTTTGCTTTTTCCCAGTTACACACTGACCACAATCCCCTGGGTGACTGTTTTCCCATTGTTTTTATTCACTGCTTTTTCACCATTTTAATCTACTATGCTTTTAAATCACATGAAGGAAGTGGGAAACAAATGCTAGAGTACGTGGCTGTCTGCTAGGACACCATGTACTACCTAATCTGCTGACACTGTTTTTAATTCTCCCTTTAATTACAGCCTGAAGTTATAGCTCTCCAGCTGAATTCATTTAGCAAGAGCTTGTTGACAAATTCAAATGAACTCACTTCATAAGATTCATGGTGATCCCTGCGTATTGAAACATACTCCCTTCTGTGAAATTATTTGTGTCCGTTTTAAGGAATGCTGATTTATCCTCACACCTGCTTTATGAACGCATAATACTAAGGTACTCTTGACAAAATCTTACTATAACCAGGCACAGAAAACAGCTTTACATGCATGGGTTGACTTTTTTACATGAATAACCCCCTTGAGATTATTGTGGAAATGAAGTGCTCAGAAGCAAAAAAAAAAAGTTCAATAAACAGGACACGGTCTAGAAACAATGATCACTTTATTAATTAAATCCTCTCAACTGCCCAGTTGTTTATTGTTGTTGCTAAGTACCCTCAAGTCGGTTCCGACTCATAGAGCCCCTGTATAGGGTTTCTGAGGAGCAGCTGGTGGGTTTGAACCGCCGACCTTGCAGCTGAGTGCTTATTCTACAGCACCACAGCAGAACTCCAGTTGGTCACTTCTCATTGTCATCCTCATTTTACAGATGAGAAAACAGACGTTAAATAACTTCCCAAGTACGATCAAAGAGCACAGCCAGGCTTCAAACCCAAAATCTGGCTTCTCAACCATGTATTTATGACTTTTATCTGCTAGAATTTTATTAAAATTTCAAGTAAGACATGTTTACTTTTTTTTTTAAAGACTTCTGAAAGTCTCTAAAATTAAAGAATTCATCTTTTCCCATTAAAATTACTTTCATTGGTGTTCTCAGAAACAATGATAAAAGAATTAACTTCTAATTACTTAGTACTGTCCATATAAATATTGCAAAAAGAGACTAATAAGTTGATGCTGACCTAAGGTTATAGAAAATGCATGGATAATTTGCCCCAAAATTGCTTACCTTCAAAGGCAAAATCTCTCAACAGGTAAAATCCTTCCTCCTTCCTTTTCTTTTTCTTTTCTCTCTTTTTCTTTGACCCTGCTTATTCATGTCACTGGAGTGCTGGTGTGGTGCTGTAGGATAATGTACTGGAATGCAAGGTCAGTTTGAACCACAAGGTCAGCGGTTCAAACTCACCAGCCACTCTCAGGAAACCCTATACAGGGTCACTATGAGTAGCCACAGACTCAACAGCACTAAACAACAACATCCAGATCACTAACGGCTTCCTTATTTTGGGTTTGGTATCGTGCATTCTAAGGAGCCTTGGTGGCGCTATAGGATAGGCGCTTGACTGATAACCACAGGTTCATTGGTTCAAGCCCACCAGCTGCTTTGCCAGAGAATGAAGCGACTGTCTGCTTCAGTAACTTTACAGTTTCAGAAACCCCATATAGAGTCACTCTGAGTCTCAGTCACTTCAATGGCAGGGGGGACTATGTATCCTATGTTGTTGCTGTTAAGTGCCATTGAGTCAGTTCCGACTCACAGTGACCCTTGTATATGGTTTCCCGGGAGCAACTGGTGGGTTTGAACTGCTGACCTTGGAGCTCAAACTGACCTTGCAGTCCAGCGTATTTTCCAACAGCACCATGCCAGGACTCCATGTATCCTCTAGGTTTCCAGATAAGCCCAATTAACTTGGCTGAATTAAGAGATTTCAATTACAACATCAGAACTCAAATTAGATCTCCTAATATTGGACATATTGTCAGGAGGGAACAGTAGCTGGAAAAGGATGTCATGTGGGTAAGATGGAGGGTCAGAGAAAAAGAGGAAGACCCCCAACGAGATGGATCGGCCAGGTGACATCATTGATGGCATCGAGTGTGGCAGCGGTCGTGAGGTTGGCCCAGGATCAGACATTGTTTCGTTCTACTGTGCATGGGGTCACTATGAGTCGGTTCCGACTCCATGGCACCTGACAACAACAACAACAACAACATTACCATGCTCTTTCCACCTTAGTATGCATTTAGTCAACACTCACAGAATGCTACAAGCCGAAGTTAAAATTGACTGTCAGGAAAGAAAATACATGTGTACTTATTGCTGATCTAACTTCCCTTAATTATTAATTATAATAACCATAGTGGCTCTGCAGGATAATTATTGGACTGCTAACCACAAAGTCAGTGGTTCAAGCCCACCAGCTGTTCCAGGGGAGACAGATACAGCTTTTTTGTTTCCACGAAAATGTAAAGCCTCAGAAACCCTACACAGGGTCACTATGAGTTTCAATGGACTCAAAAACACTTAACAGCAACAACAACCTAGTGATACTTTTACTTCACCAGTCTCTTTGCTCAGAATCACAATGTTATTGTTGTGTTGTTAGCTGATGTTGTGTCAGCCCCGAGTCAGCCCCTGTCTCATGGCAATACCATGCTCACAGGATAAAATGCTGTCCTGCCCTGTGCTATCCCATGATCACTTGCAGATGGGACTGTTGTGATCCACACTGACTGCTTTTCAGGACCAGATCACCAGGCCTTTCTTCCTAGTCTATCTTAATCTAGAAGCTGTGCAAAGGCCTCTTCATCAATACAGCAACACGTCTACCAGGTCTTCCTGGTCTCCTGCATGTTGTTAAGTGGAATCAAGTTGGTTCCAACCATAGCAACCCTGTATAGGGTTTCCTAGGAGCAGCTGGTGGGTTTGAACTTCCGACCTTGTGGTTAGCAGTCCAGTGCTCATTATAGAGAGAGACACCAGGACTCTGATCTCCTGAATAGAAGCCAAGAATTCTAACACTGAACTTCTAATGTCTCTTGTTGTTGTTGCTAAGTGCCTTTGAATCTGTTCCAATTTATAACATGCAACCCTGATAAGGTTTCCAAGGAACAGCTGGTGGGTTTGAACCACCGACCTTGTGGTGAGCAGTCCAGTGCTTATCCTATAGCTCCACACCACATTAGAGAGAGTTTTATGCTAAATGTGGGTCAAACCTTGCTCCTCCTCTCCGGAACTCCTGGTTCCCCTCCCACCCCATAGAGTGGGATACGCAACTGCTTCTTCATGCTTTGCAGTTTAGCAAAGGAGCTCCGGTAGCATAGTGGTTACGAATCAGGCTGCTAATCTCACGGTCAGCAGTTCGAAACTACCAGCAGTTCCGCAGGAGAAAGATGAGGTTTTCTGCTCCCGTAAAGATTTACAGCCTCGGGAACCCTGTACATGAGTTGGAACAGATTCCAGGCACATAATAACAACAAAAACAAGTACTCTTCCCTTTCTCAAAGATAATTAGACTATTAGAAGAGCAGGGATATGTGCGGAAGATCCTAGTCACAGAACACAATCAGCAGCAGTCTCTTGTAATTGTGGTCCTGTAAGATAATTAGACTATTAGAAGAGCAGGGATATGTGCGGAAGATCCTAGTCACAGAACACAATCAGCAGCAGTCTCTTGTAATTGTGGTCCTGTAAGATAAGCACTAGACTGTTAACCACAAGCTCGGCAGTTCAAACCCACCAGTAGCTCCTTGAAAACCCCATGCAGAGTTGCTATGAGTTGGCTTAACAACCACAGCAAAATCTTCAACAGACCTGCAATAGCTATAAAGAAAGAAAAAGAAAAGTAGGAGAAAAATTCCGAGGCAGAGGAACTGTCCGTTAGCCCATCTTCCTTCTCCTAATCGCTTACAGGCTGAGTACAGCAAATCTCTCTCTATATATATTTTGTTTGTTTGTTTCTTGTGCTAATGATACTAGATATTGAGAAGAAATTGTAGGCTTCCAGCTGTTCAAATGACTTTAGGCATTCATCGCAAGCCTGTAGTGTACAATCAGAGAAAGCAAAAGTGTTGGGAGATGATACTTTCTTCATTTCCAAGCCCACCATCCGCTCCTTGGAAACCCTATACAGGGTCGCTATAGTCAGAAACAACTTAACGGCACAGAACAATAACAATATGTGTAAGGATTAAGATACACATTCTCTGCAGCACCAATCACTTCCCAGATGGTGAAGAAAGCATGGACAGTCAAGGTCCTGCTTTAGGGGTTGGAATATGGGCCAGGAACTATTTCCTCAGTGGTCCACTGCTGCTAAATCGATTCTGACTCAATTTATAGAACAGAGTAGAACTGCTCCTTAGGGATCCTGGGATCCTGGGGTCCTGGGATTGTAAATCTTTACAGGAACAGCCAACCTCATTCTTCTTCATTGGAGCTTCTGGTGGGTTTGATCTACTTACCTTGTAGTTAGCAGCACAATGCTTAGCCCACAGCATCACTAGGGTGTCTTATCCCTCAGTGAGGGAATAAACAAGTTACAAACAAGTTACAAGCAGTTCCCTTTATTAATGTCCAATTTACATACAATCCCCCATCATAAACTTCAAAGTGCATACAATGCTTCGTATTAACAAATGGGTAATACCTGGTAGCAAGAATCAAAACATTGGTTTAATTGCTGTCAAGTCCTGTCAAGGGCTGTGCAGTCGGTTCCAATTCATAGCTACTCTGTATAGAGTTTCCAGGCTATAAATCTTTAAAGGAGCAAAAAGCCCAATCTTTTTCCCACCAAGCAATTGTTGGACTCAAACCGCTGACTTTGGAGTTCACAGTCCAGTGCTTATCCTACAGAGCCACTGAGCTCTGTTATTATTATTGCTGTTTTATTATGTTAAAGACATTTTGTTGTTGTTGTTGTTGTTGTTAAGTGCTGTCGAGTCGATTGCGACCCATAAGGACCCCCCTGCACAGGGTTTCCCAGGCTGTAAATCTTTACCGGAGCAGAAAGCCTCATCTTTCTCCCGCGGAACGGCTGGTAGTTTCCAATTGCCAACCTTGTGGTTCACAGCCCGATTTGTAACCACTATGCTACCAGAGCTCCTTAGCAACTGAAAGTATTTCTATACTGTATTTGATACATAGAAAGACACACTATATACTCACGCCAACATTCGACTAATTGATTTTAGATACAAACCATACCTGTTCCAACTTACATACAAATTTTACTTCAAGACAGACTCAGGAATGGAATCCATGTGTCCTTCTGGGACTATCTGTGCTGACTTTTGCTTTCGAATAACAAAAACAACAATATGAGCTGCAACAGTCTAAACAATATTAAAATGTACAAACTTTTAAAACCAAGACTTTTCCCTTATTCCCCTTCTTTCCTTCCCTCTGGGTAACTTATCAACAGTTCATTGTATGTTTTACCTTGAGTTCCTAAGCAATAGAAGCAGTTAGCTTGCTTGTTTAATAACCAAATGGTTGGAGTTTGGATTTCATCCAACCTTGAAGGCATCTCAGTGGAAAGGCCAAACTGATCTATTTTCAAAAAACATTGAAAATTCCATGGAGCACAGTTCTTCTCTGACACACATAGAGTTTCCATGAGTAGGAATCTACTCAGTGGCAACTGGTTTTAATGATTCAATCTACCATGTTTAATCGTAGTCAAGTAAACTATGTAAATGTATATTATATTGATTTTTTTTTCCCCTCTGCCACCAATCTACCAGGAAATACAATCAGCAATAGTTTCCAAGATTCATCTACCAGCTATCACCTCCTGCGCTGCCCCCATTCAAGTCCAAGCCACATCCCTCTCACCTGGATGATTGTGAGAGCCTCCTAAGTGGTCTTCCTGCTCTCTTGGAGATTTTAAAAAATAACAGTTAGATCATGCATGTGCCTCTTCTGTTGAAATCCGAAAAACATTCCTACTGATCTCAAAGCAAAACCCAAAGTTCTTACTCTACTCCAGTCCCTGTCTCACTGCCTTGACTCCCCCCATCTCCTACTCCTTTCCTGGAACTTTCTGTGTTCCAGTCTAAGGCCCTTGATCCTATACTGAAACATACCAAACACATTGCTTCCAACCTAGCCAGGGGCTTTGGTAACAGCTTGTCTCCTCCTTCAGGAATGTCCTTGCACAGATATACAAATGATCCTCTCCCTGGCTCTTCAACTCTTTGGTAAAATGTCACCTTTTCACTGTGGTCCACCCTGCAAGCCCTATAGGAAAATGTTAATGCTATATTCTACTCTAAAGCATGGTACCTCCATAGGATAAGCACTGGACTGCAAGCCAGTTTAAGCCTGCCACACTCTCTGTGGGAGAAAGAAGAGACTTTCTGCTCCCTTGAAGATTTCAAGCCTCGGAAACACTAAACCCTGGAGTCAGTCACTATGTTGAGTTGGAACCAACTCAACAGTTCTCAACAACAACAACCCCACTCTACATCACACCAACCCTACTTAATTTTTTTTCACAGCAGTCAACACCTTCTAAGGAGCCCTGATGGTATAGTAGGTAAGCAGTCAACTGCTAACTGAAAGGGCCATACTTTGAACCTACTCGTCAGTCACTCCACAGAAGAAAGATGTCACAGTCTGATTGTTGCTGTTGTTGTTGTTCTTGCTGCTAAGTGCTGTGAGTCGATTCTGACTCATAGTGACCCAGTATAGGGTTTCTGAGGACTGGGTTAGAGATTTGAACTGCTGACTTTGCGGTCCAAACTGGCAACCTTGGAAACCCTATAGGACATTTATTCTACAATGTTCTATAGGGTCTCTATGAGTCAAAACTGACTGGCCAGCAATGAGTTTTTTATTGGTTTCATCATTTCTAACATAATATGTAAATTACTTCATTTATTGTATTCATTGTTTATTTTCTTCCCCAAACTAGAATATTTGCGGTGGTTTTCATCTGTTTGTTAGATATTCCACAGACCTAGATTAGTGCCGGCACAGAATACATATACAATTAATATTGAATTAATAAACAAAACTCTTTTTACATAATAATTGCAACTTATTATGCAATTCTCCTTAGGCACATGCTCTTTTTTTTCATTCTCAAGGGAGAATCAAACAAATAAACAAAAACAGACTATCAAAAAATGTTGACAAAGAAGCAAAAGCATGCCATCTGAAACAGAACAAGGTCTATAGAACCAGGTCCAGACATCTCAATCTTAAAAGATCTTCAATCTTGAAAACATAATAAACCACACTTTGCCTGGTATCTGTGGCATCCCTGGTGCCCTTGAAATACTGGAAATAAATAATCCTAATAGAATACAAAACATTTGAAAACAAAGATTTCGTTTGGACCGCATGATTTAAAGAAAGTGCCTTTCAACTCCTTGCATTTTCTTTGAACTTTCTATAAATTGGAAGTTATCAATACTCAAATCTGTTTGTCTAGTGCAGAGGTAAGAAGTAACCGTGTCAGGGTATTTTAAAAAAATGAAAAAGAGAAAGACTGAAAAAGTCAATGTCAGATCAAACCCACTCTGCCCACCCACCACTGTGCCAATTCTGCCAGTCAGTCACCTTGGTCTACGATTCATGTTGTTTTATTGTTGCTCCTTTTATAGACTCCCTGTCCCTTTCATGCTGTTGAGTTGCTAGGGAAACAATAAAGGGTGGCGGATATGACAAGGGTGAGGAAGAGATTAAAATACCTACACTGCTGGGTGAAGTTTATTTAGGTTATGGGAGGGGAGGAGATTTATTGTGTTTGCTCTCAGGTTTCTAATAGTCTATAAATAATACAGGCCAGAGGTTCAAGTCTCTCTCCTTCCTGGAGTTCAAGACAATTAAAAGTCAACTGAGTCTGACTGAGAGGTGGAGGTACTGCGAGGATGGGACCCCTAGCTGACATGAAGATGAAACTGATGAAATTCACCTGGTAGCATATGAAATGGTTAAATAGTTAGCTGTTAAGCAAGACATGCATGTTTCTCTATTTCCCGGCTCTCCCCTTCCCATCAGAAAATTTGTGATCTATACAATATGATCCCACAATTATAATAACATCAGCCCCAATGAATTGATGATTAAAAAAAAAACAACAGTTGTCAAGTCAGTTCCTATTTATGGTGACACCACGTGAGTCAGAATAGAGCTTTGTCCGTAAGATCCTCAAGGACTGATTTTTTGGAAAGTAGCTCACCACACCTTTCTTCTGAGGTTCCTCTGGGTATACATAAACTACAAACCTTTTTGATTAGTGGGTGCCTAACCCAGGGACTCCATATGAACTGGCAGCTAAAACATCTTTGACTACCACCCCCATGTCTCAAATATTCCCAGATTCAGAAATATTCCAAGTCAAGCTGCTAATCTCACAGTCAGAAGTTCGAAGCTACCAGCAGTTCCATGGGAGAAAGATGAGGTTTTCTGCTTCCATAAAGATTTACAGCCTCAGAAACCCTATACAGGGTCTCTATGAGTCAGAACTGACTCTCCGGCACAACAACCACTACCTCCTCTTTCTAAGTGCATTCTGGTGTGGCACTGTAGGGTAAGCATTGGACTGCTAACTGAAAAGCTGGCAATTTAAATCCACCATTTGATCCATGGAAATCCTATATGGGTTACTATGAGTCAGAACTGATTCGATCGATCACAACAACAGGTGTTTCCAAGAGGTGAAAGTGGGAATGTTGCACAAAAACAACCAGGGGATCCAACCTAGGGTTTCGTAGGTTGTAATATTTGTGGAGGACTCCTGGTGTGGAGCTGTAGGATCAGCACTGGACTGCAAACCACAAGATCGGCAGTTCAAATTCACCAGCTATTCCTCAGAAACCCCATACAGGATCACCATGAGTTGGAAACAATTCGAAGGCACTTAATAACAACAACTGCAGTTGCCTTAGCAGGGCCAGACCAAATGCTTTGGTGACCAAACGTTCCCAACCCCTGCTGTATAGAGTATCCATGGAGCAGCTTGTGGGTTTGAACTACCAACCTTGTGGTTAGCAGTCCAGTGTTGATCCCACAGTGACCCACAAGGAAAACGGAGTAATAGAAGGGGAATCCAGGGAAAGGGAAAAGAAAAGGACAAGAAAAGATTGCCATTTTCTTCAGCTCTTTGCATCTGTGGTAAATCTGCTAGAACCAGAACTAGCTCCAGGAAATCTAGAAGAGTGCAGGAAGTTTGACCATCCTCTCCCGCCCATCCTCCACTTTGGTGTCAACTGCATACGCACATAGCACCCTGCCCCACCCTTCCATGTCTTCTACTTTTCCAAAGATGGAAGCGGATTCCTCCACCTCTCTTTCTGTGCACTCTTGCTCCACTTTTCCTCACAGTCAGCTACGCTGCTCCAGGGAAATGACTCATACTCAAGGGATAAATGATCAATATTGACAAAGCACATTACCCGTAAGGAGGTTGTATAGTTTAGTAGGAGATAAGCAGTCAAGATAAGTGATGACATTAGCTCTCAGCCTGAAGGGCATTGTGGGAGTAGGGAATGAATGTGGCAAGAGGAGCATCTCCTTCAGGAATATTCACTCCATTTGAATGTGGGGTCTACTCCTCCTTCTTTATGAGTTTATTTCACTAAGATGCAAACTCCTTTGGAGCAGTTTTGTCTACTTTGGTTACATCTCTGGTCAGTACCCACAGAGTCCTGGTGTGGCACTGTAGAATAAGCACTGCACTGCAAGTTTGGTTTCAAACAAAAGGTTGGCGGTTCAAATTCACCAGCTGTTCCTCAGAAACCCTATACAGGGCCACTATGAGTCGGAGCTGACTTGAAGGCACTTAACAACAGCAATTATCTATCCCCAGAACAGTGCACATTCTATAGAATATACTCAGCAAATATCTGTTAATGGACTGTTCAGTGGATCCTCCTTGCTTCTGTGTCTTGCAGCTCAGGTATGATAAACTGAGAAACAGACAAGGAAGAAAGAAAGTCTAAATTTAGAAGTTAACACTATTTTACTTCCCAGGAAAAAACAGTTGCCTTTGAGTCCATTCTGACCATGGCAACCCCATGTGTATCAGTACAAACTGTGATTCATAAGGTTTGAAATGACTGATTTCTTGGAACTAGACAGCCAGGTCATAATTCCCAGGTGGGAATTTGAGCGGACTCAAATCTTCAGGCTGTCAGCAGAACATGTTACTGTTCATACCACCTGAAGACTCCTTATTTCACAAGAAGTACATGCTTAGTATTTTTAAATATCTAAATACCAGTAAACAAAAATAATTTGCAGGATAATGCACTGGACTGCAAGGTCAGTTTGAACCACAAAGTCAGTGGTTCAAACACACCAGCTGCTCCTCAGAAATCCTAGACAGAGTCACTATGAGTCGGAACCAACTTTGCAGCACTTAACAATAACAACAGCAGTAAAGCAAAAATAAGAAAATGAAAATATTAATTCTCTCTCCAGTTATTGTTAACATACGTAAGCACATCTAGAATTTTATCTTTAGCTATGTTGCTGCTATTGTTAAGAGTCATCAAGTTGATTCAAACTCACCATGACCTTGCATAGAGCTTCCAACAACTGGTGAGTTTGAATCACCAACCTTTCAGCAAGCTATCCAGTGCTTATCCCACAACTTTACTTAAGTGTATTTAAAAACAAATCACCCTGTGCATACCATTTTACAACTTGATTTTTAAATACAATACAATAAAACATGAACATCTTGCTACATCAAAAATGCCTTCCATGTCCTTTTAAATGGCAGGCTGTCAAACTATTAGATATACCAGAGGCCTTATTTTACCAATCCCCTATTGCTAGACATTAGGTAGTTCCCAGTGTTTTGTTATTAATTATAAAATCTCCGCAAAGACTGGCTTTGTAGCTAAATCTGTGTGCAATTTGTTATAACTGCTTATAGGTGAAAATATTATCATCATTACTCTTAAAACATTGGCAATATTTATTGAAAAAAATCTCTGTCAAGCACTTGATTCAACATTACTTTATTTAATCCTCCCCCAAACACTATTCTTTACAGATTGTTGTTGTTGTTAAGTGTTCTTGAGTCAGTTTCAACCCGTAGTGACCCTGAATGAGAGAACCTTATTTTGGAGATACTGAGTCTTTTCCCCAGATTACCATTGGTCATGACTTTAATCTTTTTGATACTTACTGCCAGATTGTCTTCTGGAAACATGCTTTGAAATGCTATGAACCTGTTACTTCAGGCAAACTCACCCTTAAGGGAGAGATTGCACAATCTACTTAGTGAACTGTTCCTGTGTTTTATTGACTTACCAACATCTATTTTCCCTTTATATTTATCCAAAATCTTTATGAACGTTTAATCACCTCGTACTACCTGGCAGCAAGGTATCCTTCGACTCACCCTCTTACCTAACTATAATTCACAGAGCTGTATAGTGGAGCTCAGAGTCCTAAAGTGTAGATATAAACCTTGATTTCACCTCTTTCTGCAATGGAGTACTTGGGTGCTTTGGTTAATTTACCCAAGGTCTGGTTTCCATATAAACCAAAAACCAAGCCCATTACAACCCAGCCAATCTCAAATTCCAATTTACAGGAACTCTATAGAATACAGTAGAGTTACTCCATAGGGTTTCCAAAGCTGTAATCTTTATGGAATCAGACGGCTACAACTTTTTTCCATGAATCAGGGTGGTTGTTATGACCTGCAGTTAGCAGGAAAGTGTTTAACTGCCGTGCCATCAGGGCTCTGTGGTTTCCATATAAAATAGCAAAAACTTGATTGGTAAAACCATGATAGGATAATATACATGTGCCTACAGGGAATCCCAGTTAATACCACTATTATTCAAATTTACTCACCAACCACTAAAGCCAGTGAGGATGAAATAGAAGAATTCTACCAACTTCTTGCATCTGAAATCAAACATGCAATCAAGATGTATTGCTCATTACTGGTGATTGGAATGCAAAAGTTGGAAACAAAAAGGAAAGATCAGTAGTTGGAAAATTGGCCTTAGTGACAGAAATAATGCTGGAGATTGCATGATAGAATTCTGCAAAATCAATGATTTGTTCATTTAAAATACCTTCTTTAGACAGTACAAGAGATTATTATAATATGGACCTTACCAGATGTAATACACAGAAATCAAATTGACTACATCTTCGTACAGAGAAGACGGAAAAGCTCCATATCACCAGTCAAAACAAGATTGTGGAACAGACCATCAACTGCTCACATGCAAATTCAAACTAAAGCTGAAGAAATGAAAACTAGTCCACGGCAGCCAAAATATGACCTTGAATATAGCCCATTTGAATTTAGAGATCATAAGAAGAACAGATTTGAGACATTAAACACTAAAGACCAAAGACCAGATGAGTTGTGGGATGACATCAGGAACATCATACATTAAGAAAGCAAAAAGTCATTAAGAAGACAAGAAAGAAGGAAAAGATCAAAATGGATGTCAGAAGAGACACTGAAACTTGCTCTCCAGTGTAGAGATGCTAAAACAAATGGAAGAAATGAGGAGGTACAAGAGCTGAACAGAAAATTTCAAAGGTCAGCTCGAGAAGACAGAGTCAAATATTACAATGAAATGTGAAAACATCTGGAGTCAGAAAACCAAACTGAAGAACACGCTCAGCATTTCTCAAGGTTGGAGAATGGAAGAAAAAAATCAAGCCTCAACTTTCATTATTTAAAGATTCTCTGGGGAAATTATTGAATGATGCAGAAAGCATCAAAAGAAGATGGCAGGGTAGAGGTGCAGTGAAGTTAGCCATCAGCAATACCACAGAATACCAGGTGAAGAGGGTTCAGGGCAGAGCTCCAAAACTCTGAATCACATATCTAGGCATATTTAAAAAGTTTGAAGGCTTATAGCTAGTGGAACTTGTAGCAGGAGTAAGAAATCGCATATTTTTTAATCTGCCAGGCTCAGCAGCCTAGAGCTGACAACTTGGGTGAGACCAAATGGCAAAACCAAGCAGGGGAACAGACCCACCATGGAATAACGCCATGGGACCTCAGGGCAAAGGTAAACACTACACTTTGTTGGTTTTGTTTTGTTCTGATTTTTTTCTTTTTGGTATCTGTTCGTTGCCTCCCCCTACCCCAACACTGTTTGTGCACTTCCATTCTAGTTACTAGAGGGGAGCCTAAGAGAGTGGACACTCCCCATCCCCACCACTGGTGGATTCTTCTGCCACACATGCAAACACATACCCTCAGCCCAAAAGCCAGCCCTGAACTTTCTTCATAGCAAAAAGTCCAGAACAATGGGTGTGGAGAGGGAAAGAGAGTTTAAAAAATAATAAAACAGGTCAAAAATTAAATTTAATCCTGAGGTACCCTGTAACAACCAATAGTGGCATCATGAAATTTATCAGGCAGCTTTGAAGGAAAGAAGTTGAATGAGGACATTAAAGTCATACTCATATTAGGCTACAAACTTTTTTTTTTTCTTCTCTCCATTCTCTCCCTTTTCTATGATTATAGACTACAGTATCCAATCTAGTTTTTGTTGTTGTTGTTGTTGTTGTTGTTGTTGTTTTTCTTGTTGTTTTTGTTTTGTTTTTGCTGCTGCTGTTTTGCTGTTTTATGCTCCACCTTATACCTTAGGGGGACTATTTCTTTCCCTATATT
>NW_006408556.1:19768906-19770387 GCF_000296735.1 Chrysochloris asiatica
AGTGAGCTGGAAGACAAATCTCTCAATACCACTAAGATAGAACAGCAAAAAGAAAAAAGGATAAAAAAGTCTGAAGAAGGTCTAAGATTCATGTTGGACAATATGGAGAGGAATAACTTAAGAATTATCGACATTCCAGAACAGGAAGAATCACACATGTCCACAGAGGAAATAGTTGAAGAAAAACTGGAAGAAAATTTTTCTAACAACCTAAAAAGTGAAAAGATGAGCATTCAAGAAGCTCAACGGATCCCAGGAAATATAAACCCCAAAAGAAAATCACCAAGACATATCATAATCAAGCCTCCAAAATCAAAGATAGGGAGACAATCCTGAAAGCAGCTAGGGAAAAGAGAAGCATTAGAAACAAAGGCAAGCAAGGTAGAGTAAGCTCGGATCTCTCAGCAGAAACCAGGTAAGCAAGAAGGCAATAGGGAGACATATAAAACCCTGAAAGAAAAAAAAAAACAAAAAACTGTCTACCAAGAATCCTTTCCCAGCAAAGCTATCAATCAAATACAACATTGTAATCAAATTATTCCAGGATAAACAGAAGCTAAGGCATTTTGCCAAAGCCAACCCTGTGCTACAAAACATCCTAAAGGGAGTTCTGTGGACTGAGAACCAACAAGAACAGACAACAACAAGAGATTGACATACGTGGCAGCACCTCCCAGAACTAAATCGACAGAAGGAAGAATTGAGAACAGAACAAAACTATATGAACAAACTCAGAGAATCTGGGAGTTCAGTTTATGATCAAAACAACTACAGTGTAAAAGAAGGTAAACATGTAAGAACAGAGATCCAGATGGTGAAAAGATCAGGTAGATTACAGGAAAAAAATAGACTGCACTAAATGGAGGGAAAGTTCATGGAATATAAGGTAACGTCAAAGAAAATTAACACTACACAACATACCAAGAAAATGAAAATTCAAGTGAACATGGAAATATTAAAACCATGAGGAAACTCACAAGAAACAACACAAAAAGCATGAACTCAGCAATGGAAGACACACAGAAAAAAGAAAGCAAAACACCACACACACACAATAAAAACCTAATGGCAGCAATTAATCCATAGCTATCAATAATTAAACTGAATGTAAACAGATTAAATGCACCAGTTAAGAGACAGAGGGTGGAGGAATGGGTAAGAAAACAAGATCTTCTAATATGGTGTCTGCAAGAGACACATCTTAAACACAGAAACAAAAACAGATTACAAATCAAAGGATGGAATAAAAATATACCAAGCCAATTGCAATGAAAACCAAACAGGAGTGGCAGTACTAATCTCTGATAAAATAAACTTTAAGGCAAAAAACTGGCATAATAGATAAAGATGGACATTATATCATGATTAAAGGGACAATTGAACAAGATGACATAATCATAATAAATATCTATGCTCCCAATGAAAGAGCTCCTAAATAGATAAAGCAAACTCTAATAGATTTGAAGAACGAACTTGACAAA
>NW_006408556.1:19772659-19774076 GCF_000296735.1 Chrysochloris asiatica
AATGGAACAGAATCAAGAATCCAGAAATTAACCCATCCACATACAGCCAACTGATTTTTGACAAAATACCTAAATATATTGCATGGGGAGGTAATAGTCTTTTCAACAGATGTTGCTGGCAGAACTGGAAAGTGATATGCAAAAGACTGCAACAAGACCTTTATCTCACACTTTAAACAAAAACCAACTCAGCATGGATTAAAGACCTAAATGTGAATCCCAAAATTATGAAGGCCGTCAATGAAAAAATAGGGACAAATGTGAGGGCACTAATTCAGGGAATACACAGACTACCAAACATTTTGAAAACTACACAAACAAAAGTAGCAGAATAGATGGTTGGGACATACTGAAAATTAAGAATTTATGTGCATCAAACAACTTCACCAGAAGAGTAAAAAGGGAACTCACAGAATGGGAAAAAATCATTTTCAATGACACATTAGACAAGAGACTCATTTCTAAAATATATAGTAAACTACAACACCTCTACAAGAAAAAGACAAATAACCCAATTAAAAAATGGGCACAGGACATAAATAGACACTTCATCAAGGAGGAGATCCAGGCAACCAACAAACATGAAGAAATGTTCACGACTACTACCCATTATAGAAATGCAAATGAAAACAACAATGAGATATCATCTGACACCAGCAATAACAGCAACAATCAAAAAAACCGAGGACAATAAATGCTGGTGAAGATGTGGAGAGACTGGGATGCTCCTGCATTGCTAGTGAGATTGCAAAATGGTCCAATCTCTCTGGAAAGCAATATGGCACTTCCTCAGAAGGTTGGAACTAGAAATGCCTTATGATCCAGCAATTCCTCTACTTGGTATTTACCTACAAGAAATACAAGTCATAACACAATAAGATATATGCACACCAATATTCATAGCAGCACTATTTACAATAGCAAAAATATGGAGACAGCCTAAATGCCCATCAACTGAAGAATGGATAAACAAACTGTGTTTCATACACATAATAGAATATGATACACCCTTGGAAACCCTGTACAGGGTCGCTATGGGTCGGAACCGACTCGACGGTTCATGCTACCTTGAAGAACAACAAGGAAGCTGTAAGTTATCACAAAATGTAGATGAACCTTGAGGACATTACGTTGAGTTAAATTAGTCAGTTGCTAAAGGAGAAATATTGCATAGAACCACTACTGTAAAAGAGTAAGAAAAAAAAAACCATGTTAAGGAGGAGGTGAGAGGGGGATCCATTGCTGGTTACTGGGATGTAGGGGTAAGGGGAGAGGAGGGAGGGGAGGATGGAGCACAGGGTAGGAAATAAACACAGGATAATTTGAGTGCTAGGGAGGGGGGCAATACACAAGAAGGGGGAGGGGAATGGAAGAACAAGGAGGATCAGAAAACAATTAGGCACTTTTCAAAGGCTAA
>NW_006408556.1:19774246-19775280 GCF_000296735.1 Chrysochloris asiatica
ATAAAATAGACACTTGAGGGGGAGAGAAAGGAATAGCCAGAAATATCACCATAGAAAGCTTGTAAGTCCATCTTCTGCCTATAACTGATTGGAATACCCAAAATGGGGCTACAACGTACCCAGTGAGGAAGGCTTCCTGTGGAACCTCTGCATTACCTAAGACTATAGGTGGAATCCTGAACCTTACCCAGAATCTTCTGAGGTGGGAAACTTCCATTTGAAAGGTTAAGCAGACCAGCCTGGAGCAACAAAAAGAACAGAAGATACTTCTTGAAAGGAAGACTGACAGGAAAACTACAAAACCATAATGGTAGTCCAACTGATTATTATAAGAACAAGCAAGTTGCTCACCCAGGAGACATCAAGGCAAGTGATCGGGTCCCCTCAGGGTAAACCCCCTTCCAAGACTAAGTTTCAATGGGAATACAAGAGCAGACATGCACTCTCATTGGTGACCACATTCATTAGTCACTGATAAGGGTAAGTGAGGGAAAAACAGCAATGAAGTTGCAAGCTAAGCCCTACCATGTTCCATAGATTGCTGAGAACCCAGGTGGAGACCTGGGTTGCCAGCATTGTGGCAAGATCTGGGGACTCTAGATCCAGAGGGCTTGGAGGAAGGTAGAATCTCCACTGAGTAGTATCCAATCTGTCTGGGCAGAGCTAAAGAAAGGAGATGCGGATAGGTCCCTTGTGGTACAATGGTGAATAATTGTTATCAAGACTGACTGTGAGGGTTGAAAATGTAAAGGTGGACATTTTGTAGTAAAAAGAGGGGAGTGACTTACTTTGCAGTCTAGGAGCGGAGGTCCCTGGAACCATCAAGGGAGAAGAGCAGAGTGTGGGACCCTACCCAGAGAAACAGTGATGCCAGAGATGGAGGAAGAGACGATGACTTGGAGAGATGGAGTGGCTGGGAACTCTAGACACAGAAAGGGAGAGGGGCTGTGTGCTCATGACTGGGGGGCAGGCTTGCAGGGAATACATTTGGTTGGTTGATGATGCATGGGGGGTTGTAACCATGGCAATGAAAC
>NW_006408556.1:19775965-19790025 GCF_000296735.1 Chrysochloris asiatica
AATCTGTACCTGGACCAAGAAGCAGTTGTTCAAACAGAACATGGGAACACTGAATGGTTTAAAATTAAGAAAGGTGTGCGACAGAGTTGTATTCTTTCACCGTACTTATTCAACCTGTATGCTGAGCAAATAATCTGAGAAGCTGGGTTATATGAAGAAAAATGTGGCATCAGGATTGGTGGAAGACTCATTAACAACTTGCGATATGCAGATGAGTACAACCTTGCTTGTTGAAAACGAAGAGGGCTTAAAATATTTACTGATGAAGATCAAAGACCACAGCCTTCAGTATGGTTTGCTGTTGTTGTTGTTGTTAAGTGTTAAGTCGATTTCGACCCATACGACCTGCCACAACTGGTGGTGGTGATGGTTATGTGCTGTGGAGTCGGTTCCAACTCATGGTGACCCTGTGCAGGGTTTCCGAGGCTGTAAATCTTTGCAGGAGTGGAGACCTTCATCTTTCTCCCATGGAACAGCTGGTGGTTTCGAATCTTGTGGTTCGCAGCCTGATTCATAGCCACTATGCTACACTGGAGCACTATAAAAGGTGTATTCTCAGAGGTCTGAAAAAGGGAATTCCTAAACCAAAAAAAGCAAAAACAAAAAAACTTGAACATGGTACAAGCAATTCCGCAGAAGACAACTGAGGACCCCTCTGAATTCTTTAAATGAATCTACCAAGTTTACTGTAACTACATAGACCCTGATTGGGAGAACTCAGCAAATATCCAAATGGTTAACATGATTTTTATCTCCAAAAGCACCCAGGATTTTAGAAAGAAATGTCAGAAATTTGACAGGGCAATTGGCAAGAATCCATCCCAACTGATGGACATTACCTTCAAGGTTTTTAACAGCCGAGAGCACGAGAAATCTCAGGCTGTAACTGTCCTTCTAAAAGATCACTAGAGGTAAGCCTGTGGGACCCCAGGGAGGACCCTGGAAAGGAACAAGGGCCTTAAGTAAGAACCAATGTGCTTATGCAAAAACCTGGACACGGAAAAAAATAAATGCCTGAATCTCAGGGGAGGATCTGGTAGAAAAAACATCAAACTCAGCAGATGGTTGAACAAGTTTTATTGTCTGCAGCAGACTAACATTGTCACGGGGTAAGTAAGGGGCTCAGCATGATTTGGCATTAACCTCTGCCACCCTTATTGCCCCCACCCGTGGGACCTCAGCTGAAAATAATAATGGGGACAGTGATGGTGACTAGATCTCAGGGAAGTCTGAGGACCAGTTCTTCCTGAAACCCCTGGACTACTTCATTGGGGAAAAGAAAATAACTGTCTGGTCCCCTTTCTGGGCCAGGACCTGCTTCCAGAGTTGCATGTTCAAACAGCTTTCTGAAACCAAAGTCTGCGGCTGGAGGTCCCTCATGAACATGCCTGGTGATGACTGATTCAGACTCAGGAAACCAGCCACATTGGCCTGAGGAGATCAACAATCAGGTAAACCCCCCTGTGTGGACTAGCGGAACTCCAGGGAGAGCCAATAAGTATCCCCCGTTGAGGTCTGACTGAAGCCTGGAAAGTTACCATCCCACAGAAACCAATATCCTCTCAGAAAAGAGGCTGAGAAATTTATTCTGGCCAGCTCATCCCCATCCCCATCAAGCCGTCTCCCTGCTGCTAAAGAAGGGAAGCCTATGGCTCACAACAGGATGGATAGGCAAAACCAGGTTATTTTACTGGACAATCTGAATATTACCCTGTGAATTATGGGACGACTAAACCTGCCATCCTCCCCTGATGTGGCAAGTGGAGGGCTGAACTGTAATTGTATAGAAATCATTGACCAATCATTCTTCAGCCAACCTGACCTGTTTAACTGTATCTGGTGGACTAGACGTTGTTCGTGGATTGTTGTCGTTGTCAGGTGCCATGGAGTCGGAACCGACTCATAGCAACCCCATGCACAGCAGAATGAAACAATGTTCGATCCTGGGCCAACCTCACTACCGCTGCCACACTTGAGTCCATCAATGATGCCACCTGGCTGATCCATCTCATTGGGGGTCTTCCTCTTTTTCTCTGACCCTCCACCCTACCCAGCATGACATCCTTCTCCAACGATTGTTTCCTCCGGACAATATGTCCAAAGTAGGAGAGACGAAGCTTAGCCATCCTGGCCTCCAAGGAGCACTCTGGCTGCACTTCTTCCAAAACAGATCTATTGGTTCTTTTGGCAGTCCATGGCACTTTCAGTATTCTCCTCCAACACCACAACTCAAAGGCATCAATTCTTCTACGATCCTCCTTATTCACTGTCCAGCTTTCGCATCCATATGAGGCTATTGAAAACACAATGGCCTGGGTCAGGCGCACCCTAGTCCTCAAGCTGACATCGTGGATAGAAGTAGTTAAATGGAAAAAGGGACTCGGATGTCAGAGTGTGTAATATTAATCTTACAAGACTGGGTAGAGCCAATAGCCCTCCTGCTGGGGATCTCAGTTTAAAAAAAAAAAGCTGAACTGATTGCACTGATGAGGGCATAAGAAATGTTGGCAAGAAAAACTGAATGTGTACCCAGAGGTCTTTAGTAGAACTGAGGCAGAAGGATTGGAGAGAGGGGTTAAAGAATGAAAAGTAAATGACAATGGAATTCTTCCAATTCTGAGAAGTTAAAAGCTAAAAAGTAAATGGCTTTTTAATAGAATGTTTCTGATCCTATGAAAACTATCACCGACTCTTCTGAAATGAATCCATGAAATGACCCACTACAGGAAAGAGGCCCTGACTTGGTTCATTAGGCCCTCGCACTAGAACAAGAAATTTTCAAAAACAATCATTCAGGAGGTTAGCTCTGACTGTTACCTGCCTCAAGAACAATCCCAAAACAGGCTGTCCTAAACCAATATCAAGGTAAACAACTCCCTAGAAATTAACAGGTTGATTCCATGCAGATGCCCCAAGCTAGGGAATTAAATATTTGCTGGTTTTGTTTAGTAGACACCTTTTCTGGTTGTGTAGAAGTTTTCCCCCACCAGAATTAAGAACTTCAGAAATAGTGAAAATCCTCTTGAAGGAGATGACCTCCAAGTTTGGACTTCCAGAGTGTCCAAAGTGGCAACAAAGCACCAAACACCTACAGATGAAATGGAGATTGTAGTCAACATGGAGGTTCGAGAAAATGAACCATACTCTAAAGAGAAACAAATGACAAAACTGTCAGGAAATTTATCTACATTGGGATCAGGTGTTGCCTTAGCCCTGTTTCAAATAGCCCCCAGAAGCGGGCTTAAATTGAGCCCTTATAAAATTGTATACAGTAAACCTTCCCTCAACCCTCTACCTGACCTCAGCCAAAGTTTAAAGGTGCAGTGGTATGCACAACACCTCCACTACACACTTTCTATTATTTGTAAAATTGTTCTTCCCAGGCCTGCTTCCTTCCCTAAAGTTAACCTTATCCCTTCTAGTCTGGAGATCATATTCTGCTCAGAACATGGAGAGATGGACCCTAAAACCAGTTAGGAAAAAAGTGGACTGGACTCTGGGAAGTCCTTCTACTCACCCTGTCAGCTGACAAGTTAGCCAGACTCAACTTGGACACAATGGGACTCTCATAAGACATTATTCCTTTCAATGGGATGAAAATCATTTGGGCCTATTTAGCTCAGAGTGTAATAAATGTATCTGATTTGTTTTTCCTTTCCAGAGGACATCCAGAAACATCTGCAAAGATTACTGAGAGCTGGAACAAGAAATTATCCCAAGCCCAGCAGCCAAGGTAGAAGGAGTCCCCACCTGGATTTACCACAGCAGACTGAAGAAAGCCTCGTCTCCATGAGAAGCTGAAACTGACCCCACCAACCCTCACAAGGTAACATTGAGACGTACAACCCGCCTTGCTTCAACCATAAACCAGGAAATGGCTGATATACGCATGGACGAAGCATGAGGATGTCCGCCGTGGGACTCATTTTAATTAGATTATGGGGTGTGGGAAAGGGAGAAATCTGTGTAATCTATACACCCACACCACCAAGGTGGGCAAAACAGTAACTACGCTACTTTTCTATAGTTGCTATAAAAGAGAGGGCAGCCTCCCTAGGTAACTGAATCGATAACCAATGCAACTAAGGTGGCCCTAACCCTTCTTGAAGACCCAGATACTAAATGCCATCTATCAAAATAGATTAGCCCTAAACCACTTACTGGCTAAGGGAGGAGGGGTATGTGAGAAGGTTAATTTTGCTAACTTATGCATACAAGTAGATGACCAGAATCTGGCAGTAGAAAACCTTGTTAAAAAGCAGAAAGTTGCCCATGTCCCTGTGCAAACCTGAAGTGGGTGGAACCCACAGAGCCTATAGGGAGGGTAGTTCTTCATCTTCACAGGGTTCAAGACCCTCATGGGTAGGATCCTGTTTTGCTTGGAATTTACTTAATCAGTCCATGCCTTCTCCCACTAGCAATCAGGGCCATGGGAACTGCCATTAAAACTAATCAATTGAAAGGGGTAACAACAATCCAAATCAATACCAAAATACCATTCCTTACATAGATGATGTCCCTGGGGAAAAGGTCCCAAAGGGCATCAAAGGGTGGAATGAACAGGAAGAGGTAAAAATCATTCACTGCCCTCTCAAGACCAGGACACAAGCTAAAATGCTAATCAGGTCACCAAATGGGACCAATCCCCCTGATTTTCCCCCTGCCCTCAAACAGGTATGCAGCCTGACCCCTCCCCAGATTCTGACTCCATATAGGCCCATGTTGCCCTCCATTTGGGTGCTCAGAATCTGGAGAAATTAGCTCTTCTGAATCAGCAGGCTTAATAAAATCTGAAACTCTGCTTTACCTCTCCGAGTGGCCTCGGTTTCTTTGCACACGAATCTAAAACTGCTGTAACAAACTTCAAGAGTCCTGAAATCACTTCCTGAATAAACAGAACTGTAGATTAAGAACTTCCTTTATGTTATTAAGGTGATGTGGTTGTCTTTCTTGCAACCACAACACAGAATAGAATTAAGGTTTCACAGGAGGTCCTTAATACTGGCCGCAAGGTCTGAGGGTCTTGAGAAAAATCAACTGTGCAGAGAAGTTAAATTTCTTAATTAAAAATTTAATTGACTAATTGTTGTTGTTATTGTTAAGTGCCATGGAGTCAATTCCAACTCATAGTGACCCTGTATAGGGTTTCTGAGGCTTTAAATCTTTGTGGAAGCAGAAAGCTTCATCTGTCTCCCGTAAAGGGACTGGTGGGCTCAAATTGAATCACGGAGCTTGTGGTTTGCAGTCCGGTTCTAATCATACAGAGCTACAGAGCTCCCAACTTACTAATTAGCTATTCCCAAATGAAAGAAAAGAGCTAATCTAATACAGATCTTGAAACAAAGCAGAAGATTTAAGTTAGCTTCTCAGTCAGAAAGAATTCTGAGGATAGAACAAAGAGAAAAGAAAATGGATAATTGATATTAAGCATGACATGTCAGAAAGAAACTTGAATGATTTTAAATGGAGCTATTCTCTCTTCCATCATTTCTTAAAGATGCTTTTTTTTCTCCTTCTCCTCTCAGGAAGGTCTGAGACTAATGGCTTTTCCTCTTCTTATTTAAATCAGGAAGCTGGCTGTCATTTCCCTGCCAGATTATTCTAACATTCGTCTTTGGCTTTCAAATGGCAAAGAGTTGTTTCTCTGAGTGGTTTGAAACTGTAAAAAATGCAAATGACACTTCCTAATTTGCAAAATCTTTAAGAATGTGATTCTAGAGAATGACTAAGGATGTCACTTTGAGGACTAAGGTTCACCTGACCCAAGCCATTGTGTTTTCAGTCAGTTGCCTCATGTGCATTCAAAAGCTGTAAAAGGACTAAGGAAGACTGGAGGCGAATGGATGCATTTGAATCATGGTGTTGGTGAAGACTATTGAATATACCATGGACTGCCTGAAGAATGAACAAATCTGTCTTGCAAGAGATATAGTAGACTTGCTACTTAGAAGCGAGGATGGCAAAAATTCTTCTTTTATACTTCGAACACATTATCAGGAGGGACCAGTTCCTGGAGAAGGACATCATGCTTGGTAAAGTGGAAGGTCAGCGAATAAAAGAGAAAGACCCTGAGTGAGATGGAATGACAGAGACTGCAACAATGGGTCTAAACATAAGAGCAATGATGAGGCTAGCTCAGAACCAGGCAGTGTTTCTATCTGTTGTACATAGATAGGGACCTGACTGGAAGGCACTTAACAACAACAGCAACAATTTACAAGTCCTGGGGCAGGGCATTTATCCTGGGAGAGGGAATGCTGAGATTCAATTACTAATCTTCCCATTTTGTAAAAGTTGCTAAAACTGCTGGGTGCCAGGATCTTATCCTTTGATCTGAAAATGGGGACTTGGTCCCTCTTAAAAGCCCATCTTGTCCAATTGTGTTAAATCATTTAGACATAAAATAAAGTTGGGCAATAACTCTTGTAAGGAAATCTAATTCCTGTAACCAAATGAGTGAAAAAAAACAAAACAAAATTAAACCAATAGGCAGCTGTGAGTCTTATAAGTGGCATTTTGGGAAGAAGTTTATTAGAAATGATGGGAATGCAATGCAATTAAAATTAATGAAGTGGATCCTCTCAGTGACAGAGGCTGACCTGGGTTTTACAGAGTTACTCAGAGTACTTTTGTTGTGGGAATATACCCTGGAAGGGACTACAAGCATGTAGGGAGTCAGCCCCTGGCTCTCTTACGATCCCGTGCACAATGTGATCAAACCATTTTAGTCCATAGGATTCTATTATCTATTGTTTCAGAACTAGATTACCAAGACTTTCTCTCTACTCTATCTTAGGCAGGAACTAAAACAGGTTCAGAATTACTGCTACTGTTGTTGTTGTTGTTTAGTACTGTCAAGTTGGTTCAAACTCATAGAGACCCTGTATACAATTTCCAAGGACTGGCTGGTGAGCTTAAACCACTGACCTGTGGTTCAAACCCACATTTATCCTACAGCACCATACCAGGAATCCATTATGTTTGATCAAGTCGAATTTGACTTAGAGATACCTACGTACAACAGAACAAAACATCACACTATCTGTCACCGTCCTCACAGTCGTTCTTAGTTTTGAGCCCATTGTTGCAGCCTCTGTATAATTGAGAGTCTTCTTATTCACTGACCCTCAACTTTATTAGGAATCCTGGTGTGGCACTGTAGCACTAGACCAAAAGGTCAGCAATTCAAACCCATGAACTACTCTTAGGAAACCCTATACAGGGTCACTCTATGAGTCAAAACCAATTTGATGGCACTGAACAGCAACAACTACTTTATTTAAGCATGATATCCTTCTCCAGGGACTGGTGTCTCCTGATAACAAGACCAAAGTACATGATAGGAAGTCTTACCATCCCAGCTTCCACGGAGCAATCTGGCTGTACTTCTTCTAAGACAGATTTGTTTCCTTTTCTAGCAATCCATAGTATCTCAATATTTTTCTTTAATACCATAATTCCCATGCACAAATTCTTCTTCACTCTTCCTGATTTCATTATCCAGCATTTACACGCATATGATATGATTGAAAATACCGTGGGTTGGGTCATATACAAATTAGTCCTCAAAATAATATCTTCCTTCTTTAACACTTTAAAGAGGTCTTGTGCAATATGTCCTTTGATTTCTTGAATGCTTCTTCCATGACAGTGATTATGGATCCAAGTAAAATGAAATCTTTGACAACTTAATTTTTTTCTCTATTTATCATGATGTTTTGATTGGTCCAATTTTGAGCATTTTTGTATCCTTTACATTGAGTTGTAATCCATATCAAAAGCTGTATTTCATTTTTTAATCTTCATCAGTAGATGTTTCAAGTTCTCTTCACTGTCAGTAAGCAAGGTTGTGTCATTTGTACATCATAGGTTGTAAATGAGTCTTCCTCCAATTCTGATGTTCCTCTTTATTGTTGTTTTTAAGTGCCGGCAAGTCGGTTCCGACACATAGCGACCCTGGACAGGGTTTCTGAGGTTGTAAATCTTTACAGGACCAGAAAGCTTCATCTTTCTCCCACGGAACAGCTGGTAGTTTCAAACTGCTGACCTTGCAGTTCGCAGCCTGATTCGTAACCACTACGCTACCAGAGCTCCTTTTTATAGAGTCCAGCTATTATTTGTTCAGCATCATCAAAACACAAAAACCTCTACTACCAGATAGGTGGTGGCTACATTTGAGATGCATTTGTGAAATAAAATCTAGGGCTCCTAAATTCGGGGCAGACATTAATTTTATCACTAACTCACCAATGCCCCTGGGGGCATGGATATAGCTCTAAATAAAATAGCTCTTACTTCAAACTACTCTGAAATCCCAACGTATTCCCACAAGACCAAAAATGCAAAGTTCTGTGGAAGCAATTCTTGACAGTGTTAAAATAAACGAAACCTTCATTACTAATCCATTTATTGGAAATTGCTCATTTTCTTTGCAAATTTTTTGAAGGGATAAGACAGTTATTTTTGTTTTAATGGTGGAATGAGAAAGACTAGAATATGCATGTGAAGAGTTTCATTCATTTATACATTCAGCAAGTGTTCATTGAGAACCTACACTGTGCAAAGCCAGATTTAGTGAGAGGTTTTCAAAGAGGTTTAAGACAATATTCCTGCCCTCAACAATCTTACAATCTAGTTAAGGAACTTAGCAAGACCTGAACTATATGAAAGGTAACAGGTAACACAAGGCAGAATATAAATCCTAAATAAAGGGGAGAGTCAATTCTAAATGCCACAAGGAGTCAGAGAGAGAAAAGACTGGAGAGGAGGTTCAGAGCTAATCCAAGAGAGGTACCTGAGTAGAATATTGCAAATAGCACAGACATGGAGAAAGTAGGGATGGGAAACAGAGAAGGATCCAGAAGGTGGTAACTACAGGATGAAGATGCAACACGGGAAAACCATATTTGTGGTTGCAGCTTTTTCAACAGGAGTGAGTAGAAAGAGAAAAAAGAGAGTATTTCCATTGCAGAAGGCTGCCTGCGATTTTCAGAGGCAAAGTTTTATTTCCTTTATATTGTTGTTCTAGGTTTTTACAAATGTCTTTTTCAGTTTTTTAGTTTTAGTCCTCCTGATACCTTGTGGGAGCATTTCTCTTCCTACCTCACCTGAGAGAAGACAGCAATTGCAACCATACATCCAATCCAAAATTGATAGAAGACAGAAACTATGACCATTCAAGTCACAATTGGACAAGAGCCCATACTAGTTGCTATATACTAGACCAGTATCTATAACCAACACCTGTTAAAACACTCTAAGTTGAACTATATCTCTCATTTCAGAAACAGAGGACCCCAGGACCATCAATAAGGAAGAGCATGAGTGGAGCGTGAGTTCCTACCCAGAAAAATGGTGACAGCAGAGATGGTGGCAGAGACAATATCATGGAAAGACAGAGCAATTGTGGAATCTAGGCCCATGGACTGAGTAAGACTGCGTGCCTGCTGGCAGGAAGCTGGACTGCAAAAGCTGGTCTTTGGACATTTCAGTGAATATATATATATATATATTTGCTTTGTATGTGCATATTAAATGGTTTTACTTTGTTCATTTGTAGAAAATAAGAAGTAAAAGGGAAGTGACAGGGTGGACGCAGGATAATGGTTGTTACAGGGAGAGGAGTGTAATCATTGAGATGAAACAAAATGACTGGTTGAAAGTAAGCCTGATTATCTTGTCTGTTCACTAAATTCACAATTAAAAGTTTAAAAAAGAAAACTATATTTTTAAAGGAAGGAAAGCTCCCCAAACTGGTTCACAGATGGAACCAGGCTTACACAAAACCCACGACAACACTTCCAATAAAGCTATTTGGTATAGCAGAAAGAGAGTAGCTTGCAAGCCTGTCAGACATTTCTTCTACTTAAAACTATTTGTACAATTGTGGTCCTGGAACTGTTCATTCTATCTCTGCATTTCTAATCCCATATTTTCCTCTGTTTTTGCTTAATCCCTGCTTTTGGATATACACATCGCAGAATATATCAAAATATATCTTTATTTTACTCTCACCCTTACTTTCTTAGATTCTCTAGGTATTAGAATTCAGAAAAGGAAAAAAAAAGACCTTAGACTTGTACAAATGCTTTCCCATTGCTAATATGCATCCTGTTTTAATACCAACAAAGCAAATGTCCTTTGGACTCTGCCTATCTTCCCTTCCCTGCATTATTGGCCAGAAAGTTTCCTAAGGCAATAAACTGGGACAATTGTAGAGCTGATCTCATTTGTTTCTTAGCTCTAAGGAATCACTATTTTTCATTGTCTGATGTCCAGTCTCTTGAAAATTTTTGTTTTATGTATTTCATCAACTCTTTTGCTGGTTTCAGTTGGTAAATTGAATCTAATCCCTCTTACTCTATTTTCGGAAGAAACAGAATTTCTGTACACACACACCCTTATTACTTCTGTATGAACGAATGTAGTTCTGAAATCCCTTATTATTTTAATTGTTTTTCAGTTTATTTTCTTTACTTTTCTGGTGCAATATTTATATCTGTTATTCATACTTTTGTCTATCAGTAATAAACTGTCTAATAAACAATTTCTCAAATAAATAGTGTTGACAGTAAGAGACAGTGTTTTTAAAAGTGTCTGACATTTCATTGTTAAGCTGAGTTACATGTACAATATGTTTTTTGTTGTTCCTTGAAGAAAAAGTATCCATCTATTACAGTTTTTGTGCATTTGTGTTTTAGAATCAGAAATGGTTAGTATTGCTGTTGTTAAGTGCCATCAAGTCAGCTCCAACTCATAACATCCCTGTAGAGGGTTTCCAAGGCTGTAAATCTTTGTGGGCACTGAAAGCCTCATCTCTTTCCTGAGAACTGGCTGGTGGGTTTGAACCCTGTGTTTCACAGTCCAGTGATTATGCTCTAGGGAAAAGGTGGTGAACGTCCGGCCCACAAATAAAGCCCATAAAATCATTTCGTCTGGCTCTGCCAAGGCAACCAAAGTTCCAGCCATCACATTAGGGATGAGTTAATTAAATGTTTGACCAAATACAGCAGGCTCATTTTTAAGTTGATAGTTTTGTATGGTCCACAAATGAAATTATAAATTTTGACTGAAAAAGGGTTCCCCATCTGTGCTCTAGAGCCACTGTGCTCCCAAGAAATGGTTATTGAACTCATTAAATGTCTTTTGAACATCAGTAGAAGTGATCATATATTTTTTCCTTTGGTCTATTTCAATAAGGCACTTTATTGTAGTGAATGTTCACATATGTTCACATCCATAGTTTCCCAAAATGAATTTCATTTGGTGTATTTTAGCGTATTACTGAATTATATTTTTCAATATTTAATTTCTATTTTTAACCAAGATTGGAGGGTAGGCATCTGTATTTTTAAGCGAGATTAGAGGGTAGTTTTCCTGCACAGTGCTATCTGTAAGATTTTAGCACAATGTTACTTTGACTTTCTAAAAATAATGTGAAAACTTTATTTCTCAAATTTCTGGCACAGTTTAAGCAGCACTAGAATAATCTGTTACTTAAAGGTTTGAAATAATTCCCCAATGAAGCAATTTACGTCTGGCCAGTAGGTGTAGGAGTCAGGGAGGTGGGTGGATAGACTTTTGTCGATGTTGGTTTGTTTAGCATCTCTTTATATTTTCTGAAGTTAATTTTGTTAATTTACAATTTCTTTGAAAATTATCCTCTTATCCAAGTTTCTAAGTTCATTTGCATATCATTTTGTAAAGTGCTTTAAATGTCCTCAGAATCTGTGGCTATTTCTAATTCCTCAGTTATAATTATATATGAAAAGTGATGATTTTTCCTACTGTTTTCTTGATAGGGGTTATCTTGTGGCAAGGCACAATGAACTCTGGAGTGAATAACCCTGGATTCAAATCCTGCCTCGGTTACCATTGCCCTTAGTGTCTTCATCAGTAAATAGATGTATCCATCAGAGAGATTTGGTTCTGCCGTGGGAACAAATAGCATCAAATTCTCAGTGACTTGCAGCTTCCACATGTTGCAGATTCATTGTCAGTGGACAATATCTCTGCTCCAGGATCTTCTGCCATCTTCTCTCCAGGATGCTGGCTGACAGAGCATTCAATTTCTGAAATATTGCCTAACTCTTGTTATTCTGTGCCACCCAGTCAAGTCAGGCTAAGAGTGACCCTACATGGCATAATAGAAGTGCTCCACAGAGTTTCTTAAGCTGTAATTTCTATTGGAGCCCATTCTCAGATCTTTCTCCCACAGAACCAATGGTGAGTTTGAACTACTGACTTTTCAGTTAGCAGCCAATTGCTGACCATTGTGCCTCCAGGTTTCCTTGCCTGACATCTACCCAACTCCCACCCACTGCTGCTGAATTGATTTTGACAGCTTGTTAGGACTTCCCAGATTTGAAATCTTTATGAGAACAGACAGCCTCATATTTATCCCATGGAGCAGCTGATGAGTTTGAACCACCAACTTAGCAGTTAGCAGCCCAGTGCTTAACCTCCTGTGCCATCAGGTCTCCTGCCTGGCTCTCAGAAGAGAGAAAATGAAAGGATATAAAGAAGTACATGCTGGGTCTTAAAGTTTCTGCTCAGGAGTGATTTCCATCACTTGTGCTCAGATTTTACTGAACAGAGCAAGTCGCTACTCCAAGCTCAGTGAGACAAATAAAAACAATCCTCCCCAAGGAAGAACAGTGAATATATTGAAGAATTATATCATCTTACAGATTGGGATGATATTCAAAAGATTGTTAGAATAAAGGAAAATCCACTTAGTTTGCTCTGACCAGTTTTTAAATAAGCTGAATCACTTCTTTCACAAATCTAACAAAGGTTACACAACACTATGCTGGATAGAACATGTGTGGATATAATGTAATTGCCATGGTTTTTGTTGCAGACTGACTTGTTATCATTTGATTTTATCCCTCCAAAAGATATGGTCAACTCCTAATCCCCAGTACCTGCGAATGTGACCTTATTTGAAAATAACTTGCAAATCAATATATTTAATTAGTTAATCACCATTCATCTGCCAGTTTTTCGTGTTGTGGTGACTTGTGTGTTGCTATGATGCTAAAAGCTATGCTACTGGTGTTTTAAATGCAAGCAGGATCCCCTGTGATGGATTTCAGCTGAGCCTTCAGACTAAGACAGACAAGGAAGAAGGAGAGGCAGACCACTTCAGAATGATTAACCACTGAAACCTTATGAATCGCAACCAAACATTGTCTGTTATACAGCTGGAAGATGAGCCTCTCAGGTTGGAAGATACTCAAAATATGACTTGGGAAGAGCTGCTTCCTCAAAATACAGTTGACCTTTATGATGTGGATGGAGTAGAGCTTTCAGGATCTTCATTTGTTATTGTGACACAACTCAAAATGAGAAAAAACTGCTACAAAATCCATTAAGAATCAGAACATAGAATGTAGAAAGTATGTGTCTAGGAAAATCAGAAGTCTTCACAAAATGAAACACATAAAGATCCAAATTCTAAGAATTAGTGAGCTGAAATGGATTGGTATTGGCCATTTGGAATCAGACAATCTTATGGTTTACTATGCAGGGAATGACAAATTGAAGACAAATTGTGTCATATTCATCTTCTTATATTCAAAAAGAACATTTCAAGATCTATCTTGAAGTACAAGATTCTATCAGTGATAGAATCATATCCATAGCCTACAAGAAAGAGCAGTTAATACCACTATTATTTAAATTCACCCATCAACCACTGAAACAAATGATGATAAAACTGAAGACTTTAACAAGCTTCTTCAGTTTGAAAGTGATCAGACATGCAATCAAGATGCACTGATAATTACTGGTGCTTGCAATGTGAAAATTAGGAACAAGGAGGAAAGATCAGTAGTTGGAAAATATGGCCTAGGTTATAGAAATGATGCTGGAGATTGCATGAAAGAATTTTGAAAGACTTATTCATAGCAAATACATTTATTAACAACATTAGTGGTAATTATACACGAGACAGAAAACCAAAAAGGAAGAACACGGTCAGCATTTCTCAAGCTGGGGGAACTGAAGAAAAAATTCAAGCCTCGACTTTCGTTATTGAAAGATTCTCTGGGAAAATT
>NW_006408556.1:19791610-19818199 GCF_000296735.1 Chrysochloris asiatica
GCTATGAGTCAGTTCCGATTCGATGACACCTGACAACAACAAACATACACGAGAGCCTCACCTGATGAAATATATAGGAATCAAATGGACTACATCTGGTGCTGTTGGTTCATGCGCCAGACTGCAAAGCCGGTTGAACTGCAAGGTTGGCGGTTCGAGCTCACCAGCTGCTCCTTGGAAACCCTATACAGGGTCACTATGGCTCAGAACTGACTTGACAGCACTTAACAACAGCAACAACATGGGAAGATGCGATGGAGAACCTTAGTGTCATCAGTCAAAACAAGGCAGGAGCAGACTGTGGAATGACCATTAGTGGCTCATATGCAATTTTTGGCTAAAGCTGAAGAAAAGTAAAGTAAGTCCAGAAGAGTAAAAATATAACCTTGAGTATATCCCACCTGAATTTAGAGATCATTTCAAGAAGAGATTTGATGCATTAGACATTAATGATCAAAGACCAGAAGAATTGTGGGATGGCATAAAGATCATCACACAGGAAGAAAGCAAAAGATCATTAAAAAGACAGGAAAGAAAGAAAAGACCAAAATGGATATCAGAAGAAACTCGGAAACTTGCTCTTGAACTGGAAGAAATTATGAACTAAAAGAGCTGTACAGAAAATTTCAAGAGGCAACTTAAGAAGACAAAGTAGAGCATTATAATGAAATGTGCAAAGACCTGGAGTTAGAAAACCAAAAGGGAAGAACATGTTCAAAGTTCCCAAGTTGAAAGAACTGAAGAAAAGATTGAAGCTTTGAGTTGCAATGTTGAAGGATTCTATGAGCAAAATATTGAACGATGCAGGAAGCAGCAAAAAAGATGGTATAAAAAAGAATTGGTCAATGTTCATCCATTTCAAGAAGTAGCACATCATCAAGAACCTATGATATTGAAGGAAGACATCCAAGCTGCATTTAAGGCATTGGTGATAAACAAGGCTCCAGTATTGATGCAGTGCAATTTGAAATGTTTCAACAAACTTATACAGGACTGGAGGCACTCCCTCTTTTATGCCAAATTGAAAGAGATCTGTATTTGTGCCCACTCCAAAGAAAGGTGACCCAATGGAATGTGGAAATCATTAAGCAATATCATTAATATCAGATGCAGTAAATTTTTCCTGGCTATAATTTAAGAACTGTTACAGCAATACATCTACAAAGTAGTACCAAAAATTCAAGGTGGATTCAGAAGATAATGTGGAACTAAAGATATCTTTACTGCTGGGTATTCCAGAACACTTAGTTGTGCTCATAAGGAGTCTGTACACAGAACAAAAGGCAGTCATTCAAACAGAATAAGGGGATGTGAATGATTTAAAATCAGGAAATGTGTGTGCCAGGATTGTATCATTTCACCTCACTTATTCAAATTGGAAGAAGTGCAGCCTGAGTGCTCCTTGGAGGTCAAGATGACTAAACTTTGTCTCTCATACTTTGGACATGTTGTCAGGAGGGAACAGTCACTGGAGAAGGATGTCATGCTGAGTAAGATGGAGGGTCAGAGAAAAAGAGGAAGACCCCTAACGAGATGGATCGGCCAGGTGGCAACATTGATGGTGTCAAGTGTGGCAGTGGTAGTGAGGTTGGCCCAGGATCGAACATTGTTTTGTTCTGCTGTGCGTGGTGTCATTATGAGTTGGTTCTGACTTGATGGCACCTGACAACAACAACAAATTCAAACTGTATGCTGAACAAATAATACAATAAACTGGACTATATGATGAAGAATGTGGCATTAAGATTAGAGGAAGAATAATTAACATACAGAAACACAGATGACACCACTTTGCTTCTTGGAAGTGAAGAGGACTTGAAATACTTACTGACAAAGATCGAACACTACAGCCTTCAGTATGGATTGCACCGCAATGTAAAGAAAACAAAAATCCTCACAACTGAACCAATAAATAACATCATGATCAATGGAGAAAAGACTGAAGTTGTCAGAGACTTCATTTTTCTGAAAGCCACAATCAATTCCATCTTGCTCATGGAAGCAGCAGTCAAGAAACCAAACAACATATTGCATTAGGCAAATCTGCTGCAAAACACCTTTTAAAGTGTTCAAGAGCAAAAGTATCACTTTGAAGACTAAGGTGCACCTGACCCAAGTCATGGTATTTTGAATGACCTCATATACATGTGAAATTTGGACAATGAATAAATAAGACCAGAGAAGAATTGCATTTGAATTATGGTGTTGGAAAAGAATACTGAGAGCACTAAGGGCTGCCAGAATAACAAACAAATCTGTCTTGGAAGAGTACAGCCAGAAAGCTTAGAAGACAGGAGGGACATGTGGTCAGGTGAGCTCAGTCGCTGGAGAAGAACTTCATGTTTGGCAAAGTGAAGGTTCAATGAAAAAGAGGAAGACCACTTCCGCCCCACCCACCCACCCAATGAGATGGATCGACACAGTGGCAACAACAATGGGCTCAAACTAACAATTATGGTGATGGTGTAAAACCAGGAAGTGTTTCATTCTGTTATGCATAGGATTGTTATAAGTCGGAACCAACTCAACAACACCTAACAATAACAACAATTAATTAAGCCTGTATGAGGTCATACTGAAGTAGAATGAGCCCTACTTCATCATCTACATAATCATCTACATTTGACTAGTATCCTTACAAGGGAAAGAGACAAGGGAAGAATAGCACAAGGCAGTGGAGGCAGAGATTGGCATTACTCTGCCAACAGTCATAAGGAATACCTGGACCATTGGAAGCTGGAAGAGACACAGAAGAATCTTCCCCTAGGACTTCTGGAGAGAGCCTGGTTTTGTTGACAACCTGACTGTGGAATTCTAACCACCAACAAATTTCTATCTTTTAAGCCACCTTTTGCTGCCGTTGTTAAATGTCATCTAATTGGTCCTACTCATTTTGCAACCCTGTGTAGGATTTCCAAGGCTATAACTTTCGTGAGAGCAGAAAGCCTCATCTTTCTTCAGCAGAGCAGCTGGTGAGCATGAACTACTGACCTTGTGGTTAACAGTGCACTATTTATCCCACAGAACCACCACGTTCCCTTAAGCCACCTGTTGTTGTTGTTAAGTGCTGTTGAGTCGGTTCCGACCCACAGCAACCCTGTACAGGGTTTCCTAGGGTGTAAATCTTTACGGGAGTAGAAAGCCTCATCTTTCTCCCGCAGAGTGGCTGGTAGTTTCGAACCGCTGACCCTAAGGTTCGCAGCCCGATTCGTAACCACTATGCTACCAGAGCTCCTTAGTTTGTGGTAATTTGTTACAGCAACCCTAGGAAATTAATCCACTATTCTAGCTACTTTCATAAAACGAATGAAATACTCGATGCATTTTAGGTAGCTCCCAGAAACTGTAGGAGTTCAGAGAATGTGGTTTAGAGACTACTAAAGCAGAAACTGGTTTAAAATTAAGAAAGGTGTGAGACAAGGTTGTATTCTTTCACCACACTTATTCAACCTGTATGCTGAGCAAATAATCTGAGAACCTGGATTACAATATGAAGAAAAACGTGACATCAGTATTGGAGGAAGACTCATTAACAACCCGAGATATGCAGATGATGCAACCTTGCTTGCTGAAAATGAGGAAGACTTGAAATATTTACTGATGAAGATCAAAGAGCACAGCCTTCGGTATGGCTTGCATCTTAATGTAAAGAAAACAAAAATCCTCACCACTGGACCAATAAACAACATTCTTATCAAAGGAGAAAAGATTGAAGTTGTCAAGGACTTCATTCTTCTTGGATCAACTATCAACACTCATGGAAACAGCAGTTAAGAAATCAAACAATGTATCGCATTAGGCAAATCTGCTGCACAAGACCTTTTTAAAGTGTTGAAGGGCAAAGATGTCAGCTTGAGGACTAAGGTGCACCTGACCTTATTTTCAATGGTATTTTCAATAACTTCATATGCATGAGAAAGCTGGACATTGAATAAGGAAGACTATAGAAGAATTGATGCTTTTGAGTTATGGTGTCGGAGGAGAATATTGAAAGTGCCATGGGCTGCCAGAGAACCAATAGATCTGTGTTGGAAGAAGTGCAGCCAGAGTGCTCCTTGGAGGACAAGATGGCCAAACTTCGTCTCTCATACTTCAAACATGTTGTCAGGAGGGAGCAGTCGCTGGAGAAGAATATCATGTTTGGTAAGGTGAAGGGTCAAAGAAAAAGAGGATGACCCCCAGTGAGAAGGATTGGCAAA
Source organism: Chrysochloris asiatica (assembly GCF_000296735.1). NCBI lineage: Eukaryota > Metazoa > Chordata > Mammalia > Afrosoricida > Chrysochloridae > Chrysochloris > Chrysochloris asiatica. Next base: position 19,795,810 of record NW_006408556.1, read on the forward strand.
GTGGGAGCAGCAATGGGCTCAAGCGTGGCAACAATAGTGAGGTTAGCCCAGGGTCGGGTAGTGTTTTGTTCTGCTGTGCATAAGGTCGGTACTGACTCGATGGCACTCAACAACAACAACAAAAGCAGGAACATTTCCTAATCAAACCACAGGCCTTGACTGGGTAAATACAGGGTAAAACCCACTGCTTTGACTGGGCACGAACACCACAGTTGTCCCCACGCTGTTGGCCACTCCAGCTCTCTGAAAGCGGGATGCCTTCACCCCATCCTTGCCAAAAGATGGATTCCTCACAGCACCTGCTTCTTCACAGAGCTGCTCCTCAGTCAGTCTCACACAGGCTAACGTGAACCTGGGCAACTGGCTGTAACTCTTTCCACATTGGCAAGTGACCCTCTGATTCTTTTCCAAAGAGGCGGGACTCATAATTCTGAAGAGTGCCCACATTTTGGAAAGCTGTTCAAAGACACTGGGTGACCACAATGCCCAGTAAACATTTGCTCTTCAGGTATAAGGAAAATAGTAGATGTGGACTTTGAACTCACGAAGCTTATATTTCAGTGAGAATCTTGGTATTCATTGAATTTAATTAAATATGAAAGTTAAGAGGTTATATGCAGTTCTATTCTGAGTCACGGCAACACCAGGTGTGTCAGAGTAAAGCTGTGCTACAGAGGGGTTTCGATAACTGATTTGTTTTTGTTTTCATTTTCAGAAATAGATCACCAAGCCTTTCTTCCAAGGCACTGACATGCCAACCTTTTGGCTAGCAGCTGATAGTGTTTACTGTTCATAACACTCAGCATCTTCAAATTTCCTCATGGTTGATATTATGGACACAAATATGGACACTGAAGTGTAGCAAAGTGAAGCAACTTGCTCAAGATCACACAGGAAAAAAGAAAGAACAACTGTCTTTGAGTTCACATTCTCTAGTTTAAAGCACACAATCTTTCTGTTACACTATGTAGCCAACATCAGATTAGGGGAACAAGACGCCAACTCAGTGGGTCTCCAAATCTGGTCACACAACATCAGTATCACTTGGGAAGCGGCTGGAAATGCAAATTCCCCACCCAAGACCAGCAAAATCAAAAACCCTGAGAATGGAGACCAACAATCTGCATTCTAACAAGTCTTCGGGGTGAATGAGATGCACATCAAAACGTGAGCACCAGTGCAGGAGGCCAATTGTTTTCAAAGGTGTTGAGTGGAAGAACTCAAAGCTGACTGGTAATATTCTCCCCACGTCTCTTCTTCAAACATCAAAAGCAGCCTCAGAAGTGCTTCTTAGGAAGGACCTCATGTTGCTTCTGGGAGTCCACACTCAGCAGTAACACAGCAGCTACTGTTATGTTCACAGATGTTATTGCACTGATTTAAAAATAGCCCAACAGAATCCTGCCCAAAGGCCCCATGAGTAACAACATGTGATGTCTACTCTCCCCTGGAGAATAGAGAGCAAAGGAGCAAAACAAACAGAGACTTCCTGTCCCTTTGTACTTATAAGAATGTAGACAAACTGGGGGAGGGTTTGAGAGCTCAAGAGAGGATTCCCACCACTCTTAACATAGGAGATGCAGCCAGAAGGGTCCTGGACTGGGCCTGGTTACCCTAGTTGTTGTTAAGTGTCATCGAGTCGGTTCTGACCTGTAGCGAACCTGTATAGGGTTTCCGAAGAGCAGCTGGTGAGCTTGAACTGCTGACCTTGCAGTTCAAACCACATCACACCAGGACTCCTGGTGATGTTTGTGTGGCTTGAAGTCAGTTCAAACTCAGAGCAATTCTGTATAGGGTCTCCGAGGCTGTAAATCTTTATAGGAGCAGAAATCCTCATTTTTCTCCTGTGGAACCGCTGGTAGTTTCAAACTGCTTGACCTTGAGGTTAGCAGCCCAACTAGTAAATCCATGAAACCTTGTTTAAAAGCACATGGTAAGGGGAGAGAGAGGAAAAAGAAAAAAGAGTTCTTGGTGAACATGTGATGAATATAAAAGCCAAAGGGGAAAGATGAGGTATCTGGAGGGCGGATGACGGGTGTTGCCAATCAACCAGTCTGGGTCAGCCTGCCTGAGGTGCTTGTTTTATACAGATGAGATACTGTATTAGGGGGGCTTCTGAAAATTCATGGGCATCTCATGTAAACTATCACATAATTCACAATAAAACATTTAAAATAAATATTAAAAATCGGGGAGGAAAAAAAAGTTCATGGGAAAACTCCATTATCTTTTCATTCCATTTTTCTACAAACTTTTGGAATCCCCCTCGTATATGTGGAGCTCCTGAGTGAAGCAAACAGTTATTGGACTTAGCATTGGAGGTTCAAATCCACCCAGATGGTTTGGCAGTTTACTTCTGAAAGTGGTTACGAGTTGGGCTGCTAACCTCAAGGACAGCAGTTCGAAGCTACCAGCTGTTCCGCGGGAGAAAGATGAGGGGTTCTGCTCCTGTAAAGATTTACAGCCTCAGAAACCCTGTGCAGGGTCGCTATGAGTCGGAACCAACTCCATGGTACTTAACAACAACAACAACAAACCATATGAAGCACAATTCTACTGTGACACATATACAGTCACCATGAATCAGGCAACTGATTTACGTGTACATGTAACAAAGCATTAGCCGTTTCAACATTTTTCTAAAGTAAAATTCAGTAACGTTATTTGTGCTCATCTTGTTCAACCTTTGTCTCTGTTTACAAAACACCCTTAACAGAAGCTCAGTGCACCCCCCCCAAGCAATGACACCCTTTTTCTTCCATATTCCTACTCTAAATATTTCATATAAATGAGATCATACACTATTTCTTATGAATGACTGATGTCACTGAACCTAAGGTTTTGAAGGTCCATCCATGTTGTAGCATGCATCGGGTCTCTGCTTCTCTTCATTACACAGTAACTGAGTCCTGGTATGGTTCTGTGGGATAAACACTTGATCGCAAGGTCAGTTTGAACCACAAGGTCGGCAGTTCAAAGTCACCAGCCACTCCTTGGAAGCTTTATACAGGGTCGCTATGAGTCAGAACTGACTTGATGGCACTTAACAGCAACAAACAACAATATCCCATTGAATGGATTCCTGGTGTGGCGCTGTAGGAATAGCACTGGACTGCTAGCCGGAAGTTCAAACCTACCATCTGCTCCTCGAAAACTGTATACAGGGTCACTATGAGTCGGAACCAACTCAACAGCACTAAACAACAACATATAATATTCTACTATTTGTATGTACTACAATTGTTTATCCACTTACCTGATGCTGCCTTTAAAACAAACAAACAAAACAAAATACGGACTGCTGGGGTTTTGTATCCACCTTCCCACCTTAGTCATTGTCCTCACCTTTCAGGTCCCCAAAGCAGTTCAAGATTTCCCCAAAGCACTTGACTCAGAACAAGTGACTCAGTTCAGTGTGCCCTGAGAGAACCTGGTCTCTAGGAGCTTCAGTGTTAAATCACAGTGCCTTTTTGTCATTTGCTCAAGACGTGTCAAATGTCAACTTGGTGCCAAGACAGATCCCACGTCTGAGGGACAGTGGCCACACCAACCACACAAACTACTTTGGATCAAAATCCAGAAGCACAATTAGAATGACTTGAACGTACGAACAGGGTCCTTTGAAAGTTTCAGGGGTTGGTAGAGGAAAACATTATGCTTGGTAGGAATCAGAAGTTCTCATTGGCTTCACTTAACAGTGATGGGAGAAAAAGAAATATGGCTCAGTTATACCCACGGGAATTGTACTCATTCCTTTGTGCACTGCAGAATTATGGAATATCAGTTGCCTTTTTATTGATATGTTAACAAAAGAAAGAGTGAGAAGAAAAAACATATTTGCTTTTCACTAAACGAGCACCACAGGTGTGTTTGTTTGTTTGTTGTGAAAGTTCTCTTTGCTCCATGGAGTGATACAGGAATGGCTTGCTTCTCAGTGAGTACTTCTCTAGAAGAAGGATTATATAATGTGTCTTGGGTGACTTGAAGGGCAATGTTTATATGGTGGTGGTAGTGGAGGTGGTTGTGTGCAATCCAGTTGGTTCCAACTCACAATGACCCTGGATACAGTTTCTGAGGCAGGGTAGTGGTTATGAATAGGGTTGCGAACCTTAAGATCAGCAGTTCAAAACTATCAGCTGTTCCTCAGGAGAAAGATGAGGCTTTCTGCTCCTGTAAAGATTTACGGACTCGGAAACCCTGTACAGGGTTGCTATGAGTTGGAACTGACTCCATGGCACATAATCACCACTACCACCAAATCTTTATGGGAGCAGAAAGTCTCATTCTTCTCCCACAGAGCAGCTGGTGGACTCGAACTGCTGACCTTTCAGTTAGCAGTCCAATGTGTAACTCGCTACGCCACCAGGAATGGAAATGGAGACTACACTGAAGCACAAAATTCAAGCTGAATTATTTAGTGGACTCAATCATGTGGACACCTCTGCTCAACCTTAGTTTAGCTCACACCAGCTTCTTTTTCACAGGATATGAAAATTAACACTGAAGTTGAACAAATCCCATCACCATAACATCTAGATAGATATTCCCCATTGAGGGTAGGGGAGTAGGTCCAGAGGCACTTCGCCACATTTAGCCATTTCCACAGCCCACAGCCATGTCTGAGGCCCATTCCTCCCGGTTCTGTGCCCTCCAAACTGAAGACTGGACTCACACAATTGTAAACTGAAGACTTTCACATGTTCAGTAAACATTTGCCATTTTTTTCATTGTCCCAGCATTTTCAATGCTCTATGATAGAGAAATTCATTATACTAGACTCCAAAAGAACCTGGGTGGTGCCGTGCTGTGGATGAAGCATTGGACTGCTAATAGAAAGATGAGCTGTTTGAACCACTAGTAGCTCAACTAGAGGAAGATGAGATAATCAGCTTCTGTAAAGATTTACAATCCCAGAAACCCTATGGAGCTTTTCTACTCTATCTTACAGACTCTCTATGAGTTGGAATTGAAGTGAAGGCAGTGGGTTTGGTTTTGAGTTTTATAGACACCAAATCTAGACTCTTTCCAGAAGGGCCTAGCATGTGACTTCCATCTAGCCTTTAGAACCACCCACTTGGAAACCAGAGACAGGGAGGAGGCGGTACAATGTAGATTCCATTTTGGCAAGAATGTTAGCATTCAGGTCGATTTTTCAAAGGCAATAATGAAGGGGGTTCGAGCAGTAACATCCATGAGGACACACTATTACCAACAGACGCAGTCTTCAACCCAATTTTAGGCGTCTCTGACTATAGCCTCTAAACCCAATTTCTCTCTACCTGATGAAGATTCTGTAGGTTATCCATTCTTCAATAAATTTATTTTTGGCCTGAACAAGTCCAAATAGATTTTGTTGCCTGCAACCAAAAACTGTGATTTGTACAACATGCACTCTCTCATTTAATCTTCAAACCAAACCTGTAGGGCATGCATTTCTAGTCCTAACTCACAAATAGCAAAACAGCATCTTAGCAGTCACATAGCCAAATAAATTAAAAAGTCAATATGATATATCTTCTTTCATTTACAAGAATTTTCAATCACATCATACTACTCACCTTCATCGTAAATTTGGAATTATAGTCCTCTGGGATTAATATTTTTCCACCTAAAGCATTCAGTCCTTGACTCGTGAATTATGATTTCATTCCTTCTAAGTACTTGTGTCCTATCAGTGTGTGGACTTTCTGCTGCTGCCGGAACTCTTTCTAATATGCTGCATGGCTTGCAATCAACTTTTTCACTTTCACCTCTTAACATTCACTTTTCCCACGAAACAATTGAAATGGGTGTAAAATAAAAGCATTGCAGGTGGAATTGTATATGCATCTCAGTTTGTGAAAATCTTGAAAAGAAGTGTTTATTGTGCGGTGCCAAGTCTACTTGACAGCTGATGAGATATTTAAGGAGCATCAATTGTCTGTTAGCACCTGAGGGCTTAGTACTGTCTATCTGTGCCCTTTCACGCACGTTTGCAGGCAGCCTCTCCAGGCCCTGTGGTAGGGCTGTAGATAGGAAGCTCTGCCCATCTGGCATTCCAGGTGGAGTTGACAGTAGGAACCAATTGTCCAGTATGAGGCCAGTGTTTTAGTTCAGTATCACCAGCCACAGCCCAAGACATCTCCCTTGCAGAAAATGTAAAATTTATTATGTAAAGAGTATGTTGAGCTTCCTAAACTCCCCTGTTGTTGTTGTTAAGTGCCATTGAATCTGTTCCAAGTCATAGTAAGCCTGTATAGGGTTTCTGAGGAGCAGTTGGTGAGTTTGAACCGCCAACCTGTGGTTCAAAGCCCAGTGCTAATTCTATAGCACCACATCAGGAGTCCCTAAGCTTTCCTACCTCTATTTACTTCTTTTTGTCCTGATGAAATCTCTGGAAATTAGGGGGATTTCTGCTCCCCAAAGGTCAACAACCTCTCAGGATCCTTTGCCGTTTAGGATTCTCTCTCTGGAATCTTCTCTGCTGGTGAACATTGGGCAAGGACTAAGAATGAGATCTCCAGCTGGGAATGGCAGTGAAGAAAATCGTAATGTCTTTAATCCTTTACCATTACTGAGAGTCCCTGGGTGGTGCAAAGGGTTAATGAGCTCAGCTACTAGCTGATATATTGGAGCTTCTAGTCTACCCTGAAAGTGCCTTGGAAGACATGACTGGCTAATTACTTCTTAAAAAACTTCCATTGAAAAACCTGTGGAGCACAGTTCTACTCTGACATACCCTGGTCATCATGAGTCACAATCAATGTATGGCAACTGTGGGCTGTTTATTGTTGCTGTTGGTGATGCTGCTTTTTATACCACTTAGGTGTCATGCTGTCATCAGCATCATTCTTTATGGCATCTGTAAAAACAGAGAGGTAAAAAGGAAACTATGAACTTTTCCAGGTACCAGCTGTGTATCAAATGATTTTAGTTTTTCATGGAATCCTCATAGCCCTGTCATACCATCTCTTTTGTTCTGACTTTGCGGATAAGTTTGAGCCAATGAGAGAACAAGTAAATGAAGTTATATAGATAGCATCTAGCAGAACCCAGACTTTTTTATCCTAAAGTGCTTTACCTCATATAACAGAGTCAAATAAAGCCTGTGGATAATATTCCCTTCTCAGAGTTCACACAGCTTGACAAAATTAGTTGAACAAAGATTGTATCTTTTAAAGTTCAGAGTGTTTGTTTTTCCTTAGGAGCATTCTAGAGAAATGTAAATAATAGTTGCTTCATTCACAAACTTCCTTTTTTGATCACTCAAAAATGATTTCCTCAGATAAAAGTCTAGAGATGTAGGTACAGTGAGATTTCATTCATTTTAATGTTTCATACAGTGAGACCACTACTGAAATCAACAATAACATTCTGCCCAAGATGACCTTAAGATGTAGGACAAAATACAGAAAATACCCTTTTCACTCTCTTAGCCCTTAGTCCCCAAGACAAGTTTTGTGATCTATAAATGAAAAACCTGCAGCCAGCAAGCACAGAGAATACCAGAGATCTAACAGAAAAAGGGGGAAAAAAATATGTGTCAGTGATTTCCCTATTTACACAAAGCAGGATTTTAACAACAGCAAAAATGTTATGCACTGAATGGATTTCAAGACCCTGGGAAACGAACAGAGGAATAAGCCCCTCCCACCACCCCAACATTTGACATTTGAGTGTGTTCTGCCCAAGATCTCATGATTCTGGGAATGTGAAAGATGGTTCTGCTAAACAAATAAACAAACAAACAAAAAACAGAAATACTGACTCACTCCAGATTGAGAAAGAGAATGAAGTAATGCTTTCTTCCTTGTGATGAAATTTCACCAGGGGGACTAAATGACTAAGAGAGATTGTGGGGGATTGCAATCAATGGCATGAAACAAATTACATATGATTTGTTGAATGGAAAACTGATCTGCTCTGTAAACCTTCACCCTAATACACAATAAAAAGGTATTTTTAAAAATGCGTACTAAATATTTGTTAGTTGAATTGAATCCTCTACCTGGAAATTCTTTTTAAAATGTTATGCCTAAGAGATGGGGACATGGAGAAAGGGAGCAGCTAAGGACTCTAGATTCATGGAAAGAGAGGGACCGAGAGCTGGCAGCCAGGAGACAGACTTGCAGAATGTGCCCTTTGGTGGTTTAAATGATTATATATGCCTGAGTGTTTAAAAAAGAAGAGCTAAAGTGAATAGAGAGAAATACTGTTAACTGATGGTATAGGGAAGGGATTATAGTCATTATAATGACATAAAGTATATGATTTGTTGAATGTAAAACTGATGATCTGCCCTGTTAACTTTCACTCAATTCACACAAAAAACCTTTTTTAAAAAAATTTTAACATAAAAATTAATAATAATATTTTTTTAACTGCTATGCCTAAAAAACAAAACCAAAAAACCTAAGAGAGAGGAAAAAGGTGAGGATCAGAGTTTGCATCTATGGCAACTTTCTCCTCCATATTCTTCCATAAGACTGCTGTCCAGCAAGTTAAAGTAAAAAACTGCTGTAACGCTGTGTCTGGGAATTGGGGGCTACAAATTGTACCCATCTGCTGGGTTAGAATTCAGCTGGTTCACCAATATGCAATGAGCATCTCCTAAGACTTCAGCAGAAAAGAGATGTTTCAAAACTGGACCTTACCCTGACAGAGCTTGCGTACTTCTTACAGAAAAAGATCACAAATGAAACAAGAACCAGAAGAATGAGATAGCATTTTATCAACTTATTACATTTTAAAGCATAAGCATCCACTGCAAGTGCTTAGAGAAGGGAGAGGTTGGTTTGCATGCTGCAGGTAGGCATCATCATGAAATTCCTTGGTCTCAATCTTACCCTTTAGTGAGGTGAGCTCTAAGCTTTCCTGCAAGCTAGGTAGTACCTACCTTTGGTATTAATCCTTAAAGACTTCAGGCATTTAATTCCTTACTAGCTTCCAGTTCAGATAAATAGAAATGCACTCTCAGCTACCATGCACATAGTACTTCCTGTGTTTTGAGCACAAAGCAATCACTAAGGAACAAATATTATTCAGTTATACTTTCCTTCAGTCTTTGGATGTGGGCTACCCACAGAAAGGAGGTGTATGACCTTGGGCTAGGCTACTCTCTTCAGGTAAGGCAGCTGAGGGTATCTACATACATCACTCTCAGCAGGTGGAGGAATTAGCCCTGCAATTCTGAAGTGGGATCTGGGCAGCTTCACAGCATCCTTTACAAGCTTTTCTTTAAATCAAATGGGTTTGCTTCTTTACGTTCTGGAAGCAGCTCCTCTAGTATTCTGTGGGGAGGCTTTTCATTTTTTTATTTTTCTGAGAGAAATTTCAAAGAGGAAGGTTAGTAGGACAAGCGTTATTCCTGGGCACCAAAAGCTGGTGTCAGGTTTTCCACTGACATTCACTACCTCCTTTCTTTTCAGCCATTGTGAATCTTTCTCCCCACCTCAGTGAGTAATTGCTCTGGACTTGGTGGTATTATCCCATTCTCATTCCGAAAGCATTTCAGCCCCTGATCATCCTGCCCTTCTCAGACCAGGGCAGCTGCATTTGCTTATTTATCTTCAAGATTGGAAAAGGGAGTAGCAAAAGGCACCAAGGACCGTGCAGACCCGGCCAGGAGTTCAAGGCCCTGTGGGCTCAAGCGTTGCAGACCCTCCAAACCATAAGCTCTGAGGATCAGACTTTAGCCACCTAGCAGACATAGCAAACTGTCCCTCATCCAATTATTCAGTTATGCTTGTTAGTAATCACATGCATGAGCCCTGGATATCCACAGATAAATGTAAAAACCTTCCCTAAAAGCCGAGACTGTAAATTCCAAAAAGGCAAAGTTTTTGCCCCCCAAAAATGGAGAAAAGCCAGAGGATAGACAGAAACACTGTTGACTGATGATATATGGAGGGGATTGTAATCAATGTAATGAAACAAGTCATATGAATGGTTGAATGTGAAACTGATGATGTGCCCTGTAAACTTTTACTCAATCCACAATAAAAACCTTAAAAATAAATAAATAAATAAATTGGTTTCAAAATCACAAAAAAAAAAAAGGGCACCAAGGAAATTACTTGGGTGGCAAACATATGAAGGGGCTTCAAAAAGTTCATGGAAAATTTACATGATCTTTCCATTCATTTTTCCATGAGCTTTTTGAAGTCCCCTTGTATCTCCCCCTGTCCCCATTATATAACAGTTATCATACAAAAAAGCAAAAACCAAACTCATTGCTGTGGAGTTGGTTCCAACTTGTAGCAAGTCTATAGGAAAGAGCAGAGTTGACACACACACACACACTACACTCACTGGGTTTCTAAGGCTGTGTACTTTACAAAGGCAGACTACCACAGCCTTCTTCCACAAAGTGACTGGTGAGTTCATACTGCCAAACCTGTTGTTAGCAGCCTAGCTCTTAACACTGCGCAACCAGGGCTCTTTTTAATGCATCAGACTGCACAGTCATTTGAACTTCAAGATTGGTGGTTCAAGTTCACCAGCTGCTCCTTGAAAACCCTGTACAGGGTTGCCATGGGTCGGAATCTACCTGACGACACTTAACAACAATGCACTACCTACCCATGACCATTGAGTTGATTCCAATGCAAAGTAACTGTATAGGATAGAGTGGAACTGCTCCTTACAGCTTCCGAGATTATAAATCTTGAAGGGAGCAGCCAGTCTCATCTTTCATCCGTGGAGCAGCTGGTGAGTTTGAACCACCAATCTTGGCATTTAGCGTTAAATACATCTTCCTAATTATCAGAGTCAGTTACTTCTGCCAGTACTGTGATTTGAACCTGCACATCTAACAAGCCTAGTCTTTAATTAAGCTCAGATTTTGCCCTTACCCATCAGATTTCTCCCACAGGACCATTGGTGTCAGCTGAGAGAGGTTCTGTTACAATAGTGATGGATGCCAGGGAGTTCTGGACTACCTGCTCATGCAGTTTGCTTGTGCCCTCTGGCCTGGCTCATGCTAAAACTCCCTCACACACTGTTTCCATATTGCTGTAGACGGTGACTGGGACTACTCAACTTTATGACTTGATGGATCTGACCGAACCCTAGTCACAATGGACAATTTTGCTTCCATTCATGGTTATTTAATATCTCATGATCAGGCACTCTTCTGCTAAGGTTCAGTAGCATGTCAGAAGCTGTTTTTCAAAAGATGTGTAATTTTTGTACTAGAGTTGGCATGACCTTGCACCAGAATCCTAGGAATCTGTGTTGTGATATTTCTTTGAGGTCTGACATGGACTTTGTATGAAATATTTTCCCACCATTAATACTTCTAGTATTATAGATCTGCTTGATCATAAGGCAAATCCAAATGCACAGTGACATTTTCTAAAGAGTGCAAAATCAAAAAGTCTCCACTTGGCAGCATTTCCAAGGGTAGTTTGCTTATCTATGGGAAAACACTGAAGAGATGCAAGAAAGAAAAATTTTAGTCTTTCCTTCCTCAACAACTAAACAACTGAGTCCCTGTATCTCTCTGTCTCAGCTTCTTCATTTCAAAATGAAGGAGGCAGAACAAAATTTGCTATAAAGAACAATGCAAAGTATTTTAAATCTTGGGAGTTTGAAAATGGCTTTACTGGATTTAAGAGGAGTGAATTTAACTGTGAATTGGGCTATCTGTACAGTGTTTAATTGTTTCTTCATTTCTTCCCATATTTTCTACAACCTGAAGCACAGTGCCACACACATGACACCCACTCTTTACTGGCATGGTTAGGTTCCAAAGACCAGATCAGTTTTAGAAAATCAGTGTTAAATGAAAATGAAAGGTGACCAGATCACATCACAAAGTGTAGGAGGACTACATCCTTACATAAGTGCCAAACTGCCAAGAATCATGGTCCAGCTAAACTGACTCTCCCCTCACACTGTATTTGTTACTGTCAGAGATAGATTAGGAATGTACAGAATAGTCAGAGAGTAGATTCTTTTACTATTGTCCTAAATGTGAAATGTCAAGAGACGACTCAATAAGTGAAGAGTAGGTGTATATGCATTTAAGAAACATGCATTAGAGATTCCTGCTTGTGTGCCTAGCACAGTCACTGCCCCTTGTCTACCCAAAACAATGGTGACCTCTGAGGTTCTGAAAATTAGTCAAAAACTCTATGAGGGTAAAACAAAAGAAGTCTATGTGTTGTTAGATAGTCCAGGAAAAGTCCTCCTTCAGTCTAAGGACCAGATTACAGCAGGCAATGCAGCTAGAAAGAATCTCTTGGAAGGAAAAGCTGCAATTTCAAATAAAGTTACCAGTTGTATTTTTCAGTTGTTATAGGAATCAGTTATCAAAACTGCTTTCACAAAAAAATGTGGGGAGACAGCTTTCATTGCACCACAATGTGAAATGATTCCAATTGAATGGGTGTGTAGAAGAATAACAACTGGTTCTTTTTTCAAAAGAAACCCTGGTGTCCAGGAAGGATATAAATTTTACTCACCTAAAGTGGAATTATTTCTCAAGGATGATGGCAATAATGATCCACAGTGGTCTGAGGAATAGCTTATTGCTGCAAAATTTTGCTTTGTTATTGGTGAAATTGAAGTGTATATCATGAATTGTGCCACACAGGCTATTTTTGATATACTGGGAAAATCTTGGTTGCCCCAGAACTGTACATTGGTTGATATGAAGATAGAATTTGGTGTTGATATAACTACCAAGGAAATTTTCTTGCTGATGCCGTTGATAACGATTCCTGGAGAATTGTTATCAATGCCATCAATAGTGGCCATTAGGAGATCAAAGCCAACAAAAAGACAAAACAGTCATATCGTGACCTCAAAGAAGTTACTCCTGAAGGGCTGCAAATGGTGAAGAAAGTTTTTGAGTGGGTTTCAGAAAGAATAGAGTTATTTCTGAAATCAGAAAGCCAGTGCAGGGTTGTAGTACTGGTGGGCTCAACCTCTGATCTCTGTCACTGTGAAAAAAATCAAGAAGGCTTGTGGAAATTCTGGCATTCCATATGAACTTCAGGTAACTTCTGGCCATAAAGGACCAGATGAAATTCTGAGGATTAAAGCTGAGTATGATGGGATGGTATTCTGATCGTATCTGCGGCAGTAGCTGGCAGAAGCAATGGTTTGGGACCAGTGATGCCTGGTAACACTGCATATCCAGTGATCAGCTGTCCTCCCCTCACCGCAGACTGGCGAGCTTGGGGTATATGGTCTTCTCTTTGACAACACAGTGGTCTCGGCTGTTCAACCGTTATTTCTCCCGAAGGATCAGCTCACTTTGCTGCTCAGATATTTGGATTACACAATCATTTGATAGGGGCTAAAGGAGCTCTGTTAGCGTAGTGGTTACAAATCAGGCTGTGAGCCCCAAGGTCAGCAGTTTGAAACTACCAGCTGTTTTGTGGGAGAAAGATAAGGCGTTCTGCTCCTGTAAAGATTTACCTCAGAAACCCTGTGCAGGGTCGCTATGAGTCAGAACCGACTCCACGGCACACAGCCACCACCAAACTGCAAGCAAGCATATTGAATACCTGGATTTCCTTGAAGCAGGCTGACAAGAAAATCAAAGGATGCAATTCATAAAGAACTTCATTGTGCTTTTTTTATGAGAAAAATTACAAATTACTAATTTAGGTGTAAGAAAAAAAATCATGTAATATAAAAAGATTCTAAATTAGACAAAACAAATGTATTGAATAATAAAAGAAAGAAACATGCATTAACTCATCGTGTGAGTCCACTGTGACTAAGTGAACTAGGAACAAGAGCTTCTGCCCTGATCAGATGTGAGGTGGAGGCAATGAACCAGAAAGGGAAGGAAATGTGTAAATACGAGACTGTGATCCAATCATATTATTGGATCGTACTCCTACCTGCTCTCACCTCCAGGTTTCCCTTAGGGCATGTTATGCAGGTGGGTATACAATAAGATCAGGATAAACACAGAAATCAGGACACAATGAGAATGCAAAGACCCTATTTTAGAATCAGGAAACCCAGAAACACCTAGGTGCCTCCTCTGTGGAGGAGTTTGTGACAAGTCAATGAATCATGTACAAGGCATCTGCCACGGTTCTCGAGCCTCCTACCCAGATTCTTGGAATTACCCACCCAGCCTGAAACACCCAGGTTTTTCTCACTTGCTTCTCCATAGGAATCATTACTCTGCCCTCATCATCAAAGTCTCTCTAAATCTCACAGAGCCCAGGTAGCATAGTGGATTACAAACTGGGCTGTCAACTGCAAGGTCAAGCAGTTCAAATATACCAATCGCTCTGATGGAGAAAGATAACACTGTCTGTTCCCATAAAGATTTACAGCCTTGAAAAGCCCTATACAGTGTTGCTATGAGTCAGAACTGACTCAGTGGCACACTACCACCACCACTATAATCATCCCATAATGCCCTTGATTCTTTGGAATTTGGCTCTTTTCAGTGGAAACCAGCTTTCATTGACACTTCTCATTCATACTAAATGGGATTTTATTGACAAAGAGAAAAACAAGTGTCCCTAAGACAACAACTATGCAAAAATCAGACAGGAAGTTATTCAAATCATGCCACCAGTTCATCAATATGTTCCCAGCATCTAGAGAACAATGTTTGGTATGTAAAAGGTACTCAATGAATCAATGACCCTGTTAGAAATTAATGACTCACTATCTATGCAATCTAGCCCATGGATGATTGGCCATTAGAGCCTTTACTCAGTTATTATTAAGTGTCCTCAAGTCCATTGCGATTCATAGTATCTTTGTATAGGGTTTCTAAGGAGTAGCTGATGAATCTTAGCCACCAACCTTTTGATTCAAACTGGCCTTGTGATTCAAACCAATCTTGTGGTCCAGTGCCTATGCTACAGCACCATACCAGGACTCCATTCTGAATTCCAACTGAGGAATTTTCCTACCCATACTCTCTTTCTGAGGACACGTTTTTCCTGAGATTATCTGCTTCAAGTTTGATTCATTTAAAACAGTGGCATCACACATAGAACAATGCAACAGAATAGAGAGGCCAGAAGTAGATCCACATAAATACGTGAAACCATTTGTGACATAGATGCAAAGTCATTCGATGGAAGAGATAAATGGTGCTTTCACAAATGACGCTGGAGTGACTGGACAGAATCTTAATCTAAACCTCACATTTTCTATTAAAAAAAAAAAAACTCTAAGGAGATCACAGACTTAAATGTAAAATATAAAATTATAAAACTTGTAGAAAAGAAATGAGGGGTAAATCTTCAGGACTTAGATGGTGTTCATTTTTGCCACTAAAACCACCATCTACAAAAGGAAAAAATGATGAATTGGACTACATCAGAATTAAATTTTTTTCTTACACAAGAGACCCTGCTAAGTAGATGTAAAGGTAAAGACAAGCTTTAGACTGGAAGGAAATTTTGACAAACACCATAACCAAAAAAGGTTTAGTAACTATAATATAAGGACGAGTGAAAAATTATCTGCATTCTGGTTATATTAAAACTTCGGTTGGCTGCACTGCCTTATCAGCGCTTTCCTTTCAAGGTCATTGCTGTGCAGGTGTGAATGTGGACATCTGAAAACAAAATTTGGACCAATCCTCGAAGGAAGGTAAAAGTTTCCTAAAAAAAAAAAAAAAATTCATTACTGGTGACAAAACATAGATTCATCCCTACGAGTCTGAAAGTAAACAACAGCGTATGGAGTGGAAACATCCTCAATCTCTGACCGAGAAAAAGTTCAAAAGTCAACCATCAGCTGGAAAATTGATGCTGGGATTCTGGGATTCTCAAGGGCTAGTACTGGAACATTAACAGGAAAAAGGTTCAACAATCATTACAGTAAAATGTTCACTGACGAGTTGAAGCCTCAATGTGGGATTAAACGCAGAGGACTGCTATACAAGGACATTGTGATCTTGCATGACAGTGCATGCCCACATTGTTGACACTCTGTTAAAGCATCCTCCCTATAACTCTGATCTTGCGCCATCGGACTTTCACCTGAAAACAGCCCTTTGAGGATGAAGAGTCACCTCTGATGAAGAAGTGAAGACAGCAGTGCATTTGTGGCTCACAGCTCAGCCTAAAACATTGTTTAATAAGGGAATATGAAAGCTGTTGACAAATGGGCAGAGTATATTGGAAAGCAAGGAGATTATGTCAAAAAACGATGTATTTGTCTTTTCTGAAAGTTGATTAAAATAAATTCTACAGCCAGAGTTCAGATAGTTTTGAACTCATCCTGGTATATTAAGAACTCTCAAATAGTTTGGCAGTTTCTTAAAAAAACAACACCACCAAAGCGCTGATAGCGAAGTGGCTAAAAGTTAGACTGCTACCTCCAGAAAGTCAGCGGTTCAAACTACCAGTCATTTCATGGGAGAAAGATAAGACTTTCTGCTCCCATATAGATTTACAGACTCAGAAACCCTATACAGGATCTCTGTGAGTCAGAACAGACTCAGTGACACACAACCACCACCATATTGTTTTTGCTCCTTGCTGTTGAATCAGTTCCTATTCCTAGAGACCGTGTATAGGTCTGGCTATAGGTCTGTGTATAGGATTTCCAAGGAGTGGCTGGTGAGTTTGAGTCACTGACCTTGAGCTTAGTAATCTAGTGCTTATCCTACAGAAACTTACCATGTTGTTAAGTGCCATCAAGTCGATTCCAATGCATAACGACTCTGGATAGAGTTCCCAAAGGAGCAACTGGTGAGTTTGAATCGATGACCTTGCAGTTCAAACTGACCATGTGGTCCAGTGCTTATTCCACAGTGCTACATACACCATATGAATTGTATCCATATAAATTTCTTGATTGTGATATTGTGCTATAGTTATACAAATTACACAACCATTGGGTAACAAAGCAGAGAGCTTATGAGAATTCTACATTCTTTTATACAACTGCATGCAAATGCATGATTATCTCAAAATAGGTTAAAAAAAAAAAAAAACTAGGAGAAAAAAGATCCCAGTCTCAATCATGTTCTATAGAAACCCTTTTATTAAGTCTTAGCAGGAAAAAGACAAACATACTCATCTAGATGCTGCACACAGTACAGAGACCGATGGAGTCAGCCAATTTACCGCCATAGTTTTGATGATATGCGTTAGAGAACAAAGGAAATCATCCCAATATCATGATTGGCAGTAGGTCAATTCATCACTGTCACTGGCAAGGATATAGAAGCAGAGAAAGGACCATGATTGGGACTCATATACAACTACAGTTTAAACAAGGCTACAGGATCGCTTCTGAAGCTTTGATTACCTAGCTAGCTGCATGATACTCGGTGTATGACCCTGAGTCATAGTCACCAGGACCTCAAGTCTTGACTTAAATAATGGTGCATCTGATTGACTACTTTTGGAAATGCCCAGACAAGTACCCTAGTTCCTTAGAATACCCTAGTTGTGAGTACTTTCTGCAAACTAGTTAATCTACTTTTAACCATATGCTTTCTGAGGGCAAACTGCCCCTCCCTGGACTTGCCCTGGACTTATCTAAACATAACCTCATTTCTGGTTTAAAGGTCAACAAGCATTGGGCCAGTAACATAAAGAACTCAAATGGTATCTGAACCATGTCAAGACTCAGAGTAGAGTTAGGGCACCTGCTGTAGACTGCAGCCTTCAACAAAGTGCTCTAGAATTTAAACTGCAATACAGATATCAGCAGTGTCTTTAAGGTTTTACAGACAGAATTAGGAAAAGTGATCTCATTGTTCAACTCCAACTATGGATACATTAATTGAGGTGAGATTCATTTATTTGTGTATTCTTCCATTCACTCATTCACTCACTCAACCAATAGTAAGTACCTATTAAGTGTCTCATATGCATGTGAAAGTTGAAGAATAAGTAAGGAAGACCTTAAAAGAATTGATGCATTTGAGTTATAATGTTGGAGAAGAATATTAAAAGTACCATGGGCTGCCAGGAGAACAAACAAATCAATGATGGAAGTTCAGCCAGAATGCTCCTTAGAAGCCATGATGGCAAGACTTCATTCTCTCATACATTGGACAAATAGTCAGGAGACAGCAGTCCCTGAAGAAGAATATCATTCTTGGTAAATTGGGGTGTCAGTGATGGGCTCCTACAGAACTGTTGTAAAAGTGGTATTGGAACCGGGAGTGTTTTGTTCTGTTGTGCGTAGAGTTGCTATGAGTTGGAACTGACTGGAAAGTACCTACAACAACATTATATGCCGGCCATTTTGCAAGAGGTAATAATGACCAATACGGGTACGTTCCTTACCCTCATGACACATTATAGAGAGGCACTGATATAGTACCAAATAATTATATCATTAATAAACTCATAGATCATTATTATGCTTCATGCAGAATGGGAAGGTTGACCATGTCTTAGGTTTAAGGATGCCTTCCATGAAGAAGTGGGGTTTAATGTAAGACAAAAAGAAGACTAAGAATTACTTAGAACGTAAAGAAGGAAGCGGAGTGTCAGGGTGGTGCAAATCCTAATGAGTTGGATTGCTAATCAAAAGATTGGAGGTTTGAGTTCACCCAGATGTGTCATGGAAGAAATGCCTGGTGAACTACTTTTGAAAACTCAGCCGTTTGAAAAACCTATGGAGCATAGCTCTACTCTAATACACATGAGATGACCATGAGTCAGAATAGAATCATTGACAACTGGTAGTGGTAGAGAAAGAGGCTAGTTCTTGAAAGAGGTAATAGACAGAAAGGATCTCTGGTAGTGTAGTGGTTACAAATCGGGCTGCAAACCTCACGGTCAGCAGTTTGAAACTACCAGCTGTTCCACGGGAGAAAGATGAGGCTTTCTGCTCCCGTAAAGATTTATAGCCTCGGAAACTCTGTACAGGGTCGCTGTGAGTCGGAACCGACTCCATGGCACATAACCACCACCACCAGAGAGCAAAGGGATGGAGGGAGCTCATGCAGGGATCCCAGGTGAAGCTGGACTATGTGGGGTCTTGAAGTCTATATTAGGGATTCTAGACTTTAGCTTAAGAGCGATGAGAAGATATGGAACACTTTTAAGCAGAGAGGGGTTTTTGCAGCTGCAAGAGAAATGTAAGCTATTTTAGGAACATTGTGATTACAATAGTAACTCAGAACTGAAATAGATTACCACCAGAGCTTGGGGAGCATTGTCCCCAAATAAATTGAGTTGACTCTTAAGGAAGATAAATAACTTCACATGGGAAAATCACAGAAAAGTGCTGCAAGTTCAGCTGAGCTATGCAGAGGTTGGCAAATTAGGTCAAAGTTGTGGATTTGGTCAGCATAAAAGTGTAAGGCTCTTAGTAGCACCAAACATGGGTGTGATGAACATAGTTTGCCCAAAGTAAACGATGCCACTAAGTAACACACAGGAGAAAAGGATATTTGTGTTACAGAATATGACATATATAATTTGATAACAACACTGACAATAACAAAAAAATGAGTATATGGTAACATAAATATATGTATAAGCATGTATGTGTACAAGTAGGTGCAGGTGTATGCATATGTGTGCACAGTTATTGTTGTTAGGTGTCGACCCATAGCAACTCTATGCACACCACCCTGTCCTGTGTCATCCTCACAATTGTTTACTTGAGCCCACTGCTGCTGCCGCTGTATCAATCCATCTCATGGAGGATCATCCTCTTTTTCACTTACCCTCCACTTTACCTAGCACAATATATCTCTCCTGATAATTTGTCCAAAGTATGAGAGATGAGAGATGAAGCCTCACCATTCTGGCTTCTAAGGAGCATTTTGTCTGTACTTCTTCCAACACAGATTTGTTTGTTCTTCTGGAAGTCCATGTATTTTCAATATTCTTCTCCAACACCATAATTCAAATGTATGGATTCTTTTACAGTCTTCCTTATTCATTGTCCAACTTTCACATGCATATGAAGCTATTGAAAATACTATAGTCAGTATAGTATTTTCTATATACTAAGGTGGCTTAGTCCTCAAACTGACATGTTTTCTCTTGAACATTTTAAAGAGTTCTTGTATAGCTGATTTGCTTAATACATCATTTGATGCATTGCATCCATGAGTGTTGATTGTGGACCCAAGCAAAATGAAGTCTTTGACAACTTCAATCTTTTCTCCATTTATCATGATGATAATTATTGGTCTAGCTGTGAGTATTTTCATTTTCTTTGCACTGAGGTACAATTGCCTCTTGGTCTATGTACATGTTCCTCATGAGCACAGTTAAGTGTTCTGGAATATCCATTTTCACAATATTATCCATAGTTTGTGATGATCTACACAGTTGAAAGCCTTTGCATAGTCAATAAAAACCAAGTAAACATCTTTCTGGTATTTTCTGTTTTCAGCCAAGAAAACAGAAAATCATCTGATGTCAACAATGATATCCCTAATTCCACATCCTCTTCTGAATTCAGTTTGAACCTCTGGAAGTTCCCTGTTGTCAAGGTATTATTGAAACCTTTTAAAAATAATGTCCAACAAATTTTTACTTGAAAATTATATTGTTTGATGATTCCCACTTTCTGTTGGGTCTTTCTTTAGAATAGACACAAATATGGATCTCTTCCAATTGGCATAGATGAGTAAATGCCTCCAGCACTGCATCAATTTGTTGAAAGTTTTCAGTATGCATTCCATAACCTCCTGGAGCCTTGTTTTTTATCAATTCCTTCAGTGCACCTTGTAATTCTTCTTCATTATCATTCATTCTTGATCATGAACATCAACCTCTTGAAATGGATGAACATCAACCATTTCTTTTTGGTACAGTGACTCTGGATTCCTTCCATCTTCTTTTGATGCTTTTGGCATCATTCCACATTTTATCCATAGAATCCTTCAATATTACAAGTGGAGATTTGAATTTTTCTTCAGTTGGGAAATGCTGAGTGTGTTCTTCCCTTTTGATTTTCTAACTGAAAGTATTTGTACATTTAATTATAATTCTTGACTGTCTTCTCAAGTTGCTTTTTGAAATTTTCTGTTCAGATCTTTTACCTCCTCATTTCTTCCATTTGCTTTAGCTCCCTGTACTGCAGACAAGTTTAAGACTCTAACATCCATTTTGGTATTTTCTTTCTTTCCTGTATTTTTAATGACCTTTTTTTCCTGTATTATGTTCTTAATGTCATTCTACTACTTTTCTACTATTTGGTTATTAATGCTAATGCATGAAATCTATTCTTGAGATGTTCTCTAAATTCAGGTGAGGTATATTCAAGGTCTTATTTTGGCTATCATAGACTTGTTTAAATTTTCTGTAACTTCAACCTGAACTTGCATATTAACCACTGATGGTCTGTTTCACAGTTGGTCTTTGGCCTTGTTTGGGCTAATAATATTGAGGTTTTCTACTGCCTTTTCCTGGAATCCCGGTGTGGCATTGCAGGAAAATGCGCTGGACTGTAAGGTTGATTTGAACCATAAGGTCGGTTGTTCAGACTCACCAATCACTCCTTAGAAACCCTATGCAGGGTCACTATGAATCGGAACTGACTCCACAGCACTTAACAACACCTATAACCCTCTTTTCCAACAAATGTAGTTAGCTTAATTCCTGTGTATAATATCTGGTTAGGGTCACCCTTTTATGTTGCCTTAAAAGGTACTTCACAAAGAATAAGTCATTGGTCTTGAACAATTCTATCATGTAATCACCACCATCATTTCTTTCACCAAGGTCCTAGTTTCCTGCTACTGATCCTTCCTCTTTGTTTCCAACCATTGCATTCCAGTCACCAGCAATTATCAATGCATCTTGATTGCATGTTTGATCAATTTCAAACTGAAGAAGTTGGTAGAATTCTTTAATTTCATCATCACTGGCTTTAGTGATTGGTGTGTAATTTGAATAGTAGTGATATTAACTGGTCTTCATTGTAGGTGTGTGGGCATTATACTTTTATAGACAACATTGTGTTTCAAGATAGACCTTGAAATGTTCTTTTTTCTTTTTTAATGTTCTTTTGATAATGAATATGATTCCATTCCTCTTCAATTTGTCATTTTGACATAGTAAACCATACAATTATCTGATTCAACATAGCCATACCAGTCCATTTCAGCTCACTCTCATACTTCAAACATATTATCAGGAGGGACCAGTCGCTGGAGAAGGATATCATGTTTGGTAAGTGAAAAAGAGGAAGCCCCCAACAAGATGGATTGGCAAAGTAGCAGCATCAATGGACTCAAGCATGGCAACAATAGTGAGGTTGGCCCAGAATCAAGCAGTGTTTCGTTCTGCTGTGCATAGGGTTGCTATGAGTCCGTACCGACTTGATGGCACCTAACAACAACAACAACAATGCCTAGGTTATAAGTAAAGTTTTGCTAAGGATAATTCAAAAATTGCTGCAACAGTACATTGACATGGAACTGCCAGAGGTTCAAGTTGAATTCAGACGACGGATATGAAAGATAACATTATCAGTATCAATGGAT
>NW_006408556.1:19819384-19843767 GCF_000296735.1 Chrysochloris asiatica
TAGAGTCACACTTTGTACATTTCATGTTCAAATTATTATTTTCAGCTGTTTCTCCTCATTTTGAGGAGGTTCTGAAAGTTTTACTCCTTTCAAGACATATGGTCAACTCTACTTGGAGGAGACAGTTCTTCATAAGTTACAATTTGATTGTCTTCCAACTTTAAGGTTTTATATTCTGGCAATATATATGATAATGTTCTACTGCTATTCTTAACGTGTTCATCTTCTGGTATTATATCCGACAATGCTCTTCAGCTATTCATAAGGTTTTCAGTGGGTAAACATTGCACTCTCAGTATTGTGCTGTAGGATAAGCACTGGACTGTGAACCAAAATGTCCGTGGTTCAAACCTACCAGCTGCTCCTCCGAAACGCTATACAGGGTTGCTATGAGTCAGAATTGACTCTATGACGCTTAACAACAGCAAGTATTCATAAGTAGTCTAGCTTGCCTTCTTTCTAGTCTATCTTAATCTGGAACTCTGCTGCAAACTGTCCATTCTGGGTGACCTGCTGGTATTTCTAATAGTGATGGCAGAGCTTCCAGCATCACAGCCACACATAAGCCACCACAGCATGACAGACAGACATCTAGGAAGTCTTGATGAGCTAATAAATTTGAAACACTTAGAATCGTGCCGAGCACACAGTAATAATTATGTTTATTGTGATTTTATATTTATATATTTTATATTATATATTTTATAAAAACATAATAATCATGTTTATTGTAATAATTATGTTATTGTTAATGTTATTTTCTGCAGAGCTCATACAGGAAAATGTGGCTGGGATCTAGAACAGAGATCAGTATTGCTCGTTCTTTGATCAAATAGTGTGTTCATACATTCTATTTTTCTCCCTCTCATTTTTACTTTGGGCCCAGGTATTTGCTTTCCTAATATACTTTTTCAGATTTTTCTTTTATGAGTTATCCCATAGGACTCTTGGTGTGACATTGTAGGATCAGCACTGGACTTGAAACTACAAGGTCAGCAGTTCAAGCCCACTAGCTACTACTCAGAAACCCTCTACAGGATCGCTATGGTAGGTACCAACTCCATGGCACTTAACTACAACAACAGTAGTGAATTTCAGTGTGTTCGGTGTCCACCCAAATCATCTACTAGTCAAATAAATTGCCCCATCTCTTTTGTTTCTTGAGAAAGTCACTTATTCTGAGATGTTGCCTGGCTACAGTCCTCACAACACCTGACTCAAGTCTAGACTTCACTCATGGAGCCTGTTTGTCTTTTAATGAGCCCATTTCACCTGAGAGCTGTCCTGGTGTGTTTTCTCTTAGTCACTTCTACATTCTCCCCTTCAGTCACAATGTCACCTTGAAACTTACCAACCAAAGCTTGAAATAGCCTCTGATGTCCTTTCTGTCCTTTCCTTTCCTAAGCTGTCCACCATTTCTCTACAACATTGTCCCAGTTATCAAAGGCAGGTTTTGCAATTAACTTTTTCTTCTTCTAAACTTTATTTGGCTCTGTAAGTTAAGCACTGGACTACTACCCACTTGGGCAGTGGTTTGAGTCCACCAGCTGCTCCTCAGGATAAAGATAAGGCTTTCTGCCCCCTGTAAATATTTACAGCCTCAGACACCCTACACAGCATCGCTATGAGTCGGAGCCAACTCAACACAACAACAACAGCAACAAAATAAAGTTTGTTGCTAATAAGTTGTGTTGAGTAGGTTCTGGCTCATAGTGATGCTGTGTAAGGTATTTGAGGCTGTAAATAAGCAAATAAACTTTATTTATTTTGTTGTTGTTGAGAATATTCGCATTAAAACATATAGCAACCCGCCAGTTTCTACATGTCCAATTTAGTGACATTAGTTACATACAGTCTTTGAGTTGTGCAACTCCTCCCTCGTTAACAAAAACTTAGAAAACACAACTAGCTTTTAAATGAAGCTATTGCCATACTATGGGCCAACAAGTTTCGTCTTTCATTTTCATTTCCCCTAAGCATCACATCATTGTTGTTGTTATGTGTGGTGGTGTACAGGGTTTCCGAGGCTGTAAATCTTTACAGGAGCAGAAAGCCTCATCTTTCTCCCACGGAACAGCTGGTAGGTTCGAACTGCTGACTGTGAGGTTAGCAGACCACTACACTACCAGAGCTCCTTACCAAATCATTAGGCATTGCTGTTTTGTGGCGCTGTGGGTTAATGCGCCAGTCTGCAAAGCTGTTTGAACTGCAAGGTTGGCGGTTCAAGCTCACCAGCTGCTCCTGGGAAACCCTATACAGGGTCGCTATGGTTTGGACCGGACTCCACAGCACTTAACAGCAACAACTATTGACCTTGGCCGAGTCCTTGTGTGGCACTATAGGATTAACACTGGACCACAAGACCAGTTTAAACTGAAAGGTTGGTAGTTCAAAGTCACCAGCTGCTCCTTGGAAATCCTATACAAGGTCACTATGAGTTGGAATTGGAACTGACTTGACAGCACTTTAAAACAACAATTGACCCTGGAGTTCACCCTCTAGAAATATCTCTAAATCAACAATGACTAAAAAGCACAACTAGCTTTTAAATGAAGCCGTTGTCATACTATGGGCCATAAGTTTCCTCTTTCATTTTCATTTCCCCTAAGCAGAGGTCATCAAAAGAAGTAAACCTCCAGGGGTCTTGGAGAGGACAGTGTCCTGGGAATCTTAGATGCATTGCTTATAGGCTTCTGGGAAAGGGCTTGGAATTGGACACATGGGACATGGGCCTCGCACTGAGCCTGGGGACTCGGCCAGTTGAATCACAGTCAAGAACTACAACATGAACTGACATGGGTCAAGAAGACAACACACAAGAAGTGGGAGATTGGAATCTGACAAGAGGGGTTAGACAGGGGTCACACATAAACTGTGCAGGCCTTAGAGTTATTGAATTTCAGTACTGAAAGTGACCTGAGGACTTGTCTAATTTAACCAGCTCATTTTACAGGTAAGAAAACTTAGACCCATAGAGGTGGATCAACTTGTCCAAGGACACAGCAGTGGTACTAGGTTAAAAAACAAAAACAAAAAACCCTTTCAACATAAAGCGGTTTTGCTTTTGTTTCCCCCAGTTTAATACAAAGAAAAAAAAAAATTAAAAAACCTAAATAGCTTGAAATAGACAAGGAATAAGTCTTGATTTATACTGAGCAGTTTATCAGAACATGGGTATGCTGTTAAGGTGGTAAAAATAATGTGGAAATGTACTATAATAAGATCAGAATAAAATTAACCAAGAATTGATACTGTTCTTCTGACCAAAATATTATCACTATTTTTCTTTGACTTTTAACAATTAATGATGGCTTTCTCTGGTGTGAGGTATTTTCATTGTTTTTTTTAAGTGATGCCAAGTCGGTTCTGACTCATAGCAACCTTGTAAATGACTTCCAAGTATCGGCTGGTGGGTTTGAACCACTGACCTTGTGGTTACCAGTCCAGTATTATAGATATTTTATTTTTTGACTGCTTTGTAATGTCCAGAGTTTCCATTATAAGCACATGTTTTTTAACAATGATTTTTAAAATGCATTTTACCTCTTGATTTAGCTTTATGGGTCCCTATTAAATTATCCCAGTAGGAGAACTTTCTCATATCCTCATATTAGAATATGGGGGTTTTGATAATATGTATGTTATTGATGTTAAGTGTCATCAAGTCGATTCCTACCCATAGCAACCCTGTATAGGGTTTCCGAGGAGCAGCTGGTGAGCTTGAACAACCGACCTTCCAGTTCAAACAGCTTTGCAGTCTGTCTGGCGTATTAACGCACAGCGCCACACCAGAACTCCACTGATAATGTGTATATGTGTGTGTGTGTGTGTGTGTGTGCATTTTGGTTGTCATTTTTAGCAGAAAGTGCCATTTTAGCATCCTGTTTCATAGCTTTTCACAGATTGTTTCTACATATTTAGTATGGCTAATAAGGCAAGTCTGTGAACTGTCTCCAGGATCCAAAGCACTTATATACAGTGTTCCAGAAGACAAAACAAATCCCATGGTGAGGGAGTCCTTTATAGAAGTCAGTTGTTTTAAAAATACAAACTTAAAACATTTCTCAGACATAATAAAAAAGCACAGTTTCCCACAACTTTCAGCTGCCAGATAAAAACACCACCTGCTCAACTTCTACTTGTCCTCATAAAGTGAAGAAAATCTAGAAGCCAATCATAACTGAAGTTGTCAAATCTTCTAGATTAATCTCTGGTCCTGTTTTGCTTTACTCCTAAAACTGTGGCTCTCAGTCTTGTCTACACACAGAACTCCCTAAAACAAACAAGCAAACAAACCAAAAAGTTGCCATGGAGTTTGTTCTGACATACGACAACCTTATGTATACCAGTGTAGAACTCCATAAGGTTTTCAATGCTGATTTGGGGAGTGCAGATTGCCAGATCTTTCTTCTGAGGGACCTAGACATTCTGATCTAATTAGTTTGGGTGTGACCTGTGCAGCAGTATTTTAAAAAAGGTCCTCAAGGGATTCTAATGATCTTCAAGGGAGACCACCAGTGCCTGAAATTATCCATTCCTACCCCAACACTGAAGTGTAATTGTCCTGTGTCCTTCTGCTCCTAAGGGATAGGTGGGTTATTTACACTTCTAATTGCTTAATAATTGAGGCTTATATACACAAACTTGCTTCCTCAATCTACCATAAACATTGTATGCCCATTGTCTTTAACTGCAGTGAAAATTCAAAGGTATTTGGAGCAGCAGATAGCTGATGGAATTCAAACCTACTGCCATCCAAGTGGATCCCAACTCATGATGACCTAATAAGACAGAGTACAGCTGCTTCCTAGGGTTCCCCAGGCTGTAAGTTTTCACAGACACCAACAGTCTCATCTTTCTCCCGAGGAATGTCTGGTGGGTTTGAGCCTCTGATCTTTCGGTTAGCAACTGCATGCTTTTTCAATCAACCACTGTGCCTCCGGCCATCCAAAATGTCACCATCCAGAAAATAACTTGTAAAAATTTTTGTATATTTCCTGGCAGGGTTTTTTGGTGTTTTTCATACATATAATATACATAAAAACATACAACATGTAGCAGATTTTTGCACTGATTTCCATTGTAAACAACTTTCCAGATCATTAAACATTATTCCACAGTACCATCTTTTTTTTTTTTTGGCTATAGAATTTATTTTAATCAACTTTTAGAAAAGACAAATACGTCATTTTTCAACATAATATCCTTGTTTTTCAATACATTTTGTTCATCTGACAACAAGCTCTCATATATCCTTATTAAAAAATGTTTTAGGTTAAGATGCAAGTCACAAATGCACTGCTGTCTTCACTTCTTCATCAGAGGTGAACCTGATGAAGGGCTGCTTTCAGGGGACCAAGCAGCTGAAATTCCAGTGGAGCAAGATCAGGACTATAGGGAGGATGCTTTAACACCTCAAAACAAAGTTTTTGCAGAGCACCAACAGTGTGGACAGAGATGTGTGGACGTAAATTGTCATGCAAGATCACAATGCTGTTGGATAGCAGTTCCTTGCATTTATTTTTTTTTTTTTCTTCAATTTTCTTTTCTTTTCTTTTCTTTTATTTATTAAATGTTCTTATTTTGGATTGAGTGAAAGTTTACAGGGCACATCATCAGCTTCACATTCAACCATTCATATAGCTTGTTTCATTGCATTGATTATTATCCCCGCCATATATCATCAGTTAACAGTGTTTCTCTCTATCCTCTTTAGCTTTTTTGGGGGGGTCAGGGGGAACTTGCCTTTTTGGAATTTACAGTCTCGGCTTTTAGGGAAGGTTTTTACATTTGTCTGTGGATATCCAGGGCTCATGTAGGAGATTACTAACAAGCATTTCCACAGTACCATCTTTAATGCCTGAATAATCATCATTGGGAAGTACAGTCATCTATGGAGTCAAACTTTTAACACTGCACAATTAGATTGTATTCTGATTTTCAACAGTCTTTATTTACCACACTGCTACAAAAATTCTAATAGGAACCTTCACACATATCACCAAGTTTCCTCTCATTTGATATTTAATATTTAAATATATTGTATTTCCTCTCTCCCAGGATTTAAGACATGTCTCTCATCTGTCGATAGAAATTCTACCTCTGGTTAGGAAGTTTATGACTACTAAGTAAGGAATCCTGGTAGCACTATAGGATAAGCACAGGCTAACTACAAAGTCCACAGTTCAACCCACTACAGGAGAAAGATGAAACTTTCTGCTCCCATAAAGCTGGACAGTAAATAAGGAAGACCATAAATAATTGCTGCATTTGAGTTATGGTGTTGGAGGAGAATATTGAAAGTGCCATGGGCTACCAGAGGAACCAACAGATCCGTGTTGGAAGAATTGCAGCAAGAGTGCTCCTTGGAGACCAGGATGGCCAAGCTTTGTTTCTCATACTTTGGACATATTGTCAGGAGGGACCAGTCGCTGGAGAAGGATATCATGTTTGGTAAGGTGGAGGGTCAGAGAAAAAGAGCAAGACCCCCAACAAGATGGATTGGCCAAGTGGCAACATCGATGGACTCAAGGGTGGCAACAATGGTGAGGTTGGCCCAATGGTGAGGTTGCTATGAGTCGGTACCGACTCGATGGCATCTAACAACAACAACAAAAGATTTATAGCTTTGGAAACCCTATGCACGTTCCCTATGATTTGGAATGGACTTGCCCGTAGTGGGTTTGGTTATGGCAAGTCTAGGAGCTGTTTCTTCTGCATTCAGAGATATGTTTTGCATTTTCTGCGGGCATTCACATTTTGTTATGTGTTGTTTATAGGCATGGCATCTTTTCCCTCACCTACATTAACTGTTAAACTCTCGTGTAAGCTTCAAACTGAGACATTATTCATTCTTCCACTTAATTTGTTTTCTGCCTTGATGCCAACAGGGTGATCAACCCAAAGCAAATACTGTGCAAACCTTTGATGGTGTGCCATATTTTACTTCACATATGTTACTTCTAAAATTAAACTACACT
The DNA here is from genome assembly GCF_000296735.1 of Chrysochloris asiatica. Classification (NCBI taxonomy): domain Eukaryota; kingdom Metazoa; phylum Chordata; class Mammalia; order Afrosoricida; family Chrysochloridae; genus Chrysochloris; species Chrysochloris asiatica. Next base: position 19,826,365 of record NW_006408556.1, read on the forward strand.
GTTTGGTGTATAATATCAAATTAAAGACTCCAAAGAAACTTTATTATTTATAATGGCAATCACAGCTGGTTCTATTACCTTAAAACTACTCTTTCTTTCTTTGCTGAGAGAACCCTGACTTTTGTTAAATCACCAATGTGTCTAAAGACACTGAATGAATCTTGAGTGGTCTAGACCAATCATGGCAATCCATATTTTTCTGCCAGTGATGCTTTGGGGGAACTAAATAATGAGAACTAAAGAGATGTTGCCTGGAAGATATTAAGAGGAAAGATTTTCCTCCCTGACAAGAAACAAGTGTGTGACAGAAAATTCTCTTTTGTACCACCCTCCTCCTGGCTTTTGGATTTTAGAAGGTGTCATATTAGGATATAAGGCTAAAAGTTGCTGAAGTCATCTTGGGTCTAAGCAGAAAATTTCAAGGATGCCAAATTAGTATTCTGATATGGTAAGGTATTATATATATATATATATATATATATATATCTTGGAACCAACTCCTGCTAGATTTCTTGTTAGTTGAGAAAATTAAGTGTCTTTTACGACTACTGCAACTGCTATTTGGGATTTTGTTTCTTGCAGCCTAAAGCATTCCTAACCAATGCCATTGATCAGGAAGCGGGGGGAGTAGAGTAGAGGAGTAGTAGACTTCAGTGCCCGTCTATTGGCTCCACCAAAGTCCCTACTCTTTCCACTACAGTATGCTACCTTCCTTCTTCCCTAAATAATGAATCATAAATTTCCTTTGAGTATCTGTATGTTTTTTAAAGAAAGAACCCCAGTCCTGTGGAATGCTAAACTTGTTTCTATATGACCTTTCAGTTTGTCCACACCACTTTTAATTTTACTCAGGCCTTCCTGAGCACTGGGAACATTATTTTATTTAGCAACATCATCAAATTTGAATTAACACCATCTTTATTGCTTTCTCTACTTACTGATAATGATAAAGCATATAATTTTTTCCAAGTCAATCTAGAAGAAATAGCATCTGATTTGGAGCTCCTACTTTCTTCCACACCCAACACTGAATCATCGGTAATCCTCCCTCTGAGCTGACTGCTCACCTAGCTAACACTAATGTTAGTGATTCCTGCCACCCAAAGTGATACAGCAGGCAAGGACCACAGCTCTTTTAGCATCACAAATTTTAATGATAGTTAAAATTAATGACAGTTGTTCCATCTAGTTTATTGGTTGGCATAATTGTACCAACTATCTTAGAAAATTAGAAGCAAGTTAAGAAGTCTTTCTGACAATAAAGTTTCAATTCCTGGAGTAAGGATAAGGTTACCTCCAGGGCTTCAAACCAGTTCTTCCTGGTTCAGTCATGGCCAAAGAAGTGAAACCAAGACAGACCCAAATTTGCAAAATGACTCCTGGTGTGGCACTGTGGGTTAATGTGTCAGACTGCAAAGCTGTTTGAATTGTAAGGTTGGTGGTTCAAGTTCACCAGCTGCTCTTCAGAAACCCTATACAGGATCACTATGGGTCAGAACCAACTCAACATCACTTAACAACAGCAACAACAGAATGATAACAAGAATGGGAAAAACCATAGGTTGACACCCTATTAGAAGCTTAATCTCCCTTTTAGAAAACAAAGGTAGCATTCGCATTGCGTAACAACCAATCACTTGACCAGTAGAATCAGAAACCATGGTGCCCTGCTCAAAGATGGCAGCTGACTGGGCTGCTTGGAATGATGCCACTCTCTACAGTCTGGCAATAATCTCATCTCCTGTATTAACTTCCTAAAAGGGTCACTATGTGTCTTCGGAGACTCCCACTCCCGGGCTTTGACCTGTCATTTTTCCTGTTCTGGTTACTGTTTCACTTCATCAAATTTTCAAAAATTCGGGTCTGACCCAATTTCACTTTGTTGGCCATGACTGATTATATTGAACTGATTCAAAGTCCTGGTTACTTCTAAGTGCAGTAAGCGTTTAGTATCTCACAGGGGGCTTCAAAGCGTTCAGTGAGATATTCTATTATCATTTAGTTCCATTTCCCATGAACTTTTTGATCCCTCTTCTATATCATCCTTTATAAGGGAAGTCCAATAGACTGCCAAGGAAAGTGCTGAGGATGAATTCAGGCAGAGAAGGTCCCCAAATCAAACCAAACTAAACCAATTACCATTGAATTGATCATTCCTCATGGCAATTCCATGTGTTACAGGTTGGAACTAGCCTCCACAGGATTTTTAATGGTTGTAACCATTCAAAAACAGATTTCCAGGCCTTTTTTTCTGAGGTGTTTCTGAATGGGCTAGAAGTGCCAACCTTTCAAATACTAGTCAAGCATTTAACTGTTTGTGCCAACCTGGGGCTGTCAGAGATGGTCCAGGCTCTCCAGAATGGTATTCTCATTCATATAATACATTTCTTTGGTCACAACAGAAACTGACTGAAGAACTTAAGCACACAGAAAGTTTAGTGTTAATTTCCAGTTAACTAATAAAGCAGAAAATAGATTGAACACTCAGAGGACTTGTAAAGGATGGGAAGCAAAGCAGTTCTGGGGATCTTGGTAGCCAGAATTAATAGGCCTGCCCCTCAGGGCAACAATACTGAAATTATGCAGTCCCATAGGAGTCCTATGCCTTTGAGTTGTGGTGTTGGAGGAGAATACTGAAAGTGCCATGGACTGACAAAAGAACCAACAGATCTGTTTTGGAAGAAGTGCAGCCAGAGTGCTCCTTGGAGGCCAAGATGGCTAGGCTTCATATCTCATACTTTGGACACATTGTCCAGAGAGAACAGTCGCTGGAGAAGGATGTCATGCTGGGTAAGGTGGAGGGTCAGAGAAAAAGAGGAAGACCCCCAACAAGATGGATCAGCCAGGTGACATCATTGATGGCGTCAAGTGTGGCGGCGGTAGTGAAGTTGGCCCAGGATCGGACATTGTTTCATTGTGCTGTGCATGGGGTCACTATGAGTCGGTTCCAACTCGATGGCACCTGACAACAACAACAACATTAGGATTCCTAGTGTGGCGCTGTAGGCTAATGCATCAGACTGCAAAGTCGTTTGAACTGCAAGGTTGGTGGTTCAAGTTCACCAGCTGCTCCTTGGAAACACTAAACAGGGTTGCCACAGGTCAGAATTGACTCAATAGCAATTAACAACAACAACATAGGGACCTGGATCCCTACTACATGGGGCAGTACCGAAGAGAAGTGGGATGTTTTTTGAAGGAAGTGAGAAGAATTCTGTGTGTGTGTGTGTGAGAGTGAGTGTTACAAGTGAGGAGTATTGAAATCTATAAGCTAAAACTGTGCACACTACAAGCCATAAGGACTTATAGGAACACCATCTGTATCAAAAGAAAGACAGCAAGGACAATGATGAAGATGCTGGTTTGTAGGCTATACAAACCGCTGGCTTTCACCAACTCTCTAAAAGACTGAATCGCAAGTTGGGAAGTTTTGACTTTTGGAAAGATGCTGGAATTTCTGGAGATAGAATGGGTTAATAAAGTTAAAATATACTTACAATTTGAGAATAAGCTTGAAATCATTCCCATGAGCTGTAGACGTCTCTAGACTTGATACTTACATGCACGATTTGCCCAAGCCCAGCCTTAGAGCCATGTGGGCTGCCTCAGAATCTGCTGTGACTGAGGACACTCCCAAGCTGGGTTCTAAGGACCCCTCCCAGAAAAATGCAGTTGACTGGATATTTTATTCCATGGGAAGACCATTTACTTTCCAGGCATGTTCTTTCTTGAGGAGGAAGGCTTTGCCAGACTATTCACATTTCATAACTTTATCTTCGGCCCTGGAGAAAAGATTTATGTTACAAAAGGGCAATGGAATTTAGCCTGAGTGTCCATAATGGGGTTCTATTTTTTCCTTTGAGAAGTTTCTCTAGTTTTGAGTAATCAGCATTTAAATCTGAGTCCCTGACTCCTCATATCAATGGTAGGTAAGGAGTAGTTGGGGGAGTTTGGGGAACACTATATGGGAGTCCTATGTGGCGCTATGGGTTAAGGCGCTGGACTACAATGTCAGCTTGAACTTCAAGGTTGGCGGTTCAAGCTCACCAGCTCAGAAACCCTATGCAAGATCACTATGAGTAGGAACTGACTTGATGGCACTTAACAACAACGACAATGACAACGAAACATCTGGAATTGTAAACCACAAGAGCCACTGCGGTCAGTTCTTACCCCTGTCATCAACATCTCTCCAAGTGACTCAGGCACACCTGTCCATCCAGGACTGGCTATATAATTAGTAGGGGACCACGACAACACAAGGTCACAAGGTTGGAGTTGACTCAAGGCTCGCAATAGCAACGGCAACATGGAAATTTGGGTTCCTTTGTTGAAAAATAACTAGGAATTTCAAGATAATGACAACAGGTCAATCAACTGAGCAAAGACCCTTCTGAGTGCAGGGTTCTGTGTGAATGCACACACCATATACCCCTGAAGTTGGTCCTGTGTCCATTACCTTCAGCTGCCCACTTGCCATTAAATTGGCAATGTTGAAACTTTCTCTCTTTCTGGGTCTTTCTAGAGCTGTATCTACCCACAAGTTTCAAGTAGAAGAGTGAAGAGTATGGAGTAGAGAGAAGATGGTCTTCCTCCTCCTTTCCTCTACCCTTCTCTACAATTCCCTTTGTACTCATATTTCATCCCTCCAATTGAAGGTTAGATCGAGACCTGACTTTTGAGATAAACATGGGGCCTGTGAGTGAAGTCTGTCTCTACGCACTTGTCTAGGCCTGTCCTGGTTTGACAGAAGTCATTGTGTTAATCCAGACTCTACTCTACTAGAAAACTTCGTGCTATTCTGCACTGAACGTCAACCCCTCCAACTTCATGACTGGGAACTCTTGGCTTTTCCCAAGTCTAACTATTTCATAAGCCATCTTAGCAAGAGAAAGTCTTAGAAGACAACTCTGCATCTCTTCGCTCCCAACATGTGACTGTTTTGAAAACAACTGCCACTTAACAACTAGTTTTTGTCATTTCATCCATTTGTGAAGGTGGAGCTAATGCAAAAGACAGAAAGAGCATGATGCATCATTGGAAACATTTGGAATATGATGCGATAAGTGGTAGTGTCTTTAGCAGAGAAATCCTGGGCGTTAAACATTAAGAGCATGAGAAGACTCAGGGCAGTTGGGCTTAGTTTTCTGCTCTTACCAGGATTCATGTACTCATGGATGGGAGAGAGGCATAGGGTCGCTTCTTCATGTGATTCCTGCTGCCCGCGCTTGGTGGGGAAGAAAGAACTGAAATTTGGAGGCTTGCCTCAGTTCATTGCTAACTGCTTTATAGTCCTAGACTCAACTCTTAATGCTTCTATTGGGACCTCAGTTTCCCCATCTGCAAAATGAGGAAAATAATCTCTACTCTGTGAGATTGACTGAGGATCACAGAAAAATGTATGAGGCATATGTTATATAATAGAGGCTCAAGAAATTACTCTCCCCAGTCAAGCTCCTTGCATTATCATTCAGGCCTTGCTGACTCATCTTAGGAGCAGCGCAGAGATAAATGTACACCTTCAGGGAGGCCTTGAACAAATTAGGAGTAGCTTCTATCTTCAAAGGAGAACCCTGGGGCCTGATGAGTCTCTTGCCCTCCTCTCCTCAAATCACTTGCCCTACAGGCTTCCTGTAACTAGTACCAACGTGGGGCCACCCCAGAGTTTACTGCCAGCATCCCCACCCTTCTCACACTCCTCCCAGGGCAAGCATGCCTGCACTTGGTGCTCAGAAACACAGACTTCAGGCCCAACCTAGATTAACTAATGGTCATTTACAAAGCACTTGGCTTGGAGACACAGCTGGAGATTAGACAGCAACTTGGAATGTTCAGCTGGGACGGGTGATTCAGGCAAAGAAATCCCCTTTCTCCCAGTCCCCCTTAACTTGTTCTCTCTGCAGAGTGCCACCCATAGTTGCTTAATAATTACATACACAGACCTCCCCACACTCGCACATTAAACTCTTGAGGCTCTGAGACAACTAAGATTTATTTTCCCTACTCCATACACGAAGAAGCCCTGGTGACTCCATGGAAAAAAGACCTGGAGATCTGATCCTATAAAGATCACAGCCTAGGAAACCCTATGGGGAAGGTCTGCTCCATCATTAGGGTTTCCATGACTCAGAATCTACTCAACAACACACCACAACAGCCCCATACATAAAGGGTTAGGAAGGGTGTTTTGAGGGAGGAAGAGTGGAGCAGGGCCAAGTAATGCCTACTAAGACCAACCAGCAAATTGCCCCTATTACCTTTACCACCTATTCTAGTAGGCCAGCCCCCAAATCACACAAACCTTGAGATTGGCCCTGATGGGAGTCACAAACCTTGAGATTGGCCCCGAGTGCTTGTTACCTTCCCTATATCACTGCTTTGGGTTCCAATGTTCCTGTAAGGTCACTTAGGGTGTCCATCAGTCTGTATGTTATGGGTACATAAAACCATTCTCCTTTTTTATTACCAAGCTCAAGACTGTGTCCAGTTGAGGCTTCCTTCTCCTCCTTCATTCAATCCTTTCCTGTCCTCTGCTATCCGATAGTCAGACCTGACCCCTTGGTCTTCAATCTTCCAATCTCATACCTGCTTTGAAGTACAAACCCAATTATGAATAAGACCTGGCTTCATTAACTAAGCCTGAGTAGGAAGCTGGTTCTGTTTCTTGATCAAATGGTAAAGAAGTCAGTGATTTGGGACTCCTCCTGTTACCCCTTTTAATGTAGGAGCCCTGGTGGATGGTGGAGACGTGTTTAAATGCTCAGGTGCTAATGGAGAGGTCAGTGGCTGAAACCTACCAGCCACACTACAGTAGTGACAATCTACTCCAATAGAGATTGCAGCCTTGGAAACGCTATGCGGCAGTTCTACCCCATTCTAAAAGGTCTATGAGTCAGATTCCACTCAATGGCGATGGGTTATTGGGTTTTGGAATATTTACAGAAGCAGATTATCCAATCTTTCTCCCAAAGAGTGACCGGTGAGTTTGAGTCACTGGTCTTTAAGTTTTCAGCTGCACCACCAGGGTTCCCTTCATAAAGATTGTTGTTGTTGTTGTTGTTAAGTGCCTTTAAATTGGTTCTGACTCATAGCGACCTAGTTAGTACAGGGTTTTCGAGGAGTTGCTGTCAGTTCTACTCTGTCTTAGAGGGTCGCGGTGAGTCACAATCAACTCAATTACACACGATACTACCCACTGATTGACTGGCACTTAACACCTGTCTCTACCTGGCTATGACTTGATTAGGGTACTGTTTCTCTGGTCAGGATTTCTAAAGGTTGTCACATTACTCCCTTGCCTCATTCTCATTCATTCTGTTCTTCATGTGTGTTTTAATGTTCATTGTTTCCTGCTAAACCAGTTTGCAGTGTTGATATTAAACACATCTGCTTTTAGTCAACTCTTCAGGGTGTTTCCACATTTACAAACGGAAGAAAAAGTCAAATAAACGGGCCTCATGACTGCCACTAGAATGAGCTAATGAAGATGCCTCCTTGTTCAAATGTGCACCATGGGTGTTCCTTTCCATTGTCTTTTCAAAGTCTTCCTCCACCCCTGGCAATTCCCTATGGCCGAGAAAGGATGTTCATGTTTCCTTAGATTATTAGTGTATGTTCTTGATTATCTACTCGTATGTAAGCCCCAAACCTATATTTAGCCTGTAACCAACCCACTCTAATTTATTAGAAGAAGTAGCAGATTCTCAAAATGAGCAAATCCTTTTTTACTATTTTTTCCACCAAAAGAAGAAGAATTACTAGCACAAAACCCCAATTTGGCATCACAAATACTTTTTCCAAGGACATGGCCTATATTCACTTTGGGTCATAATCCTCTAGCAAATAGTCAATTGTTCATAATATTTTTCAGTGCCATGGTAAATAAACCAGTTGCCATATTGAGTCGACTCCAACTTCCAACTCATAGCAAACCAATGTGTGTTGGAGTACAACTGGGTTCCAATAGGTATGCAATGGCAGATGTTTCAGAAACAGATTGTCAGACTTCTTCCGAGTCATCTCTGGGTGAATTTGAACTTCCCACCTTTGGGTTAGTAAGTATATTGTTGTTGTTGTTAAGTGCCATCGAGTCAGTTCTGACCCATAGTGACTCTGTCTAGGATTTCCAAGGAATGGCTGGTTAGTTTGAACAGATCTTGTAGTTCAAACCAACTTTGCAGTCCAGCACATTAACTCACAGAGCCACACAGGACTCCAGCAAGTATATTGTTGTTGTTGTTGTTGTTAAGTGCCATCAAGTCAATTTCAACCCATAGTGACCCTGTATAGTAGGGTTTCCAAGGAGCAGCTGGTAAGCTTGAACCATCGACTTTGCCTTTCAAATGACTTTGCAATCTGACACATTAGCCCATAGCGCCACACCAGGACTCCAGTAAGGTCTAAAAATCAAAGATCAGAGTGTCTTGTTCTTTCTGCAGCCACAGACACCTGGGATTCTAACACTTAGTCGCTTCTTGCCAAATGCCTAGAGATAGCCCACTCGATCTTCCTTTCTTCCTATGATGCTGTTTTCATTGCAGTGCTTCTGTCTCAGATATTATTTTTCTTCATCTGGTGCAACATTATGCAGACACAATGTTGGATGTGTCTTATGAGCTATGATTGAAAGAGAATCAGAGATGTCTTCTTAAAACACATGCTACATGTTTGAAATTTGGCATGAATGAGCCTTCCTGGGATTTAGGCATTGCCTTTCCACAGGGTCAACCCCCCAGCCTCAGTCCACACCCCTAGACACACTTTCCTTCTTCTTCCCAACGTTTTATTAGGAACACTTTCAAACATGCCAAAAATGTTGCTAGAATTGTATCCTTAGATTCCCTGTAGTCACTCCTAGATTCTGCAGTGAACTTTTTTTATTGGATTTGCTTTGCCAGATATAAGTATCAGAGTAAATTGGAGCCATCAGTATACTTCACTCCTAAACACTGCACCATGTGTATCACTAGCTAGAGTTCAATATTTATTTACTTTTTAAAAATGTATTATTTAAATAAAGTAAGAAGCACAGATCTCAGTGTACCAATTCCTCTTGCTGTAGGCCCTCCTTTAAGACACAAATACTGCTCCCTGAACTTCTTCCTGAAGTCACACAAGTCTGAGCATGACTTGTATTTACTATTCGACTTACTATGAATTGGACTTCTTCTTCATAAGAAGAAACCCACAGCAGGACCAAAATATATAGTAACTCATGTGATCTCATAACTTCATATGCTTATAATTCAGTGAAGCTGATTTGCTTTTTTCTTTTTTAAATAAATAGCTCTTGATTTTGCCCTATATTTATGGTTCCCAACAATATTATCCTGGAAATCAATATTTAAAAAAACATATCATCGTCATCAGTATATATAAGGATCTTCTATATGCCAATAAGAACCTTGGTGGCACTGTGAGTTCAGTGTTGGTCTATTAACCATAAGGTTTGTGGTTCAAACCCACCAGCGGCTCCACAGGAGAAAGATGAGGCACAGAGACACAAAGTGAGCTCATGCTGCTGAAAAATGACACCAATAGACTTGTTCGACATGGAGCTGCCACATCTTCCATTTGTGAAAAAAAAAAAAAAAATACAGTATCTACAAAGCACAATAAGATGAGTTGTGTCTGTATCTCTAGGATCAATCTGCTGCAATTGAGACAAACAATCTTAAAATAAAAATTATAGGAAAGATTTAGGGTCCAAGTCCCATAGGAGGAAAGTGGGGTATGAAATTAGATTATATTTGATCCCTTTGTTTTATGTCCTAGCGTTGCTGTTGTTGGGTACCATCAAACCAACTGCAATTTATATCAACACCATGCATCAGAGTAATGCTTCCCTTTAAGTGTCTCTAGGCTGTAATCATTTTGAAAGCACATTGTCGGATCTTTCTCCTGCAGAGTTTTGGGTGGGCTTGAACCACCAACTTTTCAGTTACCAGCCAAGTGCTTAACCACTGAGCCACCAGAGTATCACTGCCATCAATCAATTCCAATTCATAGAAGCCCTATTAGGATTTCTGAGACCATAGACCTTTACAGGAGCAGACAGCCTCATCCTTCTCCCATTGAGCTGATGGAGGATTTGAACCAACCAACTTGTAGCTAGCAGCCCAACACTTATCCCACAGCACTTTATCCTACCACAGGGTGAGTAATATAATCACAATGATTTTTAAAAATTAAATCAGAATCTCTGGCAATGAGGTTCAGGCATCCGTACATTGCCTCATAGAATTGCTGTTTGTATTACATGGGACATGGTAAGCAAAGCATCTCAGAGTGTCAGATACAGCATATGAGGGGGTTTCAAAAAGTTAATGAAAAATTTCATTGTTTTTTCATTCCATTCTTTTTAAGCCCCCTCATAGATGCACAAAGTTAGTGAGGGTGTTATTTGCATAGAGGCTAGCAATAAATTCATGTCAAATTGGAATGAGTTTGCTATTGGCCACCCACCCAACCCAACTATGCCTGGATAATTAGAAGCTGCCCAAATGACTGATGTTTCCCTTGTCTCTGTCTCACCCCAGGACACACATTTACACACAAAATGGTAATACTATCAGAAAGAAGCTTCAAGTCATTTCTAGTTGGGAAGTTAAGAACATGGGACCAGTAGAAAGGGAGAATAGGAAACTACAATGTGGTCATGAATAACTAGATGATTAGCTATAACACCATCTCAGGATTCCAGAGAAGGCAGGCTTAAAGCAAAAACTGACATCTTGGCAAGTCTAAAATAGGACAGGCTCCTGCCTTAGAAAACCGGAAAGAAAAAATGAGACAAATTAAGGAGTCTTTCCAAAGAGGGGGTCTGGATTCCTACCTATATTTTTGTAGTATAATTAGTTCTTTTATGTAAGAAACTCTGGTGCCACAGTGGCTAAGCACTTGACTGTTAATTGAAAGGTCAGTAGTTCAAACCCACTTGTAGCTCCACAGAACCAAAGACCTGGTGATCTATTCCTATAAAGGCTATGACAGCCAAGGAAACTCTATAGGACAGTTCCACTTTGATATATTGGTTTTCTAAGTCAGAATCAACTCCATGGTGTACAATAGCAACAACAAGGTACCTTTGTGTAACCCTTGCTGCTTGTAGCTATGTATTACTGCTAAAAGCAAGTTAGCTGGTGAACGTCTTGTAATATCCAACAGTAAGAGTTAACAATTACCAAGCACTTTCTGTATGCAAGCACTGTGTTGGTGTTGGATGCTGTTTAGTCCCTTCCAACTCATAGTGACCTCATGTCACAGAGTAGAATTGTCCAATAGGGTTTTCTAGGCTATAAGCTTTATTATAGAAGCAGATCACGAAGTCTCCCCTCTATACCCTTTGCATCTGACAGGTTAAGATGCTGAACTGTAAAGAGTGATGGAATCAATGTATGAGTGTAGGTAAGGACACAGACAGTTGCTGATAATGAAGTCACCAAGGGACGACTGTACAAGTTCTGGCTGTTGTCAAAACCAAGAAAATTTATGATGAATATTTGCATATATGATGTACTTGGTGTTCTGATTTCTACTATCATATTACTATGAAGGAGTGCTGGTGTGGCACTGTAGGATAAGCACTGGACTGATAACCTTAAGGTCAGCAGTTCAAGCTCACCAGTCACTGCTTGGAAACCCTATACAGGTGTCGCTATGAGTGGGAAGCAACGGGACAACATTTAACAACAGTACTATCAAATAATCTTAGTACCTGATTCTTCCTTGTAGCTGCTGGATGGGCACAGACCACCAACCAACACTTTGGTTGACAGCGAAGCATTTAACCCTTGTTCTACCTATAAGGAGCTCTGGTAGCGTAGTGGTTACGAATCGGGCTGCAAACCTTAAGGTCAACAGTTCAAAACTATCAGCTGTTCCGCAGGAGAAAGATGAGGCTTTCTGCTCCCGTAAAGATTTACAGCCTTGGAAACCCTGTACAGGGTCGCTATGAGTCAGAACAGACTCCATGGCACATAACAACAGCAACAACTACCTGCAAGGGTTTCTGCCAGGCATTCATTGTACCAGTCTGTTTATGTGCATGCACTTATTTAATCCTACCAACAACTCTATAGAATAGGTCCCCGTCTTCCCATTTTGCAGCAAAAGATGCTTTAGAAGTCAGGTAACTTGCAAAGACACATACAGTCTAGCACTAGGAACACAGCACATCCAGGCCCATCTGATTCCTAGACAGAAGCTCTTTGAAACTCTGTTTACCCCAGCTGGTGCGGCAATCCCTTTACTAATCAATACAACTTTATCTCACTGTACGATAAGCATTGGATTGCTAACCTTAATGTCTACAGTTCAAAACCACTAGCCACTCTCAGAAACCCCATAGAGGTTTGCTTTGGTTCAGAACCACTTCAATAACACACAACAACAACACCAAAAATATGTTTAAAAAAGGCAGGTGTGAAGGGTTGCCAGATTTAACACACACCCAAAAAGAGACTAGACAGATAAACAAGAAATAAATTTTAGAATAAGTATTTCTCATGTAATTTCTGGGACATAAATAATTTTTTTTTTATATACTCATTGTTCATCTGAGATCCAAATATGACTAGCTGTCCTGCATTTTATCTGGCAACTCAAATATGGAGTAGGTTTTATGGTGGACATTCAAAGTAGAAAGGCTGAAAAGAGTGAGCTCTGAGAACAATTAACACAGCAAAATATGAGCTATGGCAAACAGATGGGATGCTGAGGTAACTTAGGAGAACAGGAGATCACACCCAGTGATGTAGTTAGGAAGAGTGGAGTATTGGAAGCTGGCCTTAGAAGATGAATAAGATTTGAGGATCAGCAACACAGAGGAAGACTTTCAATAAGAAGGAAGGCCACAGAGGCTCAAACATAATGGAATCAAAGCAGCAAGGATTGTGTTCTGTTGTAGATGTATCACTATGAGTAGGAGCAGGCTCAAACACACCTAACAAAGGGAGCAAAGAGGGCATTCCAGACCAAGGGATCAGTATGATCAAGGGTGTGGAGATGGGGAAATGTGGAGTTAGAGCTCAGTTTGAGTAACGCTGGATTAGAACCAACGTCTGTTTGTCTCCAGAGGACACGCCAATTACTTTCTATTAGTTATAGAAGAGTGAGGTTAATGCAGGGAGAAGCCAGTGACAATGGTTGGTTGGTAACAGAGTGTCCAGGGACTAGTATATCAAGCTGAGGCCTGTGAGTTTAATTAAGAATAGCTCCGTATGAGGAAAGCTATAATCTTCAGAGACCACTACATGTCCAAACCATTGCTAACAGAGGATTCTAGAAACCTTTGAGAGTGAAGGTGAGAAGAGCAGCAGGAAACACAGGGCTGGTAAGTTGACCAGATGCCATGTCCAGCACTCCAAGCCTATACTCTGGATGGACATCTCCCATGTGAGAGATAGAATCAACTAGGTCTTTGGCTTCAGCTAGATATCGTAAGCATTTGTTAGCATTTGTTTTTATCCCCAAACAGTTATAAAAGTGCATCTTTTTTATAAGTCAAGGAAAAAAAAAAAAGAAAAGAAAAGAAAGGCCACTTGGCAGGCTCACCCATGGATGTGCTGACATCTGAAAATACTTCCTTGATGAGTAGCTGGGTCATGGGAACAGTCATTCTAGCCTTATGTGACCTACAGAAATGTATCTCCTCACCCACTTGTTTCACTTGGGTTAGGGGGAGACTTTGGAGCAGTGGTGGGAGGGGCCAGGACAGAGAAAGTGGACAAACACGCAATCACCACAAAGCGAGTGACTCAGCTGAGAACACCTGCTCTCTCGGGGCTATGTGATCACATGGCTCTTTAGCCGAAAGAGCAAACTCATCACTTAGGCATCTAGCCTGCTACTCCTCCAGCGCGGAGGCAGGGGAGTTACCTAATCGATAATCACACCCAAGATCTCAGTATAGAAGCGCTTGTGAACAATGTGCATTGGGAGTGGAGGATCCCTTTAGGAAATAGGTACTTTGCAGGCAAGGTGTTGAGTGAAGCGGTTTCTGTACAGCTGCCATTTGTCTGTAGTTGCTGTGTGTCAGATACTGTGCCCTTTTGAAAAGTGGACAATTTTCTTCTGTAATTCTACTGTAAACTTAATTTGGTTGTTTTTAACCCTGATTACAGGGTTATATGTATATAGATGAATACGGATGTCTATTTGGCAAAACTAATCTATGAGACTAGAAATAGAATAATGATTACTCCAGGAAGGAGGGGAGTTAAACTAGCAAAGAGTGAGGGTAATATAGAAATGGTCTATATCTTACTGGGATGTTCGCTTCAGAGGCTATACCTTTGTTAAAACTCATTAAACTGTAGCACTGTGGCCCAGGAAGGAGTTTGGCCAATTCTACATCCCGATAAAGCCAGAGTCCTGGTCTGATGCTGAAGGATAAGGACTGGACTGCTAACTGAAAGGTTGGTGGTTCAAATCTACCAGCTGCTCCTTGGAAACCCTATACAGGGTCACTATGATTCAAAGGCACTTAAGAATAACAATAAAGCCAGTAGGCGCCCTGCCCTGGTGGTGCTGTAGGATCAACCTTGAACTGCTAACCTCAAGGTCTGCAGTTCAAACCCACCAGCTGCCCTGTGGTAAAAAGATGAGGCATTCTGTTCCCTTTATGGTCACATAAAGCCTCAGAAACACTATAAAGGGTTGTTGTGATTTGGAATCTACTTAATGGCAGTGAGGTTTCTTTGGGTATAAAGCCAGTAAGAAATCCTGGTGGCACTATGTGTAGAGGTTGAGCTGCTATAACTGTAAGGACAATGGTTCAAACTCACCAGCTACTCCCTGAGAGAAAGATGAGTCTGTCTGCTCACATAAAGATTTAGAGTCTCGGAAACTCTATGTTGTTGTTGTTGTGTGCCATCAAGTCTATTCCAACTCATAGCAACCCAGTATAGGGTTTCCAAGGATCAGCTGGTGAGTTTGAACCACCAACCTTGTGGTTCAAACCGACCTTGCAGTCCAGTGTTTTTTCCCATAGTGCCACTACCGGGACTCCTGGAAACTCTATAAGGGTTTCTATGAGTTGTAATTGACTTCATGGGATAAAGGGGGAATAAAGCCAGTGGAGTCTCTGGTTGGTATAAATGATTAATGCATTTGGTTGCAAACTGAAAGGTTTGTATCTCAAGTCCAGCCACAGAGAGGCAGCTTACTTCTGAAAAATCAAATGTTGAAAACCTAGGAAGCACAGCTCTATTCTGACATACATGGGGTTGTCCTGAGTCAGCATCGCTTCAATGGCAATTGATTATAAAGACACTGGTGGTGACAAGCCAGCTTCCAAAGTCTGATATTTTAATTTTATAGTTAAGTTTTTTCTATATTTTAATTTTATATTTTAACATGTATTAGAAAACATATGACTAATCCTGTAAGCAGATATTTCTTTAATGAAATAGTGTTGTCATTGGTAGGTGCAGATGTTTCTTTAATGAAACTGTGCTGCCATTGGTAGGTGGCAACAAGTCTATTCCAACTCATAGCAACCCTATGCACAACAAAGTGAAACACTATCCGGTCCTGTGCCATCTTCACAATGGTTCTGTTTGAGCCCATTGTGGCTGCCACTGTGTCAATTCATCTCCTTGGGTGTCTTCCTCTTTTTTGCTCACCCTCTACTTTACCAAGTATGATGTCCTTCTCCAGGGACTGGTCCCTTCTGATAACATGTTCAAACTATGAGAGATGAAGTCTTACCATAGTGGCTATTAAGAAACATTCTGGCTGCACTTCTTCCAACACAGACTATCTCAGTCTATCTTACTCACAGATTCCCAACTTTGTTCAGGAATCAATGTTCCCAGTTAAAAACATTCATCTCCCCAACTCGCTTGATTGATGGCTGTGTGACTAAATTCTGAACAGTGAGGAAAAATCCTCATAAATACTGTATGAGGATTCTGGGAAAACTATTCTTTTCCTAATAATAAGGGTCAAACTTTGCTGGAAGTTGAATTTTTCCTTTCAACGTCCATCCTGAACCCTGTCTTCTGCTCCCCAAAAGCAAGTGAGATAATTGGATCAAGTTTCGCCATCTTGGATTATGAAGATGATAAGAATGGTAGAACAGAAAGAAAGAAAACAGCTTGCTTCTTTTAGCAGGGTCTTTACCTGGAACTTTCTATCTGCAGTCTCTCTACTATGTGAAAAATAATCTCCTTGTTTGGCTGAGCCACACAAGGAACTTCTTTTGTGGTTGTGGTGGTGGTGGTGTGCCATGGAATCAGTTCCGATTCATAGCAACCCTGTACAGGGTTTACGAGGCTGTAAATCTTTACAGGAGCAGAAAGCCTCATCTTTCTCCTGTGGTAGTTTTGAACTGCTAATCCTGACATTAGCAGCCCGATTCATAACCACTACACTACAAGAGCTCCTTTTATATCTAGCCAATTCCACTTCTGGTACTTTAAATTTTAAAACGTGCAACTTTAAAAATACAAATCCATGGTATGTCTAGGTGGTACCCAGTCATACAGAAGTCATGAGTATGAAACACAAGTGACCAATGTTTAAACAATATTAGACTAGGCTTTGGACTTATTGAGGTCAGGGACCCTGTCTAATTGTCACTATTAGGGTTTTTTTCCCATAAATCCATAATTGGTATATAGCAAGTGACTGCTATGGATTAAATTGTAACACCCCCCCCCTAAAGTTATGAATATTTTACCTATGAACTTGGCCTTGTTTGGAAATAAGGTCTTGGATGATGTTATCATTTAAATTAACATGAGGTCATACTGGAGAATGATGGGTACTAAACCAATCTGAGCAATATCTTATTAAAAAGAAGCAACACAGGCCATGGAACCAAGGAGTTATACTGCAGCTGCAACCAAGAGACACCAGAGACTACCTGGAGGCAGGAGAAACAAGAAGGAATCTTCTCTTAGTGCCTTTGGAGAGAGCATCGCCTTGCCGACACCCTGAATTTGGAATACTGGACTCCAGAATTGTGAGACAATAAATTCCTGTTTTTATAAGCCCTCAATTTACAGTACTTTGTTACATCAGCCTGGTAACTAATACAGCATCCAATCTTCCTGCCGATACAAGCAAGGAACCACATTGCAAGAGTCTTTATCTATAGCATAGTGAGTTACATCATATAAACTCTTCTACCTATAGCCTTTGTAATTCCCACCAAACAACTTTTTTCCTGGTGGGTCTGGGCAAGAGAAGGTAGGAGAAGATGCTGATAGGATAATGTTGTTTGTTGTTAAATGTCATAGAGTCTCTTTCAACTTATAGTGACTCTGTATAGGGTTTCCAAGGAACAATTGGTGGGTTTGAACCACCAACCGTGTAGTTTGCAATTCAGTGCTTATCCTTGTTGTTGTTGTTGTTGTCATGTGCCATCAAGTCGGAACCGACTCATAGCGACCCCAT